>NW_027361701.1:17550000-18090000 GCF_039654945.1 Dendrobates tinctorius | reverse complement strand
TCAGTCAGCAATAGTGCAAGTTCCACCACTTAAAAAGATGAGAGGCGTCTGTAATTTACATCATAGGTAGACCTCAACTATGGGAGACAAACTGAGAAAAAAAAATCCAGAAAATCACATTGTCTGTTTTTTTTTCATTTTATTTGCATATTATGGTGGAAAATAAGTATTTGGTCAGAAACAAAATTTCATCTCAATACTTTGTGATATATCCTTTGTTGGCAATGACAGAGGTCAAACGTTTTCTGTAAGTCTTCACAAGGTTGCCACACACTGTTGTTGGTATGTTGGCCCATTCCTCCATGCAGATCTCCTCTAGAGCAGTGATGTTTTTGGCTTTTCGCTTGGCAACACGGACTTTCAACTCCCTCCAAAGGTTTTCTATAGGGTTGAGATCTGGAGACTGGCTAGGCCACTCCAGGACCTTGAAATGCTTCTTACGAAGCCACTCCTTCATTGCCCTGGCGGTGTGCTTTGGATCATTGTCATGTTGAAAGACCCAGCCACGTTTCATCTTCAATGCCCTTGCTGATGGAAGGAGGTTTGCCCTCAAAATCTCACGATACATGGCCCCATTCATTCTTTCATGTAGTCGGATCAGTTGTCCTGGCCCCTTTGCAGAGAAACAGCCCCAAAGCATGATGTTTCCACCACCATGCTTTACAGTAGGTATGGTGTTTGATGGATGCAACTCAGTATTCTTTTTCCTCCAAACACGACAAGTTGTGTTTCTACGAAACAGTTCCAGTTTGGTTTCATCAGACCATAGGACATTCTCCCAAAACTCCTCTGGATCATCCAAATGCTCTCTAGCAAACTTCAGACGGGCCCGGACATGTACAGGCTTAAGCAGTGGGACACGTCTGGCACTGCAGGATCTGAGTCCATGGTGGCGTAGTGTGTTACTTATGGTAGGCCTTGTTACATTGGTCCCAGCTCTCTGCAGTTCATTCACTAGGTCCCCCCGCGTGGTTCTGGGATTTTTGCTCACCGTTCTTGTGATCATTCTGACCCCACGGGGTGGGATTTTGCGTGGAGCACCAGATCGAGGGAGATTATCAGTGGTCTTGTATGTCTTCCATTTTCTAATTATTGCTCCCACAGTTGATTTCTTCACTCCAAGCTGGTTGGCTATTGCAGATTCAGTCTTCCCAGCCTGGTGCAGGGCTACAATTTTGTTTCTGGTGTCCTTTGACAGCTCTTTGGTCTTCACCATAGTGGAGTTTGGAGTCAGACTGTTTGAGGGTGTGCACAGGTGTCTTTTTATACTGATAACAAGTTTAAACAGGTGCCATTACTACAGGTAATGAGTGGAGGAAAGAGGAGACTCTTAAAGAAGAAGTTACAGGTCTGTGAGAGCCAGAAATCTTGATTGCTTGTTTCTGACCAAATACTTATTTTCCACCATAATATGCAAATAAAATGAAAAAAAAAAACAGACAATGTGATTTTCTTGATTTTTTTTTCTCAGTTTGTCTCCCATAGTTGAGGTCTACCTATGATGTAAATTACAGACGCCTCTCATCTTTTTAAGTGGTGGAACTTGCACTACTGCTGACTGACTAAATACTTTTTTGCCCCACTGTACATACTACATTCATACAACATACATATATACTACATACATACTACATATATGCTACATACATATATACTACATGCATATATACTACATACATACTACATACATATATACTACATACATATATACTACTTACATACATACTACATACATACTACATACATACTACATACATACTATATATATACTACAGCATATATATACTACATACATACTACATACATACAACGTACATATATACTACATACATACTACAAACATACAACATGCATATATACTACATACATACTACATATATACTACATTCATACAACATACATACATACTACATACATACTACATACATGCTACATACATACTACATATATACAAACTACATACATACTATATACATACTACATACATACTACATACATACAACATACATATATACTACATATATACATACTACATACATACTACATATATACATACTACATACATACATACTACATACATACTACACAAATACTACATTCATACAACATACATATATACTATATACATACTATATACATGCTACATATGTACATACTATATACATACTATATACATACTACATACATACTACATACATACTACATTCATACAACATGCTACATACATGCTACATACATGCTACATACATACTACATATATACAACACTCATACAACATACATACATGCTACATATATACTACATACAACATGCATACATACTACATACATGCTTCATATATACTACATTCATACAACATACATATATACTACATAAAACATACATGCTTCATATATACTATATTCATACAACATACATATATACTACATACTACATACATGCTTCATATATACTGCATTCATACAACATACATACATACTACATATATGCTATATATACTGCATTCATACATACATACTACATACATGCTACATATATACTACATTCATGCAACATACATATATACTACATACATGCTACATACATACTGCATACATACAACATGCTACAGACATACAACATACATACATACTACATACTGCATTCATGCAGCATACATACATTCATACAATACATACATACTGCATACAATACATTCATACATTCAATACATACATACTACATACAATACATTCATACAATACATACATAGACATACAGTACATATAACACAGAGTACATACTCACCAATACTTGTCACATTGTTCCCCAAAGCCAGTGTCATCTAAGGAAAAATATGAAAATAACAAACAAGCCATATACTCCCTGATCCGCAGAAATCCACGCGTGTCCCACGCCAATCTCCGGTGGAGAGCAGCAGCATTAGCTGATGCAACCGCTCTCTAGGGGCTCAAGGAATCCAGTGTCGGGAGGTAGGTATCCTTCCACACTGTATTCCTCCGCCACTGTAAAAAAATAGTCCCTAGTCTCACTTTTGGCATTATTGTGTGAAAAAGTTCCCACGCAGCATTTGTCATAAAGTGAGACCAGGGACTATTTTTTTACAGTGGCGGAGGAATACAGTGCGGAAGGATACCTACCTCCCGACACTGGATTCCTGAGCCCCGTAGAGAGTGGTTGAATCAGCTGATGCTGCTGCTCTCCATGGAAGATCGGCGTGGGACACTCACTTGTGGATTTCTGCGGATCAGGGAATATTTGGTGGTTTGTTATTTTCATATTTTTCCTTAGATGACACTGGCTTCGGGGATCAAAGTGACAACTAATGGTGAGTATGTACTCTATGTTGTATGTACTGTATGTCTATATGTATGTATTGTATGAATGTATTGTATGTAATATGTATGTTGTATGTCTGCAGCATGTTGTATGTATGTAGTATATATGTATGTTGTATGAATGTAGTATATATGTAGCATGTATGTAGTATGTATGTACTATGTATGTATGTTGTATGTAGTATGTATGTTGTATGTATGTAGTATATATGTATGTTGTATGAATGTAGTATATATGTAGCATGTATGTAGTAGTCCCATCGGACGATGCCTGCACAGCCCCCCGGACAGTCGGCACAGCCCCCCGGACAGTCGGCACAGCCCCCCGGCAGGCCGGTACAGACCCCCGGCAGTCCACACAGACCCCCGGGCAGTCAGCACAGAACCCGGGAAGGTCCGTACACACCCCCGAGAGGCTGTACAAGGACAGAAAAGGGTTTCTTTTATTCCGATACCGGAAGTCCCATAGACTTGAATGGGACTTCTGGTATCAGAATCGGCGATACCCTATACTCTTTTTAGATAGGCCGATCCATTCCGATACGATATTTTTCAGTATCGGCTGGTATCGCTCAACACTACTCACTAGAGATTTGAGGACACTGAACTATTGTCTCAGGCGCAGGAGAGATTACACCTAAATGTAACAGGCTGAAATTGGATGGTGTATGACAAGGTGGAGGGTGTCTATAGGATTGGTGAGAATTTGAATCTCACTATAGATTTGAGGACGCAGAACTATTGCCTCAGGACCAGGAGAGATTAAACCTCAATGTAATAGGTTGAAATTGGATGGTGTATGACAAGGTGGAGGGTGGCTATAGGATTGGTGAGAATTTGGATCTCACTAGAGATTTGAGGACGCTGAACTATTGTCTCAGGCACAAGAGAAATTACATCTCAATTTAACTGGCTGAAATTGGATGGTGTATGACAAGGTGGAGGGTGTCTATAAGATTGGGGAGAATTTGGAACTCACTAGAGATTTGAGGATGCTGAACTATTGTCTCAGGCAAAGGAGAGATTACACCTCAATGTAACAGGCTGAAATTGGATGGTGTATGACAAGGTGTAGTGTGACTATAGGATTGGTGAGAATTTGAATCTCACTATAGATTTGAGGACGCAGATCTATTGTCTCAGGCACAAGCGAGATTACACCTCAATGTAACAGGCTGAAATTGGATGGTGTATGACAAGGTGGAGGGTGTCTATAGGTTTGGTGAGAATTTCGATCTCACTAGAGATTTGAGGACGCTGAACTATTGTCTCAGGAACAGGAGAGATTACACCTCAATGTAACAGGCTGAAATTGGATGGTGTATGACAAGGTGGAGGGTATTTATAGGATTGGGGAGAATTTGGATCTCACTAAAGATTTAAGGATGCTGAACTATTGTCTCAGGCACAGGAGAGATTACACCTCAATGTAACAGGCTGAAATTGGATGGTGTATGACAAGGTGGAGGGTGTCTATAGGATTGGTGAGAATTTTGATCTCACTAGAGATTTGAGGACGCTGAACTATTGTCTCAGGCACAGGAGAGATTACACCTCAGGCTGTGTGCCCACGTTGCGTTTTTTAAGCGTTTCCGCATTGCTTTTAGACAAGAGTTTCTGCTGCGGAAACGCTTAAGAAAAGCATCCATTGTTATCATAATGGAATCCGCACATGTTGTGTTAATGGTGCGTTTTTTCCGCTGCGGAAATGCTAAGTGGAAAAAAACGCAGCATGTTCATTAATTTTGTGGAAACACACGCGTTTCCGCATATATTCAATTGTATTGCAGAAAAACATAGGAAAACACATGCGAAAACCCTTAAGAAAAGTGTAAAAAATGCTTACAAAAGCGCGTCATAAAACGCATGCGTTTTCCCGGGAAGAGGGTGTGCGTTTCCGCTCAGGAATATTCTGCATGAAAAACTCTACATGGGCACATAGCCTTAATGTAACAGGCTGAAATTGAACTATTGTCTCAGGCGCAGGAGAGATTACACCTCAATGTAACTGGCTGAAATTGGATGGTGTATGACTAGGTGGAGGGTGTCTATAGGATTGGTGAGAGTTTGAATCGCACTATAGATTTGAGGACGCAGAACTATTGTCTCAGGACCAGGAGAGATTACACCTCAATGTAACAGGCTGAAATTGGATGGTGTATGACAAGGTGGAGGGTGTCTATAGGATTGGTGAGAATTTGGATCTCACTAGAGATTTGAGGACGCTGAACTATTGTCTCAGGCAAAGGAGAGATTCCACCTCAATGTAACAGGCTGAAATTGGATGGTGTATGACAAGGTGGAGGGTGTCTATAGGATTGGTGAGAATTTGGATCTCACTATAGATTTGAGGACACAGAACTATTGTCTCAGGCACAGGAGAGATTACACCTCAATGTAACAGGCTGAAATTGGATTGTGTATGACAATGTGGAGGGTGTCTATAGGATTGGTGAGAATTTGGATCTCACTTGAGATTTGAGGATGCTGAACTATTGTCTCAGGCACAGGAGAGATTACACCTCAGGCTGTGTGCCCATGTTGCATTTTTTAAGCGTTTCCGCAGCGCTTTTAGACAAGCGTTTCTGCTGCGGAAACGCTTAAGAAAAGCATCCAATGTAATCATAATGGAATCCGCACATGTTGTGTTAATGGTGCGTTTTTTTCCGCTGTGGAAATGCTAAGTGGAAAAAAACGCAGCATGTTCATTAATTTTGCGGAAACGCACGCGTTTCCGCATATATTCAATTGTATTGCAAAAAACCAGGAAAACGCATGCGAAAACGCTTAACAAAAGTGTCAAAAACGCTTACAAAAGCGCGTCATAAAATGCATGCGTTTTCCCGGGAAGAGGGTGTGCGTTTCCGCTCAGGAATATTCTGCATGAAAAACTCTACATGGGCACATAGCCTTAATGTAACAGGCTGAAATTGGATGGTGTATGACAAGGTGGAGGGTGTCTATAGGATTGGGGAGAATTTAGATCTCACTAGAGGTTTGAGGATGCTGACAGTGATGCTCTCGGTCCAAGTATGGACGCAGGCAGCATAATAAGCAGGACTGCTGCACACACAAAATGGTGGAAAAATGAAGGCTTGGTAACTGTGCAGAAAAGAGGAAGAAAAGTATTTTTGCTTTTAAAAAAGCAGTTTGCACAGCAGTATGCAAACAGCAATGCAGCTATCAAGGAGCCCTATAAGGCAGCCTATTAACCAACAGAGCTGATGCACAAAAATACAGCCTCCCCTGTCACTGCACACAAAGTGTTGTATTGTAAGTGGAAATCGCTAACAGCAGAAGCAGTTTTTTGGTTCTTCTTCCCTGCCTAATGCTCTCCCTACAGAATCAGCAGCATCATCAGCTCTCCCTATGCTAAGATCGGCATAAATAAGATGGCGGTCGGTGTGCATACCCTTTTTTAGCTCCTCTGACGCCACACAAAGCATGCCCCTCTCAAAGATGGTGGTGACCGATGCCCATGTTATCGCCTTGCCCACAGTATGCATCCTTCATCATTGGCTGAAAAAGGGCGCTGGAAGCTTCTTTTGAAACGCAACTTTGGCACTCTGGTCGCCGACCTTGTTGCCGACCTCACGGTATGGTCGGGTTTCGTTTCATGAAACCCGACTTCAGCGAAAGTCGCCGACTTTTGAATATGACCGACCCGTTTCGCTCAACTCTAGTTACATAGCGTTCATTTTTTCACACACCGTATAGAGGTGTACGCTCCTCACACACTCCCGTGTACCGGCTGGTATCAAGGACATATACATGCTATGTGTGTGTGACATCATCTATACATCATATAGAGCTGTCCGCTTCTCTAACAGTATTGTATATCTGGCGTTTGTCTTACGGTCAAATCTATACAGAGACAGCGTGTGTGACTCTGTAAAAAAATAGACGGAGATTTAAAATTTTCCATACATACACCGTATAGAGCTGTCCGCTTGTCAAACAGTATCGTATATCTGCTGTTTGATAACGGTCAAATCTATACAGAGAAAGCGTGTGTGTGACTCCGTAAAAAAATAGACGGAGATTTTAAATTTTCCATACATACACCACCATAGAGCTGTCCGCTTCTCAAACAGTATTGTATTTCTGCTGTTTGTATAGTGGTCAAATCTGTTAGGCGTTGGATTCCTGTAGCTATTCAAAAGGAGTCCAGAGCCTCACATACTGCTTTGCAGCAAGTCACTCCTGAGGCTAAGTCCCGCTGCCGCTCCACTGAGCATGCTCATGAGATGATCTCCCATTGGAGCTTGGGAGTCACGTGCTCAGGTACTTCCCCTGATCTGGTTGGTCCATCTCAGAGATCTGGAAGGTCCCGGCAGCGCACGGCAATAAAAGGACCGCATGGCCGTTCGGCCATGCGCTAGTATAGACATTACTTGCTAGATGTGTGAATGGTGACAGATGTATGATTCTGGTGACTGACTCATTTGAAACCCCTTCCCTCTGATATTACACATGTGGATAGGGAATTAGTTCAGCAGTCAGCGCCAGTCAGTGGCAAGCCTTAGGCCACTGTGCACACTGCGCCTCTACACTAGCGTCCGATTGTGCTACTCCTCACGGCACTATGGTCTCGCGGCAGTGTCCTACGCCGTGCTGCAGTTGCAGCTCTCTTTGGTGCCTGCAGTAGCGATGCCGCTGACACGGTAGGTCTAGACAGACGCAGTTCCTTCTGCCTTTGGTCCTGCACCTGTGACCTGATACCGTGTGTGCATTTATCTGAAACCTGTGATGCTAACAGGCTCAGCCTTTTTGTGTTTACCCTTACTGGCATCTCTGTGATTAAACAGTGATTGCTCTGCGCACCTGGGTGACATTTAGCCTCATGAGCAATATACCGCCATATAGCACGTCTGTCATTACTCAGCAGCAGTTTTAACACCCTCTGCACGGTGGACCCCGAGCGGCGAACGCACTTTATTATTTATTTTATTTAGTAAGTTCCGCCATTCCTAACATTATACTAGCGCCAGGGTCTGGCTGGTAATGGCAGAACAGCAGCAATTACTAAAGTACATTTGGCAGCTGGAGGGCCGGTTGGCTGCTCTTGAGAGTGCTATCTCTGCTGTGAAGTCCACTGAGGCTGCTGTTCAAGCAATCGCAGAGGTGGTTTCACGTGTGTCCACGTCCTCCCCTGCGCTGACAGTTTCCCGCCTCCCGTTGCCTGATAAATTTTCTGGCGATAGCGCCTCCTGTAGGGGTTTTGTGAGCCAGTGCTCTATCCAGCTGGAGTTACTGGCTGCATGATTCCCTATGGAATGGGCTAAGGTGGGGTTTATTGTTTCCCTTCTGTCGGGCAGGGCGTTGGAGTGGGCCACACCGCTTTGGGAGTGTGGCGACCCAGAAGTTCAGACCGCTGCTCAGTTCTTAACAGCTATCAATCAGGTCTTACTGGGTCCACGAGTCACGCACGACACCTCTCTTCAGCTATTGGCATTAACTCAGGGGTCGCTCTCAGTCAGTCAGTATGCTGTACGTTTTCGGACTCTGGCTTCCGAGCTGGAGTGGTCTGATAGAGCTCTCATCCCTGTGTTTTGGAGAGGTTTAGCGGAGATTATTAAGGATGCTCTATCTACCAGAGAGGTTCCTGCAAGTCTGGAGGAGCTGATTGCCATTTCCACCCGCATTGATCTCCATTTTTCGGAGCGCGGGCTGGAGCATGCTCAATCCAGATGGAAGGGTACTCCAGTTCCAAACCTCTTTGAACCTCTGGAATCACCCGAGTCAGAGTGTTCACTTCACTTCCTGAGTCCATGGAGCCTCTACACTAGCGTCTGATTGTGCTACTCCTCACGAACACTATCGTCTCGCGGCAGTGTCCTACGCCGCACTGCAGGTGCAGCTCTCTTTGGCGCCAACAGTAGCGACGCCGCACACACGGTATGTCTAAATGGATGCAGTTCCTTCTGCCTTTGGTCCTGCACCTGTGACCTGATACCGTGTGTGCATTTATCTGAGACCTGTGATGCTAACAGGCTCAGCCTTTTTGTTTTTACCCTTACTGGCATCTCTGTGATTAAACAGTGATTGCTCTGCGCACCAGGGTGACATTTAACCTCGTGCGCATTATACCGCTATATAGCACATTACTCAGCAGCAGTTATAACACCCTCTGCATGGTGGACACCGAGCGGTGAACACACTTTATTATTTTATTTAGTGCGTCCGCCATTCCTAACAAAATCTATACAGAGACAGCGTGTGTGTGTGAGACTCCATAAATACATATACAGACATTTCAATTTTTCCATACACAGTATAAATCTGTCCGCTTGTCAAACAGTATTGTATATCTGCGGTTTGATTACGGTCAAATCTATACAGAGACAGCGTGTGAGACTCCGTAAATACAGTGGGGCAAAAAAGTATTTAGTCAGTCAGCAATAGTGCAAGTTCCACCACTTAAAAAGATGAGAGGCGTCTGTAATTTGCATCATAGGTAGACCTCAACTATGGGAGACAAACTGAGAAAAAAAAATCCAGAAAATCACATTGTCTGTTTTTTTTTCATTTTATTTGCATATTATGGTGGAAAATAAGTATTTGGTCAGAAACAAGCAATCAAGATTTCTGGCTCTCACAGACCTGTAACTTCTTCTTTAAGAGTCTCCTCTTTCCTCCACTCATTACCTGTAGTAATGGCACCTGTTTAAACTTGTTATCAGTATAAAAAGACACCTGTGCACACCCTCAAACAGTCTGACTCCAAACTCCACTATGGTGAAGACCAAAGAGCTGTCAAAGGACACCAGAAACAAAATTGTAGCCCTGCACCAGGCTGGGAAGACTGGATCTGCAATAGCCAACCAGCTTGGAGTGAAGAAATCAACTGTGGGAGCAATAATTAGAAAATGGAAGACATACAAGACCACTGATAATCTCCCTCGATCTGGTGCTCCACGCAAAATTCCACCCCGTGGGGTCAGAATGATCACAAGAACGGTGAGCAAAAATCCCAGAACCACGCGGGGGGACCTAGTGAATGAACTGCAGAAGCTGGGACCAATGTAACAAGGCCTACCATAAGTAACACACTACGCCACCATGGACTCAGATCCTGCAGTGCCAGACGTGTCCCACTGCTTAAGCCTGTACATGTCTGGGCCCGTCTGAAGTTTGCTAGAGCATTTGGATGATCCAGAGGAGTTTTGGGAGAATGTCCTATGGTCTGATGAAACCAAACTGGAACTGTTTGGTAGAAACACAACTTGTCGTGTTTGGAGGAAAAAGAATACTGAGTTGCATCCATCAAACACCATACCTACTGTAAAGCATGGTGGTGGAAACATCATGCTTTGGGGCTGTTTCTCTGCAAAGGGGCCAGGACGACTGATCCGGGTACATGAAAGAATGAATGGGGCCATGTATCGTGAGATTTTGAGTGCAAACCTCCTTCCATCAGCAAGGGCATTGAAGATGAAACGTGGCTGGGTCTTTCAACATGACAATGATCCAAAGCACACCGCCAGGGCAACGAAGGAGTGGCTTCGTAAGAAGCATTTCAAGGTCCTGGAGTGGCCTAGCCAGTCTGCAGATCTCAACCCTATAGAAAACCTTTGGAGGGAGTTGAAAGTCCGTGTTGCCAAGCGAAAAGCCAAAAACATCACTGCTCTAGAAGAGATCTGCATGGAGGAATGGGCCAACATACCAACAACAGTGTGTGGCAACCTTGTGAAGACTTACAGAAAACGTTTGACCTCTGTCATTGCCAACAAAGGATATATCACAAAGTATTGAGATGAAATTTTGTTTCTGACCAAATACTTATTTTCCACCATAATATGCAAATAAAATGAAAAAAAAACAGACAATGTGATTTTCTGGATTTTTTTTTACTCAGTTTGTCTCCCATAGTTGAGGTCTACCTATGATGTAAATTACAGACGCCTCTCATCTTTTTAAGTGGTGGAACTTGCACTATTGCTGACTGACTAAATACTTTTTTGCCCCACTGTACATATACGGACATTTCAATTTTTCCAAACACACTATAAATGTGTCCGCTTGTCAAACAGTATCATATATCTGCTGTTTGATTACGGTCAGCTCTATACAGAGACAGCGTGTGTGTGACTCTGTAAAAAATAGACGGAGATTTAAAATTTTGCATACATACACCGTATAGAGCTGTCCGCTTGTCAAACAGTATTGTATATCTGCTGTTTGATTACGGTCAAATCTATACATAGACAGCGTGTGTGAAAAAATAGACGGAGATTTTCATTCTTCCATACACTGTAAAGAGCTGTACGCTCCTCACACACACTACCGTGTACCGGCTGGTATCCCGGACAAATACATGCTATCTGGGTATGATTCCGTTAAAAAAATAGGTGGAGTTTTTCATTTTTCCATACATACACCATTTACAGCTGTCCACTTCTCAAACAGTATTGTATATCTGCTGTTTGGATTACGGTCCAATCTATACAGAGATAGCGCGTGTGTGTGTGAGTCCGTAAATACATAGACGGACATTTCCATTTTTCCATACACCATATTGAGCTGTCTGCTTTCTTTAACAGTATCGTATATCTGCTGTTGACTCCATCAAAAAATAGACGGAGATTTAAAATTTTCCATACATACATCATATAGAGCTGACCGCTTCTCTAACAGTATCGTATATCTGGCGTTTGTCTTACAGTCAAATCTATACAGAGACAGCGTGTGTGTGTGACTCCGTAAAAAAATAGATGGAGATTTAAAATTTTCCATACATACACCGTATAGAGCTGTCCACTTGTCAAACAGTATCGTATATCTGCTGTTTGGATTACGGTCAAATCTATACAGAGACAGCGTGTGTGACACCGTAAAAAAATAGACGGAGATTTAAAATTTTCCATACATACACCGTTGTTATGAATGAGTCACCGGAGGAGGAAAAAACAAAAACACAAGCTAAGTTCAGAAAACCGGAGAGGTTGGTAGCTAGCGGACTGCAGACCCCTGATCCTATTCACCACAACTAACAGTAGCCGTGGGGGGTTCCTATGGTGCCCTAGACCCCTCGTCACAGCCGGAGAGCTACAGGTAGTGGACCTCGCTCATGCCCATCTGGCACTTTCCCTGCTTGATATTCAGGCCTGCCTGGTGAAGATGCTTGAGCACCTCCTGGAGATGCTGAAGGTGTTCCTCCCAGGTGGAACTGAAGATGACAATGTCGTCCAAGTACGCCACCGTGTACTCCTCCAGTCCCCGAAGCAGGTGGTTGACCATCCGCTGAAAAGTTACAGGGGCATTTTTCATGCCGAAGGGCATGACTGTGGACTCGTACAGCCCAAAGGGGGTGATAAAGTCGGATTTCTCCTGTGCCTCAGGGCTCATGGGGATCTGCCAGTATCCCCGACTCAAATCCATGATGGATATGTACCTTGCTTTCGCCAACCGCTCAAGCAGATCCTCAATGCGCGGCATCGGGTGGGCATCAGAGGTTGTGATGGCGTTGAGCCCCCTGTAGTCCACGCAGAACAGGGTGGTTCGATCCTTTTTAGGCACGAGGACTACAGGTGAGGCCCATGCGCTTTTTGACCGTTGAATCACCCCCAGCCTTAACATCTCATTGATCCCTTGGCGCATGACTTGTTGCACCTCCTCAGAGATCCGATAAGGTGTTCGCCGTAGTGGAGCGTGATTTCCGGTGTCCACCTCATGAACTGCTACCTCGTTCCTCCCAGGTCGATTGGTGAACACGGCCCGGAAGGGTTCCAGGGCTTCCACCAACTGCGACCGCTGGGATACGGTTAGCAAACCACTTATCTCCATGTCCTCAATGGACCCATTGGCCTTAGCTTGGGCCAGCATGTCCAGGAGGGAATCTTCCTCCCCATCCTCGGGCAGGTTGCAGACCGGTAGGACGCTAGCTTCACGTTCGTAGTGCACCTTCAGCATGTTGATGTGAAATGCCTTGCGCCTACCCCGAGCATGGTCAAGCGTAACCACATAGGTGACCGGGTTGAGCTGTTGGTGGACGACGTATGGGTCTTCCCAGGCTGCCTGAAGCTTATCCGTTGGTACGGGGACCAGCACCCACACCTTTTGACCCACCTGGTAGGTCCGCTCCCGGGCGTTCTGGTCGTACCAGTGCTTCTGGTCAGCCTGAGTCTGCGTCAGGTTGTCATGCACCAACTGCATCAAGGTCTGCATCTCGTCACGGAAGCGCATGACATAATCCACGATGGACACTTCTGTGGGGTTTGGCTCATCTTCCCAGGATTCACTTATTAACCCAAGGGGTCCCCGGACTCGCCTTCCATACAGGAGCTCGAAGGGCGAGAACCCGGTCGAGGCCTGCGTAACTTCTCTGTAAGCGAAGAGCAGGTGTGGGAGGTACCGCTCCCAGTCGTGCCCTTGGGTCTCAACCAGCATGTGGAGCATCTGTTTGAGGGTAGCGTTGAAGCGTTCACACAAACCATTAGTCTGTGGGTGATACGCACTCGATACCAGGTGCTTCACCTGCATTTTCTTACAGAGAGCCTCCATTAGGCGAGACATGAATTGGGTCCCTTGATCGGTAAGCATCTCCCTGGGAAATCCTACCCTTGAAAAGATGGTCACCAGTGCGTCAGCCACCTTATCTGCCCTTGTTGAAGACAGAGCTACTGCCTCTGGGTACCGGGTAGCGTAGTCTACCACAGTGAGAATGTATCGCTTTCCAGAGCTGCTGGGGACGGCCAGCGGGCCTTCAATGTCCACCGCGATTCTCTGGAAAGGCTCCTCTATCACCGGCAAAGGAATAAGGGGAGCCTTAAGAGCAGGCACTGCCTTACCCACCTTTTGACAGGTGTCACAGGAGCGGCAGTATTGTGTTACATCTGTCCCCATCTTGGGCCAATAGAAGTGTTGAGACAGCCGTTCCTTTGTTTTGCTGATCCCCAAGTGTCCAGCGAGTGGAATCTCATGGGCAATCTGCAACAACTCAGTTCTAAACTGTAAGGGGATAACTAGCTGTCTTTCCCTCAACCACTCCTTTTGGGGATCTCCGGGTACTGTCTCCTGGTACAACCTTCCTCATTCCCAGAACACTCTCTCCATATCAGACTTGGAGGTGGGCATCTCGGCGAGATCTCTGAATTTCGCCAGACTCGCATCCGAGTGCAGAGCAGTCTGGAACTCCTTGCTAGAGGCTGCCAGAAGTGACGTCAGGATTCCTTCCGTACTGGGACTCTCTGGAACCGGCTCTGGGGTCACCTCTGGTTCAGTCTCTCCCGTAGCAGAAGAGGGTCCAGAAGACAGGGCACTACCTGCGATCTGGGCACTCTGACTGCGTGTGACAGCTGCTACGTATGCTGTCTCCCTGGGGATTTCTACAGACCCACCAGTCGGTGCTGCTATGGGCTCTACCTCCCCATCCACCCCCAACACTTCAGGAGCAGTGCTACTTATGGGCCAGTTACCTTCCTCTGTGGCACTGGTCAGCTGCATGGCATTACCTTCCTCATGGTCCCCATGCACCTCCCCATTTCCTTGAGCACCGTTGCTTGCTCCTGCCAGGGGTTCCTCAGCCATCTCACTCCGTAGAGTGACGAGACTGAGCACTTCGGGAACCTGTGGACAAATCTACCGTTTCAAAAAAATGGTTAACAGTAGAGTTGAGCGACTATGCTTTTTTAGGGTCGAGTTTCGTTTCATGAAACCCGACTTTTCCAAAAGTCGGGTCGAGCAAAATCGGCCTACTAGGGAAAAGTCGGGGGTCCGACCGAAGCACGAAACCCAATGTAAGTCAATGGGGAATTAAAGTCGGCAGTGAGAGGAGGACAGGAAACACACCTACAGTGCCCATTTGAATGCCAAAAGCATCAATTCTTCTTACTTAAGCTTGTCAACCTTAATTAACTTCATAATACTAGTTACGCACTGAAAAATGGGGGTTATTTGGCTAAAGTTGTGGGGGGGTAGGGCTGGCTCCAGGTTTTCATGTGCCCTGGGCAAAAGAGCGGCCATTTAACACATACCACAACTCATGATGCTCCGATACGGCAGAGAAATAGCGGTATAGTACAATGAAAAATACTTCACTTTTTACATCTCATGACGAGGCCCATCTATTTCTCCATACAGAATCATTGGTCTCATATAATGTTTGAAACAGTATATGATGAGCTCCACATAAAGCTACAGTATATGTTGGACCCCATGGATGAAGCTCCACTGTCTTATGGGCCCAAATAATGCTCCAAACATAATGGGCCCCATTTCTAATGCTCTAGTGTATAATAGGCTCTGTAAATGCTGCTCCAGTGTCTGATGTCCACCTTTGGAATGTTCCAGTGTATGGTGGGCCCCATCTATCATTCTCCAGAGTATAGTGCTCCCCAAAAATTGCTGTCCCAACATTGAAAACAATGAAATAAGTCTCCTCGCTAGGGAATCCCTGTACTAGTCTGGACTCCTCGTCGTCCCCATCTTCCATCTCACTGCACAGTATTTCAACCTTGCAACTGCTGTGATCCTGAGCAAGCAGGGGGAGCCCACTCGTTGGCGACAGCACTGGCACAGGGCCCCTGATAGTACGGTGGTGTGTCTGACGGCGGGTGGGCCGAACCTGAACTTTCATCTGCAGCTTCCTCTTTGTCACCGTGTAAGATGGAACTGTATATGGGAAGGGTAACCTGAGTTTCATCAGGGTCAGATTCAAGCCGTGTAGAGTGCGAGGGGAATGTAGTGGTCTGGGTCAATGTACCAGCAGATTCATCGAGCAGTGGCTGGGCATCAGTGCACTTGTGTCGCCCCCAGGAGTACGGTCGCCACAGTGGCATTACCTTCCTCCTAGGGAGTGTGATGTCATGCTTGGGAGCAACGAAGGATCTCTCTAGCAGGTTAACTGATTGGGCGGCGTTATTCCCACGAGTCACGACCCTCCAAACAGCATTCATGAAGGCAAAGTGTTTGTTTTAAGTGGGCAGTATGGTTGCAAAGCTGAACCTTAAAGGAATGTCCAGAAGGGCACCACCAGGAGTGGAGCCTACGGCGTAATTTGACTCAACATGGGCAACCTCAACCATCCAGCCACAAAAAAGATGCACACATTGCAAGCTTAATTCCGTTAACGAACGAGACTCCATCATGCCCCGCGGTCCGAGTCCGGCTTACTAGAGGGACACGCGAGGCTCTGGCACGTGAGATTGGCCAATAACTGGTGTGTCATGCCCTTACATGTGCGTTACACTGAAAAGGCCAGCGTTTGTCGCTTACAGGTGCAGATAACCCGCTGAACAACGTTAGTGATGGGGATCTGGGATTACAATTATTACCCGCGAACGATGATTTCCCAGTAAGTGCAGGTCAACCGCAGTTCCGGAATTAGGCCTAACTGTTGTGAGTTCATTTTCCCCTTTGTCACTGAGGTCTGGTGAACTCCCTATTCTGGTAAAGGAAGGTAATGAGCCTGATTATCAGGCACCTGAGCCTAATGAGGATGACTGGCTGAGTGGAGTCACTGACTGGATATAAGGCTGCCGACGCCCTTCTGCCCTGCGGGTGATTTCTCTGTGGACTTCTAGGACACCAGTCTGATTCCTGCTCCTCTAAAGCTAAGTTTTCTGCTTTGCCTGTTAGCATTTGTGCTTTGTTTTTGTTTTCCTTGCTTTTCTGGATTCTGCCATTCCCTGCTGGGATGAGCTGAATCTCCTTTTGCCGGTTGCTCTGTCTTCAGAATATTCCTGAGTACTGACATAGCTTTTTTGAAGCCTAGCGTCTTCAGGGCCTTTTTCACTGTCAGTCTGTTGGCTCTTATTTTCATAGGGTTTTTCACGGATTGCAGACAGCAGCCTTCCTGTCCTTTCCTATCTAGTTAGCTTGGGCCCCGTCTTTGCTCAGTCTATCTTTCTGTCTGTGTTAGTGTTTTCATCTTGCTTCAGCATCATTATATGTTGGGGGCTGCCTATTGCTTTGGGGTCTGCTCTGGGGCAGTTTAGATTTCCCCTTTCTTTCGTTAGGCCTATTTAATTCTCCGGCTGTGATCGAGGGGTCTAGGGCATTGTAGGAACCCCCCACGGCTACTGTTAGTTGTTGTGATAGGATCAGGGGTCTGCAATCCAATAGCTGCCAACCTCTCTGGCTTTCTGGACTTAGCTAGCATTTCTGTTTTTGCCTCCTACGGTGACTCAATCATAACACCTAACAGTCATTCCTGAAAAAATGAAAAACTTACGTGTGCAAACCACAGCTGCTGTAGCTTGCTTAACAGCTCGCCAGCCGTTCTCAGGCCCAGTATGGATTACACGTGATTGCACAAAGGTGAGAAAGGGTACCGTATCCCCGGATGTATGGATAGCATAGTGTACACATTCAAAATATATGTCTATAGATCAGGAGGCAGGCTCAAACGGTGTCAGGCCCAGTATGGATTACACGTGATTGCACAAAGGTGAGAAAGGGTACTGTATCCCCGGATAACATGTATGGATAGCATAGTGTACACATTCAAAATATATGTCTATAGATCAGGAGGCAGGCTCAGACGGTATCAGGCCCAGTATGGATTTGACGGCCCAGACTACACAGCGGAGGAGCAGGGAGAGGTAAAGATTGTAAATGCTGGGGCCCTGCCCAAGCAAGGGGGGCCCCACTCGTGGGCGTCGGTATTGGCACTGGGCCCCTCATAGTACGGCGGTGTGTCTGACGGCGGGTGTGCACCACCACCGTCAGAGACACTGGATTGCACTATGAGGGACCCTGTGCCAGTGCACGCGCCCAAGAGTCGGCCTACCCACCTGTCCAGGGCAACGGCACTTGCACGGTTTCGTGCGCTAGGTGGTGACCCCGGCCATGGGGGGGGAGTCAGCACAGTTAGTGAGTTTTAGAAAGTGGCATATGTTGATGTTGGACATTCAGCTGATGCAAAAGGCGAAATTGTTCAAGTCCCAGGAAGAGGAGGACCAAAGCAAGCCATTTTTCTGTCACACTATGTGTCATCTGGGGAAGGTGGGACAAAATCCTTGGAAACCCATGCATGGTTCATTTTAATGAAGGTTAGATCATCCACATTTTGGGTTGACAGACGGGTCCTTTTTTCTGTCAGGATTGATCCAGCTGCACTGAAGACTCTTTCCGATAGCACACTTGCAGCTGGGCAAGCGAGCTCCTGTAAAGCATATTGTGCCAATTCAGGCCAGGTGTCCAGTTTAGCGGCCCAATAGTCAAAGGGGAATGACCTGTGCGGGAGAACATCGATATGGGAGGAAAAGTAGTTTGTAACCATAGTTGACAACTGCTGTCTCCTGTCACTTTCCATCGATGCAGTATTACCAGTTGTGTGAGCGGTACTTGAAAAATCAGTCCACAACATTGTCATGAAACCCCTGTCTCCAACGCCACTTCTGCTGTGTGCACCACGAACACCTCTGCCAAGCTGCCCCCGACCCGTACGGCTCGTGTGAGAACCATCACCGCTGCTGTGTGCTGGGAATGCCTCAACCAACCGGTTTACCAGAGTTGCTTGTTTATTAGCCAATATTAGGTCAAGGTTCTCGTGTGGCATGATGTTTTGTAATTTGCCTTTATAGCGTGGATCCAGGATGCTGGCCAACCAATAGTCGTCATCGTTCATCATTTTGGCAATGCGGGGGTCCCTTTTTAGGATCTGCAAGGCATAATCTGACATGTGGGCCAATGTTCCCGGTGTCAATGATGCACTGCGAGTGCTGGTTGGAGGAGCACTTTCTGGCAAATCCACATCCCTCCAGTCACGCACAAACCCTGTACCAGACCTTGCCACACCAACATTTTCACTTGCCCCATGAGATGCATCCTCCTCCCCTAAGTAATCATCCCCATCATCATCCTCCTCCTCCTCTTCTTCCTCCACCTCGTCCAGGAGAGGTCCCTGAGCAGACAATGGCTGAATGTCATCAAGGATTCCCTCCTCCTCTTCCTCCTCGTCAACATTGGCTGCAGATGCCTGCTCCTTAAGGTGCGTCAAAGTTTGCATGAGCAGACGCAAAAGTGGGATGCTCATGCTTAGGATGGCGTCGTCTGCGCTTACCAGCCGTGTGCATTCCTCAAAACACTGACGGATGTTACAGAGGTCTTTCAGCTTTGACCACTGCACACCTGTCAACTCCATGTCTGCTCTCAAAGTGCCTGGCCGTGTATCCTCCCACAAATGCATTATGGCCTGCCTCTGTTCGCACAGCCGCTCAACCATGTGCAGGGTGGAGTTCCACCTTGTTGCAATGTCGAGGCGGTGGTTGGGAAGTTGGAGCAATCGCTGCAGCTTCTGCATACGAATGGAGTGTACAGGCGACTGGCGGATGTGCGTGCACAGTCTTCGCACCTTCTGGAGCAGGGCTGTTAACTCCGGATAATTGTTGAGGAAGCACTGCACCACCAGGTTCAAGGTGTGAGCCAAGCAAGGTATGTGGCTGAGTTTTGAAAGGGCTATGGCTGCCACAAAATTACAGCCGTTATCACTAACTACCTTGCCTGCCTCAAGATGTATACTGCCCAGCCATGACTCAGTTTGTCGCTGAAAGTACTCGGCCAGCACCTCCGCGGTGTGTCTGTCGCCCAAACACATCTGCAACACAGCCTGCTGACGCTTTCCACTAGCTGATCGATAGGGGGACACCTCGTGTGCAACAGTGGCAGCTGCAGATAGAGTGCTCGTACGACTGCGCTCTGTGGACGAGCTTTCGCTTCTGGAGGAGGAGGAGGAGGGTCGAACGCCTACAGCCAACTGTTTCCTATACCATGGGCTAGGTAGCACTGTCCCACCACCGCTGTCCCCAGTGGACCCTGCATCCACCACATTAACCCAGTGCGCAGTGATGGACACGTAATGGTCCTGGCCATGCCGACTGGACCATGCATCTGTTGTGAGGTGCACCTTTCCACTCACTGACTGCTTGAGTGCATGGACAATGCGGTCTTTCACATGATGGTGGAGGGCTGGGATGGCTTTGCGAGAGAAGAAGTGGCGACTGGGTAGGTCATAGCGTGGTACTGCATAGGCCATGAGTTCGCGGAAAGCTGCGCTTTCCACCAACCGATAGGGCATAATCTCTAACGAGACTAGTTTGGCAATGTGGGCGTTCAAACCCAGTGTACGCGGATGAGAGTCTGAGTACTTTCCTGACCTACTCATAGTCTCTGGGAGGGTGAGCTGGACTTGAGATCTGCATATAGTGGAACTAGCGGTGGACAGGGTGGACCGAGAGAGGGTTGATGATGGTGATGGAGTTGGTTTTCTTTCTGATGGCGTAGATTCAGTCTTTCATTGATATAACAGTGGGATTCCCTGACTGCTTTGGCCTTGCAACGACACCTCAACATTTGCTGCTGTGCTAACCGGTGGGCTTACAGTGGGGGAAACAATGTAGCATTGCTGACTAAGAAAGGAAAAAATTATCCAGCTCCACACGAAATTCAATTCAGGAATTTATTCCAATGAAGACAATGTTCAAGTCAGCTCCAGGGTTGCATAGCTCACACAGGAGCGGCATTTAGCGACGCGTTTCGATCGCTGAGTGCGATCTTTATCAAAGCTGCTCATCAAAATCACACACAGATTAAAAAGGAGCAAAGACCAATCCAAAATCCGATATAAATCACATGACTGGAAGGTCCTGTTCCATTGATACAATACAAACAGACAACGAATTTGTGAAAAATATCTCAAAAATGCATATGAAATATACAAAAAAGACACTGAATAAATGTAAAAAACACCATCAATAGAGAAGATTCACAAATTTGTCGAAAACAATAAAACTACAAGTATAAATTAATAAATCATGTGACCGCAAAAGCTGACCTAATCAGCGCAAAGATCAATTAGCGGTATCACATATATTTGTCACAAAACATGAAAAATATCATGCACAAAATATAAACATACAAAAATAAATGTAAAAAACACCATATTATGAAAATGCTCTGAAATACTAATAATGAAACATGATTTCATTCTTTTTGTTTAATCCATCAGGAAATCTCGTCCCCAGGTTAAAAATCCAGAAAGCCTCCCGGGTGAGCAGAGTTCTTCTAATGTCACCACCCCTAGAAGATTTCCTAATTTTTTCAATACCTGTCACCTGCAAAGAAGCAACATTACGAGAATGGAAATTAATAAAATGTTTGGCTGCAGAAGAAATATTACGGACTCCACTTGTGACATTAATCACATCATATAGATGTTCAGCTATCCTAGTTTTTAATTTTCTAGATGTACAACCTATATAGGATTTATTACAGATAGTACAATCAATTTTGTACACCACAAAATCAGTATTACAATTAATAAAATTGTTAATTTTGAACGATGTGGATTTGTCATTATTATGAAAGAATTTAGTTTTTACCATATATTTACAAGTCCTACAATTATTACCTCCGCATTTATAGTTGCCTTTATTATCCAACCAAGTACCCCTATTGTTTCTAGAAGAAAACAAACTTGGTGATAAAATGTTACCTAAAGTGGGAGCTCTACGTGCAACTATATTACATCCCTCTCCCAAAACAGCAGCCAAAATGGGATCCTCATATAATAAGGGTAAAAATTTATTAATAATCTTTTTAATTTCAACAAATTGAGGACTAAATTGAAAACATATAAACGGATTTTTGGACATAACAGATTTTTTATTCTTATTATCAACTAAATCACAACTATCCTCTGTGACTAAATCCAAAGCTCTGTTCAGCATCCAATTAGGATAATTTCTATTTTTCAATTTATTACAAGACCTATTAAATTCCTGCTGCAAACTGTTATTATTCTTACAATTCCTTTTAATTCTTGTAAGCTCACCCACAGGAATCGATTTTACTGTATGTCTCGGATGACTGCTGTTGGCATGCAAGATAGTATTTCCTGCCAATGGTTTGGAATAAGTACGGGTGGAAATAAGCTGACCTGGAACACCCTGCAAAAATAAATCTAAAAATGAAATTTCATTTTTATTGTGCACAAAAGTAAATGTTAAATTGTAATTATTAGAATTAATATATTCCACAAAGTCTGGTATGGCAGACACATCTCCTTTCCAAATGATTAAAGTATCATCAATGTATCTACCATACCAGACAATGTAATGAGCAAATTCATTTGACAAAGAATACAAAAAATTATGTTCCCAAAAGGCCATAACAATGTTTGCCAATGATGGTGAAAATTTTGCCCCCATCGCTACGCCTTTGCATTGTAAATAACAAATGTGATCAAATGAGAAAAAATTGTGAGTCAAAAGATAAGAAGTAACCTGTAACATAAAATTAATTAAATCAGAAGAATAATTACTATATTCCACAAGATGGAATTCCAAAGCTTCTAAAGCAATGTTGTGGGGTATATTTGTATAAAGAGCTGTGACATCACAGCTCAGCCATGAATAATCTAATAGCCACTTTTTCTGTGTCAAAATATCAAGAACATCACCAGTATCCTTAATAAAACCAGGAATCACACGAACTAAAGGTTGCAACAGGGAATCCAGCCATTCACCCAGATGTTCATTAATGGAACCAATTCCCGAGACTATAGGTCTCATAGATGGAAAATCCTCATTTTTATGAATCTTAGGTAAACCATGTAAAATAGGCAAAACCGGATTTGACACCTCCAAAAAATCTGCCTGTTTCTTCGTTAACACCCCCAATGATAAACCTTCTTGAAGAATTTTATTCACTTTAATTTTATATAATGAAGTAGGATTGTTAGGCAGTTTTTTATAAGTGATGTAGCATTGCTGACTACCTTCTTTGTGATCAGTTGCACATGTGGTACTTGAGGTTTGGTGTTGTGTCCACGCTTGCAAGTGCATGCTGGTTAAATGTCTGAGCATGCAACTGGTATTCAAATTTTTCAGATTTTTCCCTCGGCTAAAAGTCTTTGCGCACTTCTTACAGATAACCTTGGCCTGATCATGAGGATTTTGTTCAAAAAAGTGCCAAACTGCACTCTTCCTACTTTGGAAGACATTTTGCGGCCTAGCAAGCTGTGCTATTTTGACCGTCTGGACAAGCTGTCCAGCAACTCTTTTGATTTTTGGAACCTGTCTTTGGAGTGCTCCGGGCGTGCCAGATAACAGCTGTTGTGATGTCGATGTCTGCTGTGGATGCTCCTCCTCATCTGAGCTATTGGAAGCAGCACCCTCTTCCCCCAATGGATGCCAATCTGGGTCAACAACTGGGTCATCCATCACCTCCTTTTCAATGTCATGTGCACCTTCCTCTGTGTCACCGTGTATGGTGGTACAGTATGCGGGAAGGGGCACCTGAGTCTCATCAGGGTCAGAATCTGGCTCATTGCACTGCGAGGACAATGTAGTGCTCTAACTGAATGTACCAGCAGAATCATCTATCAGTGGCTGTGCATCAGTGCACTCCATGTCAGATTCATCTTGGCCTGGGTAATTCACCATTTCACTTGATAACCCAGGCATGGTATGTGAAAACAGCTCCATGGAGTAATCAGTTGTATGGCCTGCGTCATCCTTCAATCTTGGTTGGGGTGAAGGACTCAAGGAAAGGTGTGGTTCATGAACATGACCCTCCAATGACTCAGTGCTTTTATTTTTTACAACTTCAGAAGAGGAGGCGATAGAGCTCGAGGCTGAGTCAACAATGTAAGCCAAAAATTTTTCCTGATGCTCTGGCTTTAAAAGCGGTTTGCCAACTCCTAGAAAACTAAGCCTTCGAGGCCTTGTGGAGCCAGACGATGATGCAGGCTCAACACCTCCTGCATTCGGTCCTATTTTGCTTTTGCCACTACCATCAGATCCACCACCAACACCATCATTACCAGCTGGCAACCCCCGCCCAATTCCTCGGCCTTTTCCACCAGCCTTCCTCATTTTTGGTAAAAATGTGCACAAAATTCCACAAACTATATAGTAATGTAAAACAAGGTACAAGGTGTATATAGGACAGCGGAGACGTCAAATTTCTGAACACACTTGTGGACACTGTTGTGTGAGGCCCAGTTAATATCACACCGCTATGTCACAGGCTCAATGTCGTAGGTGTGAAAAATTTCACTATAGGACAGGGGAGATGTAGAATTTCTGAACACACTTGTGGACACTGTTGGATTGTGTGAGGCCCAGTTAATATCACACCGCTATGTCACAGGCTCAATGTCGCAGGTGTCAAAAATGTCACTATAGGACAGGGGAGATGTAGAATTTCTGAACACACTTGTGGACACTGTTGGATTGTGTGAGGCCCTGTGAATATCACACTGCTATGTCACAGGCTCATTGTCGCAGGTGTGGAAAATGTCACTATAGGACAGGGGAGATGTAGAATTTCTGAACACACTTGTGGACACTGTTGGATTGTGTGAGGCCCAGTGAATATCACACCGCTATGTCACAGGCAGAAATTGGCTAGTGTATGACAAACTACAAGGTGTATATAGAATTGGGCAGAATAGGAATCTCCCTAGAGTGTAGGTCTGTATGAACGGAACATGTCCTCGACTTATTCTTACAGAGTGACACACAGATAGCTTCACTGTGGCCGTGATAACAGCCGTTACACGGTACTGAGAGAGGAGCGTGCACGTACACCGCTGTCTGGTGTCCGTAAAATTGTCAAGCTCCGTGTTTTTTAAGTATACGGACTGACACACGCTGTCTCTCTATAGTTTTGAATGTGATCAAACAGCAAATATACTTAACTGTTTGAAAAGCAGACAAAACTAGAAGGTTGAGGTCTGTAAGAACGGAACATGTCCTCGACTTATTCTTAGAGTCACACACAGCTTCACTGTGGCCGTGATAACAGCCATTACACGGTACTGTGTGAGGAGCGTACACCGCTGTATGGTGTGAAAAAATGCACGCTCAGTACCTCACCAGGACAAAAAAAAATATTTGGATTGCTTTTAAAAAAGCAGTTTGCAGAGCAGTGGGAAAACAGCAATGCAGCTATCAGGAAGCCTTATAAGGCAGTCTAACAACCAACACAGCTGATCCAGCAAAATATAGCCTCCACTTGCACTGCACACAGTGACTGGTGTGTTGTACAGGCAAAATCGGTAGCAGCAGAAGCAGTTTTTGGTGTCTTCTTCCCTGCCTAACGCTCTCCCTACAGAATCAGCAGCAGCAGCTCTTCCTATTCTGAGATCAGCATGAGTAACATGGCAGTCGGCGTGCACGCCCTTTTATACCCCCTGTGACGCCCCCCAAAGCAAACCAATCACTTGCATGCCCTTCTGAAAGATGGTGGTGACCCCTGCCTATGTCATCACATTGCCCACAGTGTCCGTGGATCCTGATTGGCTGAAAAAGGGCGGAAAACAAACTTTTGAAACGCGACTTTAGCGCTAAAGTCGCCGAGCTCGTGGCCGACCTCACCCTAGGGTCGGGTTTCGTTTCATGAAACCCGACTTTACCAAAAGTCGGCGACTTTTGAAATTTTTCGACCCGTTTCGCTCAACTCTAGTTAACAGGTTCTGTCGGCACAGATACATCATCATAGAGGAAAAGAATGGTTATCAGATTTCTTTGGTACAGTTACATCACCATCATTCCTGGGGAGAGAATGATTGTTAGTTGCATCATTACTCATCACGTCATTAGCAGGTAACACATTCAGTTTCCCATCATCATCATCAGCATCATCATCATCATCATCATCATCATCATCATCATCATCAGGGTTAACGTTACCCTTATTATCAGGTTGGGGAGGGGTGTCAGGGATGTAGTATGCAACCATCCTCCCCAAGTCAGTCCCCAGTAAAACATCAGTGGGCAGGTTTTCAGACACTCTCAAATATAAATACAAGAAGGATCTAGAGTATTATCATAAATGTATATCCCCTAAAATCGATACTTTATTAATAAAAAGCCACGAGTGTGGTTTTACACCAAAAGAAAAACCGTGACAAATTCAAAAGAAAAACGTGTTCAAACAAAGACCCATTCTTGAGACACCTAGGAATCCCTGATGAATAACCTGAGCTTACACCTGCCTGGCCGCGGAGGTTGGCACCCTAGGGGGGAACGTTGTGGCGCCCCCGCTCAACGATGGCTATCCCTAGGGGCCCTGATGTACCCTGCAGCCAATAGTGATACCCTCTACTCGATAACTGAAGAGACCCCTAGTTCTAGACAAAGATAAACCTGCTCTATAGAGGGCCCTGTGTCCCATAGAAGTTAAAAACAGTAGAACACATATGGCATCAGGTGGTATATATGGGTAATAAATTGCATTCATAATATCCCATATAAGGTTTCAGTCCTAAGACATAATGCATAGAAAAAAATGGGATTCATCACCGGACACAAAAAAGTCATTCGGCGATGTCACAGCCTCGCACAGAAAAGATATATTAGTGCAGATAAGAAAAATTCAGTATCACTAGCAGCTTTGTTCACTAGTATCTCAATAGTTTACATCCCATTTGTACCCCGTTGTTATCAGGCATGACTAAATAAGCATCAACTAGTTAACGCCTCAACGCGTTTCGCCTGTTTAGGCTCATCAGGAGGCCAGATAATGCAATATCATGTGTCCTATTATGTGTCCCAGCTGCTGCACCTTTAATAGGACACATGATATCGCATTATCTGGCCTCCTGATGAGCCTAAACAGGTGAAACGCGTTGAGGCGTTAGCTAGTTGATGGCAGGTGGCGGGTGACACAGCTGAGTATCGCTGTTGCAGTTCTGTGTTTATTGCTCACTAATTGGATGCTTATTTTGTCATGCCTGATAACAACTGGGTACAAATGGGATGTAAACTATTGAGATACTAGTAAACAAAGCCGCTAGTGATACTGAATTTTTCTTATCTGCACTAATATATCTTTTCTGTGCGAGGCTGTGACATCGCCGAATGAATTTTATGTGTCCGGTGATGAATCCCATTTTTTTCTATGCATTATGTCTTAGGACTGAAACCTTATGTGGGATATTATGAATGCAATTTATTACCCATATATACCACCTGATGCCATATGTGTTCTACTGTTTTTAACTTCTATGGGACACAGGGCCCTCTATAGAGCAGGTTTATCTTTGTCTAGAACTAGGGGTCCCTTCAGTTATCGGGTAGAGGGTATCACTAGTGGCTGCAGGGTACATCAGGGCCCCTAGGGATAGCCATCGTTGAGCGGGGGCGCCACAACGTTCCCCCCTAGGGTGCCAACCTCCACGGCCAGGCAGGTGTGAGCTCAGGTTATTCATCAGGGATTCCTAGGTGTCCCAAGAATGGGTCTTTGTTTGAACACGTTTTCTTTTGAATTTGTCACGGTTTTTCTTTTGGTGTATAACCACACTAGTGTTTTTTTATTAATAAAGTACCGATTTTAGGGGATATACATTTATGATAATACAGGTTTTCAGACACTCCCACTTCCCTCACCCCGCTCCCAGCACCCCAATCAAGGAATACCCGGGCCACTGGCAAGGGACAGCGGGTAACCCCGATCCTGGTGACAGGGTTTTCCTCTCAACAAACTCTTCAGGGGTCGCCAGTCCAGGACGGATGAGGGTTCGCTCAGCCCCGGTGTCCTTGAGGCCTGTAGCAGGACGGGCCCCCGCCTGGACAGGTTGAACTTTGTCGTCAATCCTCCCAACCACACCTCCCACCAAAAGGACAGAGGAGTTGGGCCCAGAGGCCTTGGCTGGGGGGTTCTTCGGCTTTTCCGGGCAGGCGTGACGGAAGTGACCAGTCTGATTGCAGTTGAAACACAGGTGACTGTCAGTAGTAGGCCTGGTGTTGGCAACAGGGACAGGGCCTCTGGAGGGACGGCCAGCTGGGGCGCTCGGGTTGGTTGCAGGCTTACCTCCCCTCCAGCTGGTGGTGACTGGCCTCCGCATCTCTGGCTTCTGGTTGGCCTCATAGTTGTCGGAGATCTGCGCCGCTTTGTCCGCATTTGGTGGTTCGTGGTCCAGGATGAACTGTCGGACCTCAGCTGGGCAGAAATGCAGGAACTGGTCTTTGATCATCAGGTCTCGTAGCAGCTCAAAGGTGTTCACTGACAGTCCATGGATCCACTGGTCAAAGTGGGTCCTGAGTCCTTGCACCACATTGCTATAGCTATCGTGTGGGCCACATTGGAGGTTCCGGAACTTCTTTTGGTACACCTCAGGTGTCATCCGGTATTTGGCGATCAGAGCCTGCTTTATGGCGTCATAGTCGTCGTCGTCTTCTGACGGAAGAGAAGCAAACGCCTCCAGAGCTTTGCCTTTTAGCCCTGGGGTCAAGTACTGGGCCCATTGGACCTTATCCAGCTGGTACTGTCTGTAGGCTTTCTCAAAGGCTCGCAGAAACGTGTCCAAGTCCCCGTCCTTTTCCATCATGGGAAAATGCTCTGGCCGGGGTTTAGGAGTCTGGACGCTGCTGGGCTCACTGCTTCGGACTGTGGGGCCATTCCCCCCTTGTCAGAGCATCTCCAGTTGATGGGCTCGCTGAGCTTCTGCTTGGCGCTCAGCTCTCTCAGCCTCTGCCTGGCGTTCGGCTCGGGCCTCCTGCCGATATTGCTGGATCAGCCTCTCCCGTCCCTCACTGTCTTCGGCGGAGAATGCGTCCAAGGCCGCTTGCAGGTAGGAGTCCAGCCCGCTCTGGTTGAATGTGGGGCCAGCTCTCAGGAGTGGAGCCTCTGCTGCAGCCCCATTGTCACTTTGGCCAACTTCTGCGCCCGCTGGATTCTGGTCGTTGTCCAGCTGCACCAGAGCCGCGATCAGTTGGGCTCTGTTTTTGTTCGTGGCGTCAAGGCCTTGGTACGTGCATAACCCAGCAAGAACTTCCTTTGTCTGCTGTTTGTACCAGCCTTCTCCTTTGCTGCCATGGTTGCCAAATAAAAGATAGAAAAGAAAAACGAAGAAACGGGAGGGAATACTCGCACATACACACTAATGTCTCAGGACTAGTAACCACTGAGTCTGTTCTCCAAAACCTATGATGCAGGATTCCCGCAGGAACCGTGCAGGTCTTTAGTGAGAGGAATGATTGCTCAAACCAAATCACTAATGCTCTATGGTAATCCCACCGCTCTGCCACCAATATGGCAGGAACGCAAGCAGGAGGCACGCCGCTGCCACCAAATTGTGATGAACGGCGCGGCCGGTGCCACCAAAACATCACGATCTCACCGCTGCCACCGATACTCTCACCAATATGTGATGAACAGCGGACCGTTGCCGCCAAATTGTGACGGACAGCAGACCCTGTGCCACCAATAGGTCACGATCCCACCACTGGCACCAGTAGGTCAGCGGACGGAGGGATGCGATGCACTGCCGGCACACGGCTATCACAGGCACAGTGGGGACTTATCTTAGTTATCCCGCCACTGGCACCATGTGACAAAAATATACAGCAAGCTAATCTCACTCTAACAATTTACCGCAGGGGGGTATTTTGGATGCCCCACCACTGCTAACAACCTTCCAAGAACTGCGGGGATTTATGTACAGTCATGGCCAAAAGTTTAGAGAATGACACAAATATTATATTTTCACATGATCTGCTGCCCTCTGGTTTTTATGTGTGTTTGTCAGATGTTTTTATCACATACAGAAATATAATTGCAATCATATTATGAGTAACAAAAGGTTATATTGACAGTTAGAATGAGTTAATGCAGCAAGTCAATATTTGCAGTGTTGACCCTTCTTCTTCAGGACCTCAGCAATTCTCCCTGGCATGCTCTCAATCAACTTCTGGATCAAATCCTGACTGATAGCAGTCCATTCTTGCAAAATCAATGCTTTTATTTTGTCTGAATTTGAAGGTTTTTGTTTGTCCACCTGTCTCTTGATGATTGACCACAAGTTCTCAATGGGATTAAGATCTGGGGAGTTTCCAGGCCATGGTCCCAAAATCTCTGTTTTGTTCCCTGAGCCATTTAGTTATCACCTTTGCTTTATGGCAAGGTGCTCCATCATGTTGAAAAAGGCATTGTTGATCGCCAAACTGCTCTTGGACGGTTGGGGGAAGTTGCTCTTGGAGGACATTCTGGTACCATTCTTTATTCATGGCTGTGTTTTTAGGCAAAACTGAGAGAGAGCCCATTCCCTTGGCTGAGAAGCCACCCCACACATGAATGGTTTCAGGATGCTTGACAGTTGGCATGAGACAAGACTGGTGGTAGCGCTCACCTGGTCTTCATCAGAGAAAATGACTTTACCCCAGTCCTCAGCAGTCCACTCCCTGTACCTCTTGCAGAATATCAGTCTGTCCATGATGTTTTTTCTGGAGAGAAGTGGCTTCTTTGCTGCCCTCCTTGAGACCAGGCCTTGCTCCAAGAGTCTCCGCCTCACAGTGCGTGCAGATGCACTCACACCTGCCTGCTGCCATTCCTGAGCAAGCTCTGCACTGCTGGTAGCCCGATCCCGCAGCTGAAACTTTTAAGAGACGGTCCTGGCGCTTGCTGGTCTTTCTTGGGCGCCCTGGAGCCTTTTTGGCAACAAGGGAACCTCTCTCCTTGAAGTTCTTGATGATGCGATAGATTGTGGACTGAGGTGCAATCTTTCTAGCTGCGATACTCTTCCCTGTTAGGCCATTTTTGAGCAGTGCAATGATGACTGCATGTGTTTCTTTAGAGATAACCATGATTAACAGAAGAGAAACAATGATGCCAAGCACCAGCCTCCTTTTAAAGTGTCCAGTGGTGGCATTCTTACTTAATCATGACAGATTGATCTCCAGCCCTGTCCTCATCAACACCCACACCCGTGTTAATGGAGCAATCACTGAAACGATGTTAGCTGGTCCTTTTAAGGCAGGGCTGCAATGATGTTGAAATGTGTTTTGGGGGATAAAGTTAATTTTCTAGGCAAATATTGACTTTGCAAGTAATTGCTGTTAAGCTGATCACTCTTTATAACATTCTGGAGAATATGCAAATTGCCATTAGAAAAAATGAAGCAGTAGACTTTGTAAAAATTAATATTTGTGTCATTCTCTAAACTTTTGGCCATGACTGTATATCCCGCTTTCTCAGTTCCGCTTTGGAACTCGCAGCTCTCCGGTGCCCCCCTTACCCTCAGGTCAGTCAGGGAACTGCGCCTAGGATAATTAGTCGCCGGACGGGCTGCTTGTTGTGCACGGCCAATTAGACTACTGCAGTAAGGGAATTTATCAATGCCGTGGCCACAGCCCCTCATACAGCAATATAAGACCCTTCCGGACTGCCAACTAGCCTAACCAACCGCACACACCACACTGCCACAGCCACGCTTTACTTAATCACAGAGTTAATTAAGAGGGTCCGTGACAAACCCCAAATTAGTAGCGATTATCTAAAAAAGGCGCATAGTTTGTTTCCTAGAGCATAAAGGCAGACTAAATAATTTTATCATTCATTCCCCAAAAAAGTCAGGCAGTGGTTACCAATATAAAAAGTTGTTACAAAGTTGTAATAAATTGAGACATTAAATATGTACAGTTGCAAATATGAAAACAACATGGATTAAAAAGCAGAAAGTAACACTTACATGTGCCTAGGTGGTATCAGGCAGACCATGCGGCCTCGGGGGATGGGCAGAAGACATACATCTCAAGACATGGGGTAGGTCTGTTCAGCATCAGAACTCCAGCTTAACTGACTGGGATATGGTAGGGAGTACTGTTATGAATGGGTCACCGAGGAGGAAAAAAGCAACACACGCTAACATAGTAACATAGTAACATAGTTATTAAGGTTGAAGGGAGACTTTAAGTCCATCTAGTTCAACCCATATCCTATCCTAACTTGCCCTAACATGTTGATCCAGAGGAAGGCAAAAAAACCCCATGTGTCAACAGTAAGCTTCACATTGGGGAAAAAAATTCCTTCCCGATTCCACATACGGCAATCAGACTAGCTCCCTGGATCAACGCAATATTAAGGAGACTAGTGTATATACCCTGTAATATTATACCTTTCAAGAAAGGCATCCAGTCCCTTCTTAAATTTTAGTAGTGAATCACTCATTACAACATCATATGGCAGAGAGTTCCATAGTCTCACTGCTCTTACAGTAAAGAATCCGCGTCTGTGAGTATGCTTAAACCTTCTTTCCTCCAGACGTAGAGGATGCCCCCTTGTCCCCATCACAGGTCTAAGAGTAAAAAGATCATTAGAAAGGTCTTTGTATTGTCCCCACATATATTTATACATTGTAATAAGATCACCCCTAAGCCTTCGATTCTCCAAACTAAATAACCCCAAGTGTAAAAACCTGTCTTGGTATTGCAGACCCATCAGTTTCCTAATAACCTTGGTCGCTCTTCTCTGCACCAGCTCCAGTTCATCTGTGTCTTTCTTATACACCGGAGACCAGAACTGTACACAGTATTCTAAGTGTGGTCGCACTAGTGACTTATATAGAGGTAAAATTATGTTCTCCTCATGAGCATCTATGCCTCTTTTAATGCATCCCATTATTTTATTTGCCTTTGCAGCAGCTGCTTGACTCTGGCCACTAAATGTGAGTTTGTCGTCCACCCATACACCCAGGTCTTTTTCAGTGACTGTTTTGCCCAGTGTTTTACAATTAAGCACATAATTATACAACTTGTTCGTTCTACCCAAGTGCATGACCTTACATTTATCCCCATTAAAGCTCATTTGCCATTTATCAGCCCAAGCTTCTAGTTTACATAAATCCTCCTGTACTATAAAATTGTCCTCCTCTGTATTAATTACCCTGCAGAGTTTAGTGTCATCTGCAAATATTGAAATTCTACTCTCTATGCCCCCTACAAGGTCATTAATAAATATGTTAAAAAGAAGCGGGCCCAAAACTGACCCCTGTGGTACCCCACTGCTAACCGTGACCCAGTCCGAGTGTGCTCCATTAATAACCACCCTTTGTTTCCTATCCCTGAGCCAGCTCTTAACCCACCTACACATATTTTCCCCTATCCCCATTGTTCTCATTTTATGTATCAACCTTTTGTGTGGCACTGTATCAAAAGCTTTTGAAAAGTCCATGTACACCACGTCCACTGCATTCCCTTGGTCCAGTCCGGAACTTACCTCTTCATAAAAGCTTATCAGATTAGTCTGACAGGAACGGTCTCTTGTAAACCCATGTTGATATTGGGTCATAAGGTTATTCTTCTCCAGATACTCCAGTATAGTATCTCTTAGAAAACCCTCCAGGATTTTACCCACAGTTGAGGTTAAACTTACTGGCCTATAATTTCCAAGTTCAGTTTTTGTCCCCTTTTTGAATATTGGCACCACATTTGCTATACGCCAGTCCTGTGGTACAGACCCTGTTATTATGGAATCTTTAAACATTAAAAATAGTGGTCTATCTATGACTGTGCTTAATTCCTGCAGTACTCGGGGGTGTATCCCATCCGGGCCCAGGGATTTGTCAATTTTAGTGATTTGTAGACACCGTCGTACTTCCTGCTGGGTTAAGCAGGTGACATTTAATGGAGAATTTTTATCCCTGATCATGTTATCCGTCATGGGATTTTCTTGTGTAAATACTGTTGAAAAAAAGTCATTTAGCATATTGGCTTTTTCCTCATCCTCATCCACCATTTCACCCAGACTATTTTTAAGGGGACCAACACTATCATTTTTTAGCTTCTTACTATTTATGTAGTTAAAGAATATTTTGGGATTATTTTTACTTTCTCTGGCAATGAGTCTCTCTGTCTCAATCTTTGCTGTCTTGATTTGCTTTTTACAGAATTTATTTAATCTTCTGTATTTATTTAATGCCTCATTACTACCTACTTGCTTTAATTCTCTAAATGCTTTATTTGTATCTCTTATTGCGCCCCTTACAGCTCTATTTAGCCATAGTGGTTTCCTCCTATTTCTCGCATGTTTATTCCCATACGGTATATATTGTCCACAGGTCCTATTCAGGATGCTAATAAACGCCTCCCATTTTCTTTGTGTATTTTTATGTCTCAGGATATCGTCCCAGTTAATTGCACCAAGATCATCTCTCATCCATTGGAAATTTGCCTTCCTGAAGTTTAGTGTCCTTGTAACCCCTCTACTACACATCTTATTAAAGGATACATGAAAACTTATTAATTTGTGATCACTATTACCCAAGTGACCCTCAACCCTTACATTTGATATGCGGTCTGGCCTGTTGGTTAATATTAGGTCTAGCAGTGCCCCCCCTCTTGTTGGGTCCTGAACCAGTTGTGAAAGGTAATTGTCTCTCATCGTTGTCAGAAACCTATTACCCTTGCTGGAACTGCAGGTTTCGGTTCCCCAATGTATTTCAGGGTAGTTGAAGTCCCCCATAATAATGACTTCTCCTTGAGTCGCTGCTTCATCTATTTGCTTTATGAGGATATTCTCTGTTGCTTCCATTATTTTTGGAGACTTATAACAAACCCCTATCAGTAATTTATTATTTTCCCCCCCTCCCCTTATCTCTACCCACAGGGACTCTACATTTTCATTAGATTCATATATATTATCACGAAGGATGGGTTTTAAGGATGATTTTACATATAAACACACGCCTCCCCCTCGCTTATTTGTACGGTCATTTCTGAACAGACTATAGCCCTGTAAATTAACAGCCCAGTCATGGCTCTCATCCAGCCATGTCTCAGATATCCCCACCATGTCATAATTATGTTCCAACAACATTAACTCCAATTCCTCCATTTTGTTGGCGAGACTTCTGGCATTAGTATACATGCACTTTATGTATCTCTCTGTACCTCTATTCTTTCTTAAATTATTAACTGTTCTAACCCCACCCCCCATGCCACCTCCACCCCCAATGTCATTATTTGTGCCCAGGTCTCTATCTGCACTGTCTTCCCCTCCTATAAAAGGAATACCCTCCCCCCCCGTCCCTAGTTTAAACACTCCTCCAACCTTCTAGCCATTTTCTCCCCCAGCACAGCTGCACCCTCCCCATTGAGGTGCAGCCCGTCCCTAGCGTAGAACCTGTAGCCAACTGAGAAGTCGGCCCAGTTCTGCAGGAACCCAAACCCCTCCTTCCTACACCAATTCCTGAGCCACTTATTAACCTCCCTAATCTCCCGTTGCCTCTCTGGCGTGGCACGTGGTACAGGAAGTATTTCCGAAAATACCACCTTGGAGGTCCTTGCTTTAAGCTTACAGCCTAATTCCCTGAAATCATCTTTAAGGACCTTCCACCTACCTCCAACTTTGTCATTTGTGCCAATGTGCACCATGACCGCTGGATCCTCTCCAGCCCCTCCCAGTAATCTGTCAACCCGATCAGCGATGTGTCGGACTCGAGCGCCAGGTAGGCAGCACACCGTTCGACGATCCCTGTCTTTGTGACAGATTGCCCTATCTGTTCCCCTAATAATTGAGACTCCCACTACCAGAACCTGTCTGGCCTGCCCTGCTCTCCTATTTCCCCCCTTACTGGAGCAGACACTCCTCCGGCTTTCAGAGGACATGCCTTGCTGCAGAAGTGCTACTCCTGCACTAACACTCCCCTCATCTGCCAACTTCGCAAACTTATTGGGGTGTGCCAGATCAGGACTAGCCTCCCTGGTGCTCTTCCCTCTACCCCGCCTTCTAACTGTCACCCAGCTAGCTGCTTCATTGTCCTGCAGCTCCAACCTAGCATCCCCCCCTCATCTATCCCATTGAGCGTCTGCTCAGTGAGCAGAAGACTCCTTTCCATATTGTCTATGGATCTCAGTGTTGCCAGCTGCACATTTAGATCCAGTATCTGGGCTTCCAAATGCACAACGTGCTCACATCTTGCACAGCAGTATGCACCCTTGACCGGCTGTTCAAGGATTTCATACATGCGGCAAGACGTGCACTGGATGGCATTGGCAATAGTGGAGCACATCCTAATGGGGATTGCACCAGACAATTAGATAAGCAAAAATAAATTAAAAAAAAAAAAAAAGTATTAATATAACAGCAATAAGTCTCAGAAAACCAGAGAGGTTGGTAACTATGCAGACTGCAGAGCCCTGATCTTAACACACAACTAGAAGCAGTCATGGAGCGTGCCTACGGTGGTCCTGGACGCCTCGTCACAACCGGAGAGCTAAATAAGCCTAAAGTAAGAAAAGAGGAAAACTAACTCCCCAGAGCAGACCCCAAAGGAAAGACAGCCCCCCACATGTATTGACGATGAAGCAAGTTGAAAACTGTTGTGAGTTCATTTTTCCCTTCACCATTGAGGTCTGATGAACTCCCTCCTCTGGTGGAGGAAGGTAGTGAGGCTGATTACCAAACACCTGGGCAGCTTGATGATGACTGGGTGGCTGGAATTGAGGACTGGATATAAGGCTGCCGACGCCCTTCTTCCTGGCTGCTGACTTTCCTGCTGGATTCTTGGAGACCAGTCTGATTCCTGCATCTCAAAGCTAAGTTTTTCTGCTCTTCTTTGTACTCTTCAGTTTTGTTTTTGTTTTGCCTTGTTTTTTGGGAGTTCTGCCATCCCCGACCGGGGGTTAGCTGAACTCCATTTTTGTCTCTGTTCTGTTGATATTTTGCTCTGTCTTCAGAATATACCTGAGTGCTGATATAGTCTTTTGAAGCCTAGCGACTTCAGGGCCTGTTTTTCCTATCAGTCGGTTGGCTCATTTTGATAGGGTTTTTGCGGATGGCAGACAGCAGCTTTCCTATCCTGTCCTATGTAGTTAGCTTGGGCCCCATCATTTGCTCAACCTATCTTTCTATCTGTGTTAGTGTTTTCATCTTGCTTCACCGTCATTATATGTTGGGGGCTGCCTATTGCTTTGGGGTCTCCTCTGGGGCAGTTTAGTTTTTCCCCTTTCTGTCTTTAGGCTATATAGTTCTCCCGCTGTGATCGAGGGGTCTAGGACACCGTAGGAACCCCCCACGACTACTGCTAGTTGTTGTGGATAGGTTCAGGGGTCTGCAATCCGATAGCTGCCAACCTCTCTAGGTTTTCTGGACTTAGCTGGTATTTTGTTTTTTCCTCCTTCGGTGACTCATCATAACAGAAAACACAAACAATGGCAGAAAAATGGGCTGAGCAAACGATGGGGCCAAACTAACTTGAAAGGACAGGAAAGGAAAGATACTGTCTGCAATCTGCCAAAAAACCCTACCAAAAATAATGTCCAACGCTTCCGATAACAAAATTAACCCTGAAGTCACTAGACTTTTCCCACTATATCAGCACTCTGGAATATTCTGAGACAGAGCAAAAAGAGGCCAATCTAATAAAGGACAAAAGGCAAATTGGCAAATACAGATAAATAAGAGTGGAAATTCAGCACAGCACAGCTGGGCTGGCTGACCACACAAAAACTGAGTTGACAAACAAGAGCAAGTGTGAACATTAGCAAAAAACAAACTTAACTTGAGATGACTGGAGCAGAGCTGAAGTCCAAGACCTGAGAAACAGACTGAATCACCAGCAACAGGATAGGGCATTGGCTGTCTTATATCCAGTCTGATATTCCAGAGATCCAATCACTATCCTCCTCGTCAGGTGGCAGACCATTACCAATTAAACTAACCTCACTACCTCCTGTCACTACCAGAGGGAGAACGGAAGGAGAACTCCCAGCTGGTGGAGCAGAAAATGAGCTCATAACAGAGTACTTTATAGCAGAGGGTCTGTGACCTCACGAAATGGGTGGTCTGGTGAGGTCCAACCTCCCTCTCTCCAAGTTATGATTTTGCTACAAAACTTAGAATAACTATATCTAAACGAGAAAAGCCTGTACCAACACACATAGGGCATCATTGTTTGTGATTTACCGAATAGAATCCGAAGACACCAAGCATGCCATAATTAAGACCCTCCATTTGGGAGCAATCCACATCTCAGTTTCTGGAGAGATTAGGATTTTGCCATAGCCACCGTAGGGAAGCCGGGTCCACGCAGATCACAGAAATGTTTGTTTCATTTTTCTGTCGCGATCGGAGCCCATGCTAGCCTATTTTAATATCTCTCACAGTTTTATTTCAGACACATGTCCCAGAGGACAAAGGACTTCCTTTAGCTGTGCAGGGAGGGGGGAGGAGAAGAATTCTACACTGAGGCTTCAGGTTTCACAGAGCTGCACACAGGACGATGCTGGTGTGTGTGTTGTGGGGGAAAAGAGGGGGGTTGAGAAACAGACTGAATCACCAGCAACAGGATAGGGCATTGGCTGTCTTATATCCAGTCTGATACTCCAGAAATCCAATCACTATCCTCCTTGTCAGGTGGCAGACCATTACCAATTAAACTAACCTCACTACCTCCTGTCACTACCAGAGGGAGAACGGAAGGAGAAATCCCAGGTGGTGGAGCAGAAAATGAGCTCATAACAGTACCCCCGTGAGGAGGGGTCACCGAACCCTCATCCACGCCACCAGGCCGATCAGAATGGGCCCGGTGAAAAGCATGAACCAATCTATCGGCATGAATTTCCGAGGCAGAGACCCAAGAATTATCCTCCTGGCCATAACCCTTCCATTTGACCAAATACTGGAGTTCCCGTCTGACCAAGCGAGAATCCAATATTTTCTTTACCTCATATTCCACATTGCCTTTAACCAAACAGGGTCAGGAGGAGCCACCACAGGAACTACTGGCTCAACAAACCTCTTCAACAGTGATTTGTGAAATACATTATGGATTTTGAACGTAACTGGAAGAGCCAACCGAAAAGAAACAGGATTAAGAATCTCCAAAATCTTATAAGGTCCAATAAATCTTGGCTTAAATTTTGGAGATGCAACTTTTATAGGAATATTCTTAGATGACAACCAAACCATATCACCCACTTTAAACCGGGGACCAATGGTCCTATGCCGGTTGGAAAAACGCTGGGCCTTTTCCTGAGAGAGTGACAACTTATCCACCACTTGGTCCCATATCTGCTGCATTCTCACAACCACAGTGTCCACACCTGGGCAGGACGAAGATTCAACTTGTCCTGAAGAGAATCGAGGATGAAACCCAAAATTTCAGAAAAAGGGTGACATCAAAGTGGCAGAACTAGCTCTATTGTTCAGCACAAATTCGGCCAAGGGCAAAAATGAGATCCAATCATCTTAATCAGCAGATATAAAACATCTTAACTAAGACTCCAAGGTCTGGTTTGTTCTCTGTCTGCCCATTCGTCTGGGGATGAAACGCGGAGAAGGATAACTGAATTCCCAGATTGGAACAAAAGGCTTTCCAGAATCTGGAAACAAACTGGACTCCTCTATCGGACACAATGTTCTCAGGAATCCTGTGTAACCGAACCACCTGTTGTAAAAACAAGGGTACCAACTCAGCGGAAGATGGCAACTTTGGGAGTGGTACAAGATGGACCATCTTTGAAAATCTATCACAAATCACCCAGATAACAGTCATTCTCTGAGAGACAGGAAGATCAGAAATAAAATCCATTGAGATATGGGTCCATGGCCTCCTGGGCACCGGGAGGGGCATCAGCAACCCACTAGAATGAGAACAGGGTTTAGACCGAGTACAAGTCCCACAGGACTGTACAAAATTCCTGACATCACGAGACAAGGCAGGCCACCAAAACGACCGACTCACCAAATCTCAGGTACCAAAAATACCTGGATGACCAGCCAATGCGGAGCAATGGACTTCAGACATCACTCTCTTTCTCCACTGGTCAGGAACATGCAATCTTCCCATAGGGCAACGCTCAGGTTTATCCTCCTGAAATTCCTCCAGGGCGCATCTCAAATCGGGCGAAATGGCAGAAAGAACTACCCCCTCACCTAGGATAGTATTAGGCTCAGTCACATTAAGAGAATCAGCAAAGAAACTCCTAGAAAGGGCGTCTGCCTTAACATTCTTTGTGCCCGGAAGAAAAGAGACCACAAAATTAAAACGCGTGAAAAACAAGGCCCATCTAGCCTGTCTAGGATTCAAGCATTTAGCCGACTCCAGATACATCAGAGTCTTTTGATCGGTGAGGACCACAAATTGATGTCTAGCTCCCTCCAACCAATGTCTCCACTCCTCAAATGCCCATTTCATGGCCAACAATTCCCGATTCCCCACATCATAGTTGCGTTTCGAGAAAAGAAGGCACAGGGATTCATCTTAGATGTCACAGGATCTTTTTGGGACAAAACAGCTCCTGCACCAATCTCAGAAGCGTCTACCTCCACTTTAAATGGAAGTGAGACATCAGGTTGCCGTAGAACAGGAGCTGAAGTAAATCTCCGCTTAAGCTCCTGAAATGCTGAGACAGCCTCAGGAGACCAATTCAGCACATCAGCTCCCTTCTTGGTCAGATCAGTCAGTGGTTTGACAATACTAGAAAAATGACCTATAAATTTACGATAGAAATTAGCAAAACCTAAAAACTTCTGGAGAGCCTTCAAACAAGTAGGCTGAACCCAATCATTAATGGCCTGTACTTGGCCGGGTCCATTTCAATAGTTGATGGAGACAAGATAAATCCCAAAAATGAAATCCTCTGTACACCAAAGAGGCATTTCAATCCCTTAACAAACAGGGAATTCTCCCTCAAAATACGGAACACAGTCCGGACATGTTCCACATGGGAATCCCAATCACTAGAAAAGATCAAAATATCATCCAGATAGATGATCAAAAACTTATCTACAAAGTCTCGAAAAATATCATTCATAAAGGACTGGAAGACAGAAGGGGCATTGGAGAGCCCAAAAGGCATCACCAGGTACTCAAAATGTCCCTCCGGAGTATTAAACGCCATCTTCCATTCATCCCCGTGCTTGATGCGAATAAGATTATACGCCCCCCTGAGGTCAAGCTTAGTAAACCAGCAGGCACTCTTAACTCTGGAGAATAAATCAGACATCAGAGGTAATGGGTACTGATATTTAACCATCATCTTGTTAAGGGAACGATAATCAATACGCGGTCTTAATGAACCATCTTTCTTGGCCACAAATAGAAAACCAGCGCCCAAAGGCGACGAGGATGGTCTAATATGACCCTTCTCCAACTACTCCTTAATATAGGATCGCATAGCATCATGTTCGGGTACAGATAAGTTGAAAAGCCAACCCTTGGGAAATTTACACCCAGGCATCAACTCAATTGCACAGTCATAACTTCTATGAGGTGGCAAAGACGCAGACTTACTCTCACTAAATACATCAGAGAAATCAGCCAGATAATCAGGAATATCATGAGACTGAGGAGAGGTGGAGAAAACAGGAGCGTCCCTAAGAACACACTGACAACCCCAACTCACCACAGACACAGATTTCCAATCCAAAACGGGGTTATGAGTTTGCAACCAGGGGAAACCCAGAACAATAGTATCATGTAAATTATGCAGAACCAAAAATTTACAATTTTCTTGGTGGTCTGGGGCAACTTGCATTATCACCTGGGTCCAAAACTGAGGTTTATTCTCTGCCAAAGGAGTGGCATCAATACCCCTCAAAGGAATAGGCATCTGCAGAGGCATCATGGACAAGCCACAACGTTTAGCAAAGTCCAAATCCATCAGATTCAGAGCTGCTCCTGTATCCACAAAAGCCTTTGTGGAAAATGTGGACAAGGAGAAGATCAAAGTAATTGCCAAAAGGAACTTAGGTTGTACACTGCCCACAGCAAATGTGTGTGCAAAACGTTTCTCTCGTTTAGGGCAGACAGAAATAGTATGAGAGGCATCTCCACAGAAAAAACACAGCTTATTACGCCTTCTAAACTTCTGACGTTGCGCCCTAGACAACACCCCATCACATTGCATAGGTTCAGACATTTGTTCAGAAAGTGGCAGCACCTCCCGTGTAGTCTTACGTTCACGTAAACGCTGATCAACTTGAATGGCTAATGACATAGAGCCATCCAGACCAGAGGGAACAGGAAATCCCACCATAACATCCTTTACGACCTTTCCGAAAGAGAGCTGCCAGTGCACTATCATGCCATGTAGTAAGGACCGCCCACTTTTGGAATCTTTGACAGTATAACTCTGCAGGATCCTGACCCTGGCTTAATGCCAACAGGGTTCTCTCACCTTGATCAACGGCATTAGGTTCATCATACAACCCCAAAGCCTGAAAAAATGCATCCACATTAGTCAGAATAGGATTTTCAGGTGTCAGAGAAAACGCCCAATCCTGGGGATCGCCGCGCAGCAAGGAGATGACAATTTTAACCTGCTGCACAGAGCTCCCCAATGAGTTAGGCTTCAAGGCAAGAAATAATTTACAATTATTCTTAAAATTCAGAAATTTAGACCGATCCCCAGAAAACACATCAGGAGTAGGGATCTTGGGTTCAGCAACATGTGACTGAATGAGGTAGGTAGAAATTCGCTGCACTTCAGCAGCAAGTTGCTCCACATGATCAGACAGTTGCTTAATCTCCATTAGGAGAGAAAAAAATCCTCCTACGGCCCAGAGAAAAAGAGGAAAAAATATTAAAAAATTCTGCCACTTTTTTTTCTTTCCCTTTCTTTTCTTAAACAATTCCTTCCTGCTTTTGAGTACCCTAGAATCTGCGGTATGGCTGGTGATTCTGTTATGAATGGGTCACCGAGGAGAAAAAAAAGCAACACATGCTAAGTCTTAGAAAACCAGAGAGGTTGGTAACTATGCAGACTGCAGAGCCCTGATCTTAACACACAACTAGAAGCAGTCGTGGAGCGTGCCTACGGTGGTCCTGGATGCCTTGTCACAACTGGAGAGCTAAATAAGCCTAAAGCATGAAAAGAGGAAAACTAACTCCCCAGAGCAGACCCCAAAGGAAAGACAGCCCCCCACACGTATTGACGGTGAAGCAAGATGAAAACACAAACAAAGGCAGAAAAATAGGCTGAGCAAACGATGGGGCCAAACTAACTTGAAAGGACAGGAAAGGAAAGATACTGTCTGCAATCTGCCAAAAAACCCTACCCAAAATAATGTCCAACGCTTCTGATAACAAAATTAACCCTGAAGTCACTAGACTTCCACTATGTCAGCACTCTGGAATATTCTGAGTCAGAGCAAAAAGAGGCCAATCTAATAAAGGACAAAAAGGCAAATTGGCAAATACAGATAAATAAGAGTGGAAATTCAGCACAGCCCAGCCAGGCTGGCTGACCACACAAAAACGGAGTTGACAAACAAGAGCAAGTGTGAACATTAGCAAAAAAAAAAACTTAACTTGAGATGACTGGAGCAGAGCTGAAGTCCAAGACCTGAGAAACAGACTGAATCACCAGCAACAGGATAGGGCATTGGCTGTCTTATATCCAGTCTGATATTCCAGAGATCCAATCACTATCCTCCTCGTCAGGTGGCAGACCATTACCAATTAAACTAACCTCACTACCTCCTGTCACTACCAGAGGGAGAACGGAAGGAGAACTCCCAGCTGGTGGAGCAGAAAATGAGCTCATAACAGAGTACTTTATAGCAGAGGGTCTGTGACCTCACGAAATGGGTGGTCTGGAGAGGTCCAACCTCCCTCTCTCCAAGTTATGATTTTGCTACAAAACTTAGAATAACTATATCTAAACGAGAAAAGCCTGTACCAACACACATAGGGCATCATTGTTTGTGATTTACCGAATAGAATCCGAAGACACCAAGCATGCCATAATTAAGACCCTCCATTTGGGAGCAATCCACATCTCAGTTTCTGGAGAGATTAAGATTTTGCCATAGCCACCGTAGGGAAGCCGGGTCCACGCAGATCACAGAAATGTTCGTTTCATTTTTCTGTCGCGATCGGAGCCCATGCTAGCCTATTTTAATATCTCTCACAGTTTTATTTCAGACACATGTCCCAGAGGACAAAGGACTTCCTTTAGCTGTGCAGGGAGGGGGGAGGAGAAGAATTCTACACTGAGGCTTCAGGTTTCACAGAGCTGCACGCAGGACGATGCTGGTGTGTGTGTTGTGGGGGAAAAGAGGGGGGTTGCAGCTACATGACACAGGGATTTTCTAGAATGTTCCAGAAACATATCTACAGAACATTACAACCTGCTCCGACTGAAGGTAGCCAGCAATGCTCCATCGCGTCTCCCACTGTAAGACCACCGCCACCGGTAAGCACACCACCAGCAATAAATGTTGAGGTGTTGTCGCAAGGCCAAAGCAGTCAGGGAATCACAATGGTTTTGCAATGAAAGACTGAGTCTAGGCCAGTTTGACGGCAGACATGGAGTTGTCGGGTGTGCAGTGGTCAAAGCTGAAAGACCTCTGTAAAGTCCTTCAGTGTTTTGAGGAATGCACATGGCTTGTATGCGCAGACGCCATCATAAGCATGAGCATCCCACTTATGCGTCTGCTCATGCAAAGTTTGATGCACAATAAGGTTCAGGCATCTGCAGCGGAGGAGGAACATGAGGAGAAGTAGGGAAGACTTGATGACAGTCAGCCATTGTCTGGTCAGGGAACTGTCCTGGACAAGGTGGAGGAAGAGGGGGAGGAGGATGCTTCTCTGGGGGCAAGAGAAAATGTTGGCATGGCAAGGTCAGGTACAGGGTTTGTGCGTGACAAGAGGGATGTTGATTTGCCAAAAAGTGCTCCTTCACCCACCACTGCCAGTGCATCATTGATACCTGGAACATTGGCCCACATGTGTGATTATGCATTGTGGATCCTAAAAAGGGACCCCCACATTGTCGAAATGATGAAGGATGATGACTACTGGTTGGCCAGCATCCTCGATCCACGCTATAAAGGCAAATTACACAACATTATGCCACAGGAGAACCTAGAGATAATATTGGCTAACAAATAAGCAACTCTGGTAAACCATTTGCTTGAGGCATTCCCAGCACACAGTGGCGGTGATGTTTCTCCCACGAGCTGTAGGAGGCAACATGGAAGATGTGTTCATGGTGCATACAGCCGAAGTGGCGTTGGACACAGGGGTTTGATGACCATGTTGTGGACAGAATTTTCAAGTACTGCTCACACGACTGGTAATACTGCATCGATTGAAAGTGCAGGAGACAGCAGTTGTGAACTATGGTAACAAACAACTTCTCCTCCCATATCGATGTTCTCCCTCACCGGTCATTCCCCTTTGACTATTGGGCCAGTAAACTAGACACCTGGCCTGAATTGGCACAATATGCCTTACAGGAGCTCGCTTGCCCAGCTGGTAGTATGCTATCTGAAAGAGTCTTCAGTAGAGTTGAGCGAAACTGGTCGGTCAAATTCAAAAGTCCTGACTGAAAAAAGACCCGTCTGTCGTCCCAAAATGTTGATGATCTAACCTTCATTAAAATGAACCATGCATGGATTTCAAAGGATTTTGTCCTGCTGACACGTATGTTGCCAGAAAAATGGCTCGCTTTTGTCCTCCTCTTCCGTGGACTTCTCCAATTATTCCATTTGTACTGCTCACACGACTGGTAATACTGCATCGATTGCAAGTGACAGGAGACGACAGTTGTCAACTATGGTTACAAACTACTTCTCCCATATCGATGTTCTTCCTCACAGGTCATTCCCCTTTGACGATTGGGCCTGTAAACTGGACACCTGGCCTGAATTGGCACAATAAGCCTTACAGGTGCTCGCTTGCCCTGCTGGTAGTATGCTATCTGAAAGAGTCTTCAGTAGAGTTGAGCGAAACTGGTCGGTCAAATTCAAAAGTCGGCGACTTTCGCTGAAGTTGGGTTTCATGAAATGAAACCCGACCATAGCGTGAGGTTGGCCACGAGGTCGGCGACCCGAGCGCCAAAGTCACGTTTCAAATGATGCTTCCAGCGCCCTTTTTCAGCCAATGATGGAGGACGCACACTGTGGGCAACGCGATGACATAGGCATCGGTCACCACAATCTTTGAGAAGGGCATGCAAGTGATTGGCTGGCTTTGTGTGGCGTCACAGGGGCTATAAAAGGGCGTGCACGCCAACCGCCATCTTACTTCTGCCGATCTTAGCATTAGGGAGAGGTTGCTGCTGCTGATTCAGAATAAGGGAGAGCGTTAGGCAGGGAAGAAGAACCAAAAAACTGCTTCTGCTGTTAGCGATTTCCACTTACAACACAACACTTTGTATGCAGTGACAGGGGAGGCTATATTTTTGTGCATCAGCTCTGTTGGTTATTAGGCTGCCTTATAAGGCTCCCTGATAGCTGCATTGCTGTTTGCACACTGCTGTGCAAACTGCTTTTTTAAAAGCTAAAATACTTTTCTTCCTCTTTTCTGCACTGTTCCCAAGCATTCATTTTTCCACCCTTTTGTGTGCAGCAGTCCTGCTTATTAGGCTGCCTGCGTCCATACTTTGACTGAGAGCATCATTGTCAGCCTCCTAAAATCTCTAGTGAGATTCAAATTCTTACCAATACTACATACACCCTCCACCTTGTCATACACCATCCAATTTCAGCCTGTTACATTGAGGTGTAATCTCTACTGGGCCTGAGACAATAGTTCAGCGTCCCCAAATCTCTTGTGAGATTCAAATTCTCACCAATACTATATACACCTTCTTCTTTATTTTACAGTACCATATAGCTGGTGGTATTTTGGGTACATTTTAACAAAAATGAGGAAGTATGGTGGAAGAGGCCGTGGAAGTGTGCGGGCGTTGTCAGATGGTCCTGATGGTGGTGGTGTTGGTGGTGCATCTGTTGGTAGTGGCAAAAGCGCAATAGCACCTAAGGCAGGAGGTGTTGAGCCTGTATCATCGTCTGACTCCACAAGGTAACGAAGGCTGCCTTTTCTGGGAGTAGGTAAACCGCTTTTTAAGCCGGAAATTCAGGAACAAGTTTTGGCTTACATTGCTGACACAGCCTCCAGCTCTCTCGCCTCCTCTTCTGAAGTTTCAAAAAATAAAAGCACTGAGTCGTCAGTGGAGGCTCCTGGTCAGGAACACCACCTTTCCTTGTGTCCTTCACCCCTACCAAAAGTGAAGGATGCGGCAGGCCACACTACAGATTACTCCATGGAGCTATTTTCACATACCATGCCTGGGTTATCAAGTCAAATCATGAATTCCCCAGTCCAAGATGAATCTGACATGGAGTGCACTGATGCACAGCCACTGCTAGATTTTTCTGCTGGTACATTCACTCAGAGCACTACATTGTCCTCGCAGTGTACTGAGGCAGAATCAGACCCTGATGAAACTCAGGTGCCCCTTCCCGCATACTATACCACCTTAAACGGTGACACAGAGGAAGGTGCACATGAAATTGAAGAGGAGGTGATGGATGACCCAGTTGTTGACCCAGATTGGCATCCATTGGGGGAAGAGGGTGCCGCTGCCAATAGCTCAGAAGAGGAGGAATAGGATCCGCTGCAGGCAACGACTTCGCAACAGTTGTTATCCGGCAGGACCGTAGCAGTCCAAAAACGGGTTACAAAAACCAAAAGAGTTGCAGGACAGCTAGGTCAGACGGTCAAATTAGCACAGCGTGCAAGGCCTCAAAATGTCTTCCATAATAGGAAGAGTGCAGTGTGGCACTTTTTTGAACAAAATCCTAATGATCAGGCCAAGGTTATCTGTAAGAAGTGCGCAAAGACCTTTAGCCGAGGGAAAAATCTGAGAAATTTGAATACGAGTTGCATGCTTAGACATTTAACCACCATGCACTTGCAAGCCTGGAAGGACTACCAAACCTCACGTACCACATGTGCACCTGCTCCGAATGAAGGTAGTCAGCAATGCTACACCACTTCCCCCACTGTAAGCCCACCGGTTAGCACACCACCAGCAGCAAATGTCGAGGTGTCGTCGCAAGGGCAAAGCAGTCATGGAATCACAATGTTATTGTTAGGAAAGACTGCATCTAGGCCATCAGCAACACCACCAACACCATCACCATCACCAACTCCCTCTCATTCCGTCAGGTCCACCGGTAGTTCCCCCATATGCAGCTATCAAGAACAGCTCACCCTAGCAGACATTCTGAGTAGGACAAGAAAGTACTCATCCTCTCATCCGCGTACACTGGCTTTGAATGCCTACATTGCAAAACTGATCTCATTAGAGATGATGCCCTTCCGTTTGGTTGAAAGCGAAGCTTTCCGAGACCTCATGGCCTATGCTGTCCCATGCTATGACCTACCCAGTCGGCACTTCTTTTCGCGAAAAGCCATCCCAGCCCTCCACCTGCATGTGAAAGACCGCATTGTCCATGCACTCAAGCAATCAGTGAGTGGAAAGGTGCACCTCACAACAGATGCATGGCCAGTAGGCATGGCCAGGGCCGTTACGTGTCCATCACTGCGCACTGGGTTAATGTGGTGGATACAGGGTCCACAGGGGACAGCGGCGGTGGGATAGTGCTGCCTAGCCCACGGTATAGGAAACAGTTGGCTGTAGGCGTTTGACCCTCCTCCTCCTCCACATCCATCAGCGAAAGCTCGTCCACAGAGCGCAGTCGCACGAGCACTCCATCCGCAGCTGCCAGTCTTGCACACGAGGTGTCCCACTATCGAACAGCTAGTGGGAAGCGGCAGCAGGCTGTGTTGAAGATGATGTGTTTAGGCGAAAACAGACACACCGCAGAGGTACTGGCCGACTCCTTGCAGCGACAAACTGAGTCATGGCTGGGCAGTCTACATCCTGCGGCAGGCAAGGTAGTTAGTGATAACGGCCGTAATTTTGTGGCAGCCATAGCCCTTTCAAAACTCAGACACATACCTTGCCTGGCTCACACCTTGAACCTGGTGGTGCAGTGCTTCCTCAATAATTATCTGGAGTTAACAGCCCTGCTCCATAAGGTGCGAAGACTGTGCTCGCACATCCGCTGGTCGCCTGTTCACTCCAGTCATATGCAGATTGCTCCACCTTCCCAAGCGCGGCCTAATTATCAACATTGCAACAAGGTGGAACTCCACCCTGCACATGGGTCAGAGGCTGTGCGAACAGAGGCAGGCTGTAATTCATTTGTGGGAGGATACACGGTCAGGCGGTTTGCGGGCAGACATGGAGTTGTCTGGTGTGCAGTGGTCGAAGCTGAAAGACGTCTGTAAAGTCCTTCAGTGTTTTGAGGAATGCACACAGCTGGTAAGCGAAGATGACGCCATCATAAGCATGAGCATCCCACTTATGTGTCTGCGCATGCAAACTTTTATGAACATTAAGGAGCAGGCGTCTGCAGCCGAGGAGGAAGAGGAGGAGGGAAGCCTTGATGACAGTCAGCCATTGTCTGCTCAGGGAACTCTCGTGGACGAGGTGGAGGAAGAAGAGGAAGAGGAGGAGGAGGATGTTGGGGATGATTATTTAGGGGAGGAGGATGCTTCTCAGGGGGCAAGACAAAATGTTGGCGTGGCAAGGTCAGGTACAGGGTTTGTGCGTGACTGGAGGGATGTTGATTTGCCAGAAAGTGCTCCTCCACCCAGCACTCGCAGTGCATCATTGACACCTGGAACATTGGCCCACATGTGTGATTATGCCTTGCAGATCCTAAAAAGGGACACCAGCATTGCCAAAAAGATGAACGATGGCGACTACTGGTTGGCCAGCATCCTGGATCCACGCTATAAAGGCAAATTCCAAAACATCATGCCACAGGAGAACCTAGAGCTAATATTGGCTAACAAACAAGCAACTCTGGTAAACTATTTGTTTGAGGCATTCCCAGCACACAGCGGCGGTGATGTTTTTCCAACCAGCTGTAGGGGGCAACATGGAAGAGGTGTTCATGGTGCACACAGCCGAAGTGGCGTTGGACACAGAGGTTTCATGACCATGTTGTGGACAGAATTTTCAAGTACTGCTCACACGACTGGTAATACTGCATCGATTGAAAGTGCAGGAGACAGCAGTTGTCAACTATGGTAACAAACAACTTCTCCCATATCGATGTTCTCCCTCACCGGTCATTCCCCTTTGACTATTGGGCCAGCAAACTAGACACCTGGCCTGAATTGGCACAATATGCCTTACAGGAGCTCACTTGCCCTGCTTCTAGTCTGTTATCTGAAAGAGTCTTCAGTGCTGCTGGATCAATCCTGACAGAAAAAAGACCCGTCTGTCGTCCCAAAATGTTGATGATCTAACCTTCATTAAAATGAACCATGCATGGATTTCAAAGGATTTTGTCCTGCTGACACGTATGTTGCCAGAAAAATGGCTCGCTTTTGTCCTCCTCTTCCGCGGACTTCTCCAATTACTCCATTTGCAGCTGCTGAATGTCCAACATCAACATATGCCATTTTTTCCACCTCCCTAACTGGGCTGCTTCCCCCCACAAGGCCGGGGTCACCACCTGGCGCACGCACCCGTGCGAGTGCCATTGCCCTGGACAGGTGGGTGGGCCCACTCTTGGGCAACAGCACTGGCACAGGATCCCTCATAGTACAATCAAGTGTCTCTGATGGTGGGGGTGCACATCTGCCGTCAGACACACCGTGCCAGTACCGCCGCCCACGAGTGGGCCCCCCTGCATGCTCAGGGCACCAGCACTTGCAATACTTACCTTTCCCTGCTCCACCACTGTGTAGTCTGGCCTGTTAAATACTTCACTGGGACTGCCAATACAAATTTTGTGAAATGATAGATGATGATTAAGACGTAGCTATGCCCTGTCCTGCTGGGCTCTATCTTCAGATGATCAATGGCTTCCATTTGTTATGGACGTCGACTCACAATGAGATGCAGTGGTGGTTTATCATCAGCTTTCACGGTTTTTTGACTCACAGACATGTGACATTCCTGCCCACATTTTTAAATGTGTCCTCTCATGCCAATCCAATAGAATCGCCTACGGCCTGTGGCTTCTGTCTTTTGCACTCCAAAGTTACCTGACAGATCATGATAGGCAGTGAGGACAATGTCTACATCTCTCCCTGTGATCACAATCTGATGGAGATGAGTAACGGTGATGGGATCCACAGTACTGCGATATAGCAAACCTTTCTTCACAAGAACTGTTTTCACTGTCTCCATAGACAAAATAATTGAGGGTCAGCATCACCTCTGAGAAATCTCCCGGGAGTTTTTCCCATGATTAGTAATTCCAAAATTTGTGCAATCACTCGACTTTCCGTCTGTACTTGTATCCATCTCGTTTCCTCTTGCGGAGAGTCTGGACTGTCTTACTGAGACTGAAATATATATGAAGATTGAAAAATACCGCAACAGTGTATACTGGTGTACACTTTGAATACATTTACCCTTTTTCTACTTTTTAGATTCTTGTTTAATCCATACTGAGGCTCTGAGTGTCTTTGTCGGACTCCAGAAATATACACGCAGATTTTTAATGTTTAAACTATGCTATATTTACCTGCTATCCAGTGATACTATACCCTTTCTCATCTTTCTACAATCACGCTGAATCCATACTGGGCCTGAGAACGTCTGAGTCTGCCTCATGATTAGAGATGAGCGGTGTTCTAGTCGACCTGTTCGCCAAGTTAAAATTCCAGCTGTTTTGGGCGGTGTTCGAGCCGTTCGTCGAACTCAAACACTTTGCTTAAATTTTGGCTGTTCGAGGTTCCGTTCGAGAACAGTTCGTTCACCAAAAGCCTAAATTCATTTTCACATCAATAATGGTTTTCAATGTTAATAGACTGTTTCATGGCATAGTAGCGGTGTGTGGTAGCAAGCGGTGTAGTGCACCTGTCAAGGAGCTACACCGTGTGTGTTTCTAATAATTTTTTACCGCATCTTGTCCAGACAATCCTTTAGGGCCTTGTAGCACTGTCTGCTACTCAACAGAGGAGCCCACCAGTGAACCTAGCTATGCCGCCTGTTTATGAAAGAACCAGTTTTTGACTGCATTTAGCACAGTTAATACTTTGGGCCTAGTAACTGGGTCTGCTACTCATCAGAGGAGCCCACCCGTGATCCAAGCTGTGCCTCCTGTTTATGTAAGAACCATTTTTTAACTCCATTTAGCCCAGTGAATACTTTGGGACTAGTACCGGTGTCTACTGCTCAGCAGAGGAGCCCACCTGTGAACCTAGCTATGCCGCCTGTTTATGTAAGAACTGCGTGCTACTCAGCAGAGGAGCCCAGCTTTTAAGCAAGCTACAGCACCTGTGGCTTGGACACTTAATTTTGTCATTCTTTCTGGAATGCCGGTTTGGCCTAATTCCGGAATTCCGGTTGACCTGCACTTACTGGGAAATCCTCGTTCGCGGGGAAGATTTGGAATCCCAGATCCCCATCACTAATGGTGTTCAGCAGGTTATCTGCACCTGTAAGTGACACACGCTGGTCCTTTCAGTGTAGCGCGCATGCAGCCCTGGACATGTAAGGGCATGACAGACCTGTTATTACTCGATCTCGCCTGCCAGAGCCTCGCGTGTCCCTCTAGTAAGCTTGACGCGCACTGCGGGGGCATAGAATCATAGAATCGTAGAGTTGGAAGGGACCTCCTGGGCCATCTGGTCCAACCCCCTGCTCAAAGCAGGATTCGCTAAATCATCCCAGTCAGATGTCTGTCCAGCCTCTGTTTGAAGTCTTCCATTGAAGGAGAACTCACCACTTCTCGTGGCAGCCTGTTCCACTCATTGATCACTCTAACTGTCAAAAAGTTTTTTCTAATATCTAATCTGTGTCTCTTCCCATTCAGTTTCATCCCATTGCTTCTAGTCTTTCCTTGTGCAAATGAGAATAAAGTTGATCCTTCTACAATGTGACAGCCCTTTAGATATTTGTAGACAGCTATTAAGTCTCCTCTCAGTCTTCTCTTTTGCAAACTAAACATTCCCAAATCCTGCAACCTTTCCTCATAAGACAGGGTTTGCAGACCGGTCACCATTCTGGTCGCTCTTTTCTGAACTTGCTCCAGTTTGTTGATGTCTTTTTTAAAATGTGGTGCCCAAAACTGGACACAATATTCCAGATGAGGTCTGACCAAAGAGGAGTAGAGGGAAATAATGACTTCACGTGATCTAGACTGTATGCTTCTGTTAATACATCCTAGAATTGCATTTGCCTTTTTTGCTGCTGCGTCACACTGTTGACTCATATTCAGTCTGTGATCTATTAGTATACCCAAGTCTTTTTCACATGTGCTGTCACTTAGCCCTATTCCTCCCATTCTATATATGCTTTTTTCATTTTTATTGCCCAGATGTAGTACTTTGCATTTCTCCCTGTTAAAAACCATTCTGTTAGTTGCTGCCCACTTCTCCAGTTTATTTAAATCTTTTTGAATCCTCTCTCTCTCTTCTCTAGTATTAGCTATCCCTCCTAGCTTTGTGTCATCAGCAAATTTAATCAGTTTACCCTCAATTCCTTCATCTAAATCGTTGATAAAGATGTTGAACAATACAGGGCCCAGGACAGAGCCCTGTGGTACCCCACTTGAGACATTCTTCCAACTGGATGTGCAGCCATTTACGACCACTCTTTGGGTCCGATCACTAAGCCAGTTATGAATCCACCTAACAGTTACCTTGTCCATTCCATACTTAGTCATTTTTTCAATAAGGATTGTATGAGAGACTTTGTCAAATGCTTTGCTGAAGTCAAGATATACTATATCTACAGCATTTCCTTGATCCACCCAATCAGTGATACCGTCATAGAAGGAAATTAAGTTAGTCTGACATGACTTATTAGTTAGAAACCCATGCTGACTCTGTTTAATCACTTCATTCTTATCCAGGTATTGACATACATGTTGTTTAATAATTTGTTCAAAGATCTTTCCTGGTATAGAAGTCAGACTCACCGGCCTATAGTTGCCTGGGTCCACCTTCTTCCCCTTTTTGAAGATAGGAACAACATTTGCTCTTCTCCAGTCTTCTGGCACTTCTCCTGTTCTCCAAGAATTTTCAAAGATTATGGAGAGGGGTTCAAAAATTTCTTCTGCTATCTCCTTCAGTACTCTGGGGTGTAATTCATCTGGACCTGGAGACTTGAATTCATTTAGGTTAGCTAAGTGTTTCCTCACTATCTTTCTGTTTATAGATATCCTGGATTCTTCTATTCCCTTAATAGGACAGTGAATAACAGTTGATGTTGCATTTCCTTTCTGAGAGAAAACAGATGCAAAATAGGAATTTAAAAGTTCGGCCTTCTCAACATCCTGTCTTACCATTTCATCATTTTCATCCTGTAAAAATCCTATAGCATCTTTGACTTTTCTTTTACTTTTGACATATCCCCAAAATCCTTTATTATTGCTTTTGACATCTCTTGCAAGCCTCAGTTCATTTTCAGCTTTAGCTAATCTGATTTGTGCCCTGCAGGTACTGCAGACAGCATTATATTCTTCTTTAGATATGCCTCCCTCTTTCCATTTTATAAACATTTTTTTCTTCCTTTTTAGCATGTGCTTAAGTTCTGTGTTCATCCATCCTGGTTTCCTTAAATGCTTCCAATTCTTCCCTCTTTTCGGAATTGTTAACAACTGTGCTTTGAGAATTTCATTTTTCAAGATTTCCCATCCTTCCTGGACATTTTTGTCTTTAAGGATATCCAGCCATTGGATCCCTCCAATTCTCTTTCTGAATCCCTTAAAATCTGCCTTTCTGAAATCTAACCTTGACGTCTGAGTCTTCACAGGTCTTCCACCTCTAGTAATCCAAAATTCTAAAATAGCATGGTCGCTACCTCCTAGGGTCCCAGCCACTTTGACCTCCTCAACCATTTCCTCCCTGTTTATAAGGATTAGATCCAAGGTAGCAGTTCCCCTTGTTTTCTCCCTTACCTTTTGGAAGATAAAGTTGTCAGCAAGAGAGGATAAGAATTTCCTTGACCTGTTAGTTTTGCCTGAGAGAGCTTCCCAACAAATGTCTGGATAGTTGAAATCTCCCATGACAACTATGTCATATTTTTTGGAGAACTTGGCCATCTGATGCATAAAGAGTTCATCTATATCTTCGGCTTGCACAGGCGGCCTGTAGTAAATGCCTACAATGGTGTCCTTTCCATTGTTCTGTCCTTGTATTCTTACCCAAACAGTTTCCACAGAACTCCCAGTCTCTGAAGCTTCAATCTCTGTGCAGATATACGCGTTTCGAACATACAATGCGACACCCCCTCCTCGTTTATCAAGTCTGTTTCTTGCAAATAAGTTGTATCCTTCTAGTCTTGTATTCCAATCATGTGTATTGTCCCACCAAGTTTCAGTGATTCCAATTACATCATATTTCTGTTCCTGTGTTAGTAGTTCCAATTCTCCTTGTTTGTTGCCCATGCTTTGTGCATTAGTATAGAAACATTTTAGTTTGTGATTGGTTTCTCTTTCTCCAATATTTTTATTAATTAGATTCTTTCGTCTTTGTTCTTCCTTTCCACTTCTAATAGCAGAGTTCTCAATAGCATTTGTCAGGTGTATGGCTTTTTCTGGTCTTTTGCTTCCCTTCCCATGTTGTTCTAGTTTAAAGCTCTCCTTACATGCCGGAGTCTCGTTCTTTAACGGAATTAAGCTGACAAATCGCTAGCACAACTAAAAACAGACATCCACCACCACCCACTGAATCGACAAAGCTTGTAATCTATCCATCTTTTCTGTAGCTGGCATGGTTGAAGTTTCCCGGGTGGAGTCGAATTAAGCCACAGGCTCCACTCCTGGTGGTGCCCTTCTGGACATTCCTTTAAGGTTCAGCTTTGCAACCATACTGCTCCACGGAAACCAAACACTTTGCCTTCATGGACGCTGTTCGGAGGTTCGTGGGAATAACGCCGCCCGATCGGCAGTTGGCATAATTTATGGTGGGTAGTCCGACGGTATATGATCGTCTTCGATTTCAGATTTTTATTTTTTTTTGTATTTTACATTTTTATTCCAGCCTTTCTTGACTTCATAAGGGCATGACATGCCTATATCTGTGTCTCCTCCTCCTCCTTTTACTCCTCCACCTCTTTTCTATATGTAGTTGCCATTTTCCATATATTATTTTTGTATTCTGAACTTTTTATCTGCTTTGGGACACCTTTTAAGGTGTTTTGTAATTGTTTTCTATGTGTTAGTATGTGTTTGTGTTTGCCTGGCATTGTTTTCAATGGTGTTCGAGGTTGTTCGACGAACATTCGACGAACTTGCCTCCTGTTCGATGAACCAAAACGAACTCGAACACTAGCGGAGTGGCTCAACACTACTCCTGATATATAGACATACATTTTTAATGTTTTAACTATGCTATATATACCTGGTATCTGATGATACTGTACCCTTTCTGCCAGGAAGTCCTCCTCCACCCACCACTCTAAGTGTATCATTGACACCTGGAACATTGTCCCACATGTGTGATTATTTCTTGCGGATCTTCTTGTTATATTGTGGTGTGATCCATCCTGAGCGTGTGACAGTCTGTGGGTTACTCCTGCAATTTAGATGTACATATAAAAATTACCCCAACACTAGTGTATACAGCTCTATGCTTGTGATACATTACCCATTTCCTGCTTTTTATATTCTGGTCTAATCCAAACTGCAAGGGGGAGGACGAATCCAAAACACAACTAGCGGTCATTATAAAATTGCTTTATTAAAGTGGTAAGGCAAGGCACAAATACTCTGGGAGTAGGTTAACCGCTTTTAAAGCCGGAGCATCAGGAACTGGTCTTGGCTTACATTGCCGAAACAGACTCCAGCAAATATGCCCTCCTCTTCTGAAGTTTCAAAAAATGCAAGCACTGAGTCATCAAGTGCTGGTTCCTGGTCAGGAAGAACCCCTTTCCTTGTGTCCTTCACCCCCACCAAAAGTGAATGCTGCAGCAGGCCACACTTCACATTAGTCCATGTAGCTCTTTCTATCATACCATGCCTCGGTTATCAAGTCAAATCGTGAATTCCCCAGTCCAAGATGAATCTGACATGGGGTGTGGGTGGCCAGCCAGGGCAGTGGGGTTAATCGGTACCGGGCCGGTGTCTCAGAGGGATGTGTCACGTTGGTGGTGATGACCCGTTCCGTGGCCCTGGGCATCCATGCAAAGGGGTGAATAACGTTTATAGGTGAATGACACGTGACGCCACCTGTGGTTTCTAATCAGATTGACCCGCGCTGCAGTGTCGCTTCTCTAGGACAGATATTGTGGTGCAGCTAAGATGTAGAAGGTAGGGCTGTAGTCGCAGGGCAGATGAAAGAGTTGGTAGATGGTTTGCAGTGCAGGATGTAGCAGAGCCGTGCACCAGGCGCAGGAGAAAGATGACAGACACAGTCGTGCTGTTCCTTTACCTGTACTAGGTAAGTGCCCTCCTGGATCCAGAGTACAGATGGAGGAGTTGGTCAGCCTGGAAGCAAATTTGGAATTCTCTCTCTGCAGATAGGTAGTGTGGCCTCCGTTCTAGCGCTGAGGTACTCGCTGTACTGAGTTCACTGAAGTTCCCCCTGTTGACTCTCTTTTGGAGCTTTCTCGCATGGCAGGCAGCCATAGCCTTTTCCTTCTGGCTCACACACGTTGCTGCTGGGGCCTCCGAGCCTTAGTTGGGAACAGAGCATTAACAGCTGCTACTTCCTCCGGTTTCTGCTGCAGGCCTGTCAGTGTCCCTACAAACTCGGAGACCAGAATCCGGACCATGCGCTCCAGCTAGGAGTGAGCCTTAACTCTGCTTATCCTCCAGCTCCCCTTCTCACGTCCACACGCTTCCCCTTCCCTTCACAGACTGCCCTAACTTACCTCCTCCCGACCACAGAGAGCAGCTCCTCAGCAGTCCGGTTCAGAGGTCTCCCTGCTGGCCTGGAGTGGGAACTGTGTTGTGTGTTGGTTTAACTGCTAGAGAGATCCTTCACTGCTCCCAAGCATGACATCACACTTCCTAGGAGGAAGGTAATGCCACTGTGGCGACCGTACTCCTGGGGGCGCCGCAAGTGCACTGATGTCCAGCCACTGCTAGATGATTCTGCTGGTACATTGACCCAGACCACTGCATTCCCCTCGCACTCTAAACTGCCAGAATCTGACCCTGATGAAACTCAGGTCTGACCCTGATGAAACTATACCACCTTACACGGTGACAAAGAGGAAGGTGCAGATGAAAGTGCAGGTTCCTTGAGCAGGTGGGGCTCATACTCATGGGCGACGGCACTGGCACAGGGCCCCTCATAGTACGCAAAAGTGTCTCTGCCGGTGGGAGGGCCAACCTGCTGTCAGACACTCTGCCGTACTATGAGGGGCCCTGTGCCAGTGCCGTCGCCAATGAGTGGGCCCCCCCTGCTTGCTCAGGATCACAGCACTTGCAAAGTTGAAATACTTACCTCTCCCTGCTCCACCGCCGTGACGTCTTACACGTTTCCTGACAGTGACATTCTGGTCAGAGAGCGCAATGACATCACGCCTGTACACCCTCTGTCTAAACAGTCCAAGTGCAGTGAGATGGAAGATGGGGACGACGAGGAGGCCAGACTAGTATAGGGATTCCCTAGCGAGGAGACTTATTTAATTGTTTTCAATGTTGGGACAATAATTTTTGGGGAGCACTATACTCTGGAGAATGATATGAGGCCCACCATGCACTGGAGCATTCCAAAGGTGGATATCAGACACTGGAGCAGCATTTACAGGGCCAATTATACACTGGAGCATTAGAAATGGGGCCCATTATATATGGAGCATTATTTGAGCCCATAAAACAGTGGAGCTTTATCCATGGGGACCAACATATACTGTAGCATTAAGTGGAGCTCATCATATATTGTATGGAACATTATATGGGACCAATGATTCTGTATGGAGAAATATATGGGTCTCATTACTCTGTATACTGCACTAAGTGGTGGCCATAATAGTGTATGGAGTAATATACTGTCCGTTTTTGGAGCTATTGGAGAATTTAAAATGGATATCAGTCATGAGGTGTAAGAAGTGAAGTATTTTTCATTGTACTATACCGCTATTTCTTTGCCGTATCAGAGGATCATGAATTGTGACACATGTTAAAGGAGCCCAGTGACACTCTTTGGCCCAGGGCCCATGAAAATATGGAGCCAGCCCTACCCCCCCCACTACTTTAGCCAAATAACTCCCAGGTTTCAATGCCTAACTATTATTATAAAGTAAATTAGGGTTGACAAGCTTAAGTAATAAGAATTGATGTTTTTGGCATTAAAATGGGCACTGTAGGTGTGTTTCCTGTCCTCCACTCACTGCCGACCTTGGTTCCCCATTGATTTGCATTGGGTTTCGTGTTTCAGTCGGCCTTCGAATTTTCACGATAATTGGCCGATTGCATTCAACCCGACTTTTGAGAAAGTTGGGTTTCATGAAACCCGACTCGACCCGAAAAAAGGCAAAGTCGCTCATCTCTAGTCTTCAGTGCTGCTGGATCAATCCTGACAGAAAAAAGGCCCCTTCTGTCGACCCAAAATGTTGATGATCTAACCTTCATTAAAATGAACCATGCATGGGTTTCAAAGGGTTTTGTCCCACCTTCCCCTGATGACACATAGGTGGCCAGAAATTTGGCTCGCTTTTGTCCTCATCTTCCTCGGACTTGTCAAATTCCTCCATTTTCAGCTGCTGAATGTACAGCCTACACATCAACATATGCCATTTTTTAAACCTCCCTAACTGTGCTGCCCCCCCAAGGTCTGGGGTCACCACCTGGCGCACCCGGGCAAGTGCCGTTGCTCTTAACAGGTGAGTGGGCATACTCTTGGCCAACGGCACTGGCACAGGGCCCCTCATAGTACAATACAGTGTCTCTGACGGTGGGGGGCCCACTCGCCGTCAGACACACTGGCATACTATGAGGGGCCCTGTGCCAGTACCATCGCCCAAGAGTGGGCCCCCTTGCTTGCTCATGGCCACAGCACTTGCAGTTGCAATACTTACCTCTCCCTGCTCCCCCGCTGTGTAGTCTGGGCAGTTATTGACAGGGACAGCCACTACAAATTTGGTGACCTGATCGATGATGGTTAAGATGTAGCTATGGCCTGTCCTGCTGGCCTCTACCTTCAGATGATCAATGGCTACCATTTGTAATGGATGTCAACTCACAATCGGATGCAGTGGTGCTTTATGATCAGCTTTCACAGTTTTCCCAGTCACAGACGTGTGACATTCCTGCCATCATTTTTCAATGTTTCCTCTCATGCCAATCCAATAGATTCGCCTACGACCTGTGGCTTCTGTCTTTTGCACTCCAAAGTGACCAGACAGATCATGATAGGCAGTGAGGACCAAATCTACATCTCTCCCTGTGATCACAATTTGATGGAGACGAGTAATGGTGATGGGATCCACGCTACTGCGATACAGCAATCCTTTCTTCACAAATAACCATTTTCGCTGTCTCCACAGACAAAGTAATTGAGGGTCAGCATCGCCTCTGCGAAATCTACCAGGATGTTTTCCCGTGATTAGTAATTCCCAAGTTTCTGCAAAAACTCGTCTGTACTTGTATCAATCTAGTTTCCAGTAGCAGAGAGTCTGGACTAGCTTACTGAGACTGAAAAATATATGAAGATTTAAAAGTACCCCTACAATGTATACTGGTGCATGCTTCGAATACATTTCCCTTTTTCTACTTTTTCTACTGATGTAATCCATACTGAGCCTTTGAGTGTCTGCGTCTGATTCAGGAAATATAGATGGAAATTGTCATGATCCATGCTGGATTGTGACAGATAAAAGCACATGTAATCTTTTTTTTCCTTTAAACTGTTTACTTAAAGTTAGCTTTGCCCCCGGTGGCCATTAGGGCCATTACACAGTGGTGTCTTCAGTTCTAGTTTACCCCCGGTGGTGGCTAAGCATTATTACCCGGGAATCACTAGCAGGTGTGATTGCTCTGGCCCTTGCCTGTAAAACAGTGTCAGGTGGTCTCACTCACTGTTGTGATATTGGTCATTTCCAACCATCCTTGGTGAAGGAAGGAGCTTGAGAAGAGTTCCTTGCAGCTCAGTCAGAGTACTGGTGTGGAAGGAGCTACAGTGAGGAGTCCCTTGCAGCTCTGACAAAGCTTTGGTGAATTAGCAGCTATTCAGGAGGAAAGCTGTACTCAGGTGCTGGACTCTTTTGCTGGGAGCAATAGCAACAGAGCAAAGCTAAGTGGTGTTTTCCCTGTTTTTAACTTTCCTTAAGTATGTTTTAGTGCAGTGGTGGGATTAGTTTCTGCACCGTCCATGTCAGGAACACCGCACTGCACTTGCTCACTGAGCCAGAGCACGTGTCCTGAGTACAAAGACTGTGCATAAAGATACCTGCGGAGCGGGCAGCAGTGGTGACAATGCATGCTCCAGAACCTGAATCACGTGACTGCTGGGGGCGTGGCCTAAGTTCCATGGAGCTAGGAGCTGCAGGGAAACTCCTAGAAAGGTAACTACAGGACAATGTTACCAAGAGGCATATACAGAGACAGAAACCAGATCAAGCCGAGGTCAGAGCACGAGATAGCAATACAGTACCAAAGGATTAGACAGAATGGATAGTCAGGACGTAGCAATAGATCAGAAAACCAGAACGGGCATTAGACGGTACAATAGGGGTAAACTGTAACGGAGTAACGATAGCCAAGCGAGGAGGTCAGAACCAGAAAAGACAATGGTACCAAAGCGAGAGACGGAATACAGAGTGAAGGAACAAGCCGGGTCATACACGGGAAGCAAACATACGCAGAGTACACGCACACCAGGGGTCAGACACACCAGAACAGCAGTATAACTGACAGAGAATGCTAGTTTGGAGTGAGTATAAATACCCCTCCCAGATCCAAAGAGAGGCTGACAAAAGATAACACTGTTAACCCTGTCCAATTCATTAGAAAGGGATTGGTGCAGGGCGAGCTAGGGATTCTAGGTATCCTGCTCATCGCCAGGTGCGGAACCTGCCTAGGGACCGTCAGGAGTGTAGAGACACTGACTCAGGGGAGTGCAGGAGGTCTCCACGTCCCCGTTCCCTATTGCAGGGCCCTCCATTGTATTGGTTTCCCTGGTGGTTCCCTTAACTCTGTAAATTCACCTTGCTGGAGGCAGTGTATCCAGGGTCATGAGTGTCATAGAAATTCGCCCTGCTGGAGGCGGTGTATCCAGTCACACGTGACATCACATTATCACCAACCATACATTTTGTTCTGCTGAGCCATGGACCCAAGGCAGACCTTTGCCCAAATGTTGCACATATGATGATATTAGGGGGCTGCGCGGTGAGTTGATGCAGCAACTGCAGCTGTTGGTGGGCTTTGGGGGCTTGGTTCAGAGACAGGCTCAGCCAGAACCCAAGATATCCCTCCCTGACAGGTTTGCTGGAGGGAGAGATCATTTCTTGGTATTTCAGCAAGCCTGCAAATTATATTTCAGGCTGCACACTCATTCATCAGGGAGTGAAGAGCAACGGGTGGGAATCGTTTTGTCCCTTCTTAAGGGTGATCCCCGATCCTGGACCTTCTCCCTACCGGACGATTCACCATCGTTAGAGTCTGTGGACGAGTTTTCTGCGGCTTTAGCGCTAGTGTAAGGGGATCCTGATGGCGTCTCCCTGGCAGAATCCCAACTCCGTAGGTGTAAACAGGGAGCCCAGGTTGCTGAGGAGTACTGCTCAGAGTTTAGGAGGTGGGCCACTGACACTCAGTGGAATGACCCTGCACTTAGGAATCAATTTGCGCAGGGTCTGTCTCCAAAGTTGCAGGATACTCTGGTACAGTACGCCATCCCCAGGTCACCGGAGGCCGCCATGTCCCTTGCCATCCAGGTGAATAGACGCCTTAGGGAGAGACATACACAAAATGTGCCCCCTACTGTCCTCGCTAGGGAGGAGGACCCACTAGTGCGGACGGAGGAACCCAGGCAGCCCGCTATTGTTGGTACAAAAAAGGGGTTGTCTGCGGCTCGCCGTGGTGGGGGGTATGCTTTTCCTGTGGGAAGCTGGGCCATTTTATGGGAGCCTGCCCAGTGCGTGCCAAGTCTCCAGACAAACCCATACAAAGTAGGAGGAGCTAGTTTGTGTACAAGGCTGCCTACGGTTCGGGCAGTGGTGTCGGCATGTTTTTACTGTGGGCAGACTGGTCATGTCCTGAAGGCTTGCCCAACGCACGCCAAATTATCTGTGCCATCTCAGAACGCGCATTCCCCTGGTAGCTTGGAGGGAGGCAACCAGGGAGTGCATATTTCCTCCATTTTGCCCTCCCAAGGTACTATGTCAGCATAGGCAGGAGAGGTGTTGGCTGGCAGGGTACCGGAGGGGATTCCGGTGCTTGTGGACAGCGGAGCAGGAGTCAGTCTGGTGGATGCTTGCTTTGTCCAGACTCATGGCCTGAGGTGTAGGACGCTAGCCCAACCTATAAGCGTCCAGGCCATTAACTCTGTTCCACTGAGCCAGGGGAGCTTAACCCAAGTCATAGAAAATATCCAACTGCGAATAGGACATCATGAGGAGTCCTTGTCATGCTATGTCTTGGAGGGAATGTCAGTACCTATCGTTTTAGGCCTCCCTTGGCTGAAAAAACATAACCCGGTAATAGATTGGCGGGCGAGGGAAGTAGTCAGCTGGGGGCAGTCGTGTGAGGGCTGCTGCCTAGGGGCTACTGTCTCTGCCATCTCTCTACAACCGTCCCCTTCCTCTCCAGTGGGAGCAGCAGATATGCTGCAGGAGAGTAGGGGCAAGTCTCAACCCTCACCATTAGCCAACCCTGGGAGGCGCAGACCTCGTGGTGGAAGGGGGTTGGAGGGTGGTGTGCCCCTTGGTGAATTGCGGGGGTGTGAGTATGGTGACACAGGGGGACACCTCTGTCAGTGCCAGTAAGAGTTCACCGTATTGTGGCAAACGAATGGGTGATAATAAACGTTCAGGTCCGGACCTGTGTGTGAATGAGCATGTATGGATGGCCACTAAAAAACATCCAGTGAAAGTGTGTTGCGGAGTCTTGCCAGCTCAAGTTACCCCCAAACATGCACATACACAACTCATTCCCCAGGTCGGCGCTTTGGAGATGTGTGGTGCCTCCAGAACATACATTGCCAATACCAGTGGTGCTCGTTTGTCATAAACCTAAAGTTCAGGTACTGGTTGGGTTGAACTCTGGATCTGGGCGTCCCCTCTGTAGGTGGTTCCCTGATGAGGAGCGGTCTTGAGGGTCCACAGGCCCCTCATTGAGGGTGGGTACTGTCACGATCCATGCTGGATTGTGACAGATAAAAGCACATGTAACCTTTTTTTTCCTTTAAGCTGTTTGCTTAAAGTTAGTTTTGCCCCCCGGTGGCCATTAGGGCCATTACACAGTGGTGTCTTTAGTTCTAGTTTGCCCCTGGTGGTGGCTAAGCGTTATTACATGGGAATCACCAGCAGGTGTGATTGCTCTGGCCCTTGCCTTTAATGCAGTGTCAGGTGGTCTCACTCACTGTTGGTGATATTGGTCATTTCCAACCATCCTTGGTGAAGGAAGGAGCTTGAGAAGAGTTCCTTGCAGCTCAGTCAGAGTACTGGTGTGGAAGGAGCTACAATGAGGAGTCCCTTGCAGCTCTGACAAAGCTTTGGTGAATTAGCAGCTATTCAGGAGGAAAGCTGTACTCAGGTGCTGGACTCTGTTGCTGGGAGTAATAGCAACAGAGCAAAGCTAAGTGGTGTTTTCCCTGTTTGGAACTTTCCTTATGTGTGTTTTAGTGCCGTGGTGGGATTAGTTTCTGCACCGTCCAATTCATTAGAAAGGGATTGGTGCAGGGCGAGCTAGGGATTCTAGGTATCCTGCTCGTCGCCAGGTGCGGAACCTGCCTAGGGACCGTCAGGAGAGTAGAGACACTGACTCAGGGGAGTGCAGGAGGTCTCCACATCCCCATTCCCTATTACAGGGCCCTCCATTGTATTGGTTTTCCTGGTGTTTCCCTTAACTCTGTAAATTCGCCTTGCTGGAGGTGGTGTATCCAGGGTCACGAGTGTCATAGAAATTTGCCCTGCTGGAGGTGGTGTATCCAGTCACACATGACATCACAGAAATTTACAATTACCCCTAGACTGGATACACCTGGTACCTGCTGATACAGTACATTTGTTCTAAATTTTTAATTACGGTATAATCCATACTGAGTGAGCGTGTGTGGTTTCCTCCTTCTAAATACACAGAGATAAAATTTTTACCCTATACTATATACAGTGTCTATCTTGTTATACAGTACCTTCGTTCGACATTTAGTATTATGGTCAAATCCATACTGACTGAGCATCTGAGGGTGACTACGGGAATATCTATATGGAGATTTAAATTGTACCCTATAATATATATACTTGCTATCTTGTTATCCAGTACCTTTTTTCAACATTTTGTATTATGGTGAAATCCAGACTGAGTGAGCGTCTGAGGGTGACTCTGGAAATATATACCGAGATTTCAAATTTGCCCAACACTGTATACAGCTCTACGCTTCTGATACAGTACAATTTTTTGCTATTTTGATTCTGGTGTAATCCATAATGAGCCTGTGAACGTCTGTCTGTTACTCCGGAAATATATTTGGAGATTTAAGATTACAGCAACACTGTATACAGCTGTACGCTTGTGATACAATACACATTTACTGCTTTTTATAGTATGGTGGAAGAGGCCGTGGGCGTGGGGGGCCAGCTAGTACTGATGGTGGTGGTGGTGCATCTGCTGGTAGTGCCAAAAGCACAATGGCAGCTAAGGCAGGAGGTGTTGAGCCTGCATCATGGTCTGGCTCCGGAAGGCCTGTAAGGCTCCTTTTTCTGGGAGTAGGTAAACTGCTTTTAAAGCCGGAGCATGAGCAACTGGTTTTGCCTTACATTGCTGAAACAGCCTCCAGCTCTATCACCTCCTCTTCTGAAGTTTTAAAAAATGCAAGCACTCAGTGCAGGCTTCTGGTCAGGAGCAACCCATTTCCTTGGGTCCTTCACCCACACCAAAAGTGAAGGATGCGGCAGCCCACACTTCAGATTACTCCATGGAGCTGTTTTCACATACCATGCCTGGGTTCATTCTAAATGGGGCACATTATATATGGAGCATTATTTGGGCCCATAACACAATGGAGCATCATCCATGGGGCCCATCATATACTGGAGCATTTTAAATGGGGCAGATCAGACACTGGAGCAACATCTATGGGGCCCATCATACACTGGAGCATTAGAAATGGGGCCTATTATATATGGAGCATTATTTGGGCCCATAACAGAATGGAGCATCATCCATGGGGCCCATCACATTCTGGAGCATTCTAAATGGGGCAGATTATATATGGAGCATTATTTGGGCCCATCATACACTGGAACATCATCCATGAGGCCCATCATATACTGGAGCATTCCAAATGGGGGACATCAGACACTGGAGCAGCATTTACGGGGCCCATTATACACTGGAGCATTACAAATGGGGTTCATTATATATGGAGCATTATTTGGGCCCATCATACACTGGAGCATCATCCATGAGTCCCATCATATACTGGAGCATTCCAAATGGGGACATCAGACACTGGAGCAGCATCTATGGGGCCCATTATACACTGGAGCATTAGATATGGGGCCCATTATATATGGAGCATTATTTGTAGGTGTGTTTACTATCCTCCACTCCCTGTCGACTTTGCTTCCCCATTGACTTGCATTGGGTTTCGTGTTTCAGTCGGACCCCCGACTTTTCCCTATAGTCGGCCGATTTCGTTCGACTCGACTTTTGAGAAAGTTGGGTTTCATGAAACCCGACTCGACCCTAAAAAAGGCAAAGTTGCTCCTCTCTATTTCTGACTATTTGGCTGATTTTTCTGATGTATTCAGTGAGAGTAAGTCTGCGTCTTTGCCTCCTCTTAGCAGTTATGACCTTGCAATTGAGTTAATGCCCGGGTGTAAATTTCCCAAGGGTCGGCTTTTCAACTTATCGGTACCCGAACATGATGCTATGCGATCTAATATCAAGGAGTCATTGGAGAAGGGTCATATGAGACCATCCTCTTCACCTTTAGGTGCTGTTTTTTTTGTGGCCAAGAAAGATGGTTCATTAAGGCCATGCATTGACTATCGTTCCCTTAACAAAATCACTGTTTAATATCAGTACCCGTTACCCCTGATTTTTTATTTATTTTCCAGAGTTAAAAGTGCCCGTTGGTTTACCAAGCTTGACCTCAGGGGGGCATATAATCTTATTTGCATCAAGCACGGGAATGAATGGAAGATGGCGTTTAATGCTCCGGAGAGACATTTTGAGTACCTGGAGATGCCTTTTGGGCTCACTAATGCCCCTTCTGATTTCCAGTCTTTTATGAACGATATTTTCCAGGACTTTGTGGATAAGTTTTTGATCATTTATCTGGATGATATTTTGATCTTTTCCAGTGATTGGGATTCTCATGTGGAACATGTCCGGACTGTGTTCCGAATTTTGAGGGAAAATTCTCTGTATGTTAAGGGATCGAAGTGCCTCTTTGGTGTACAGAGGATTTCATTTTTGGGATTCATTTTGTCCCCGTCGGCTATTGAAATGGACCCGACCAAGATACACGCCATTTATGATTGGGTTCAGCCCACTTCTTTGAAGGCTCTCCAGAAGTTTTGGGGTTTTGCTAATTTCTATCGTAAATTTATAAGTAATTTTTCTGGTATTGTTAAACCTCTGACTGATTTGACCAAAAAGGGCGCTGATGTGGTGAATTGGTCTCCAGAGGCAGTCTCGGCATTTCAGGAGCTTAAGCGGAGATTCACTTGTGCTCTAGTTCCATGGCAACCTGATGCTTCACTCCCATTTCAGGTGGAGGTAGATGCTTCTGAGATTGGTGCAGGAGCCATTTTATCCCAAAGAGATCAGGTGACTTCTAAGATGAATCCCTGTGCCTTCTTTTCTTGAAAATTCTCCCCATCTGAACGTAACGATGACGTGGGGAATCGGGAATTGTTGGCCATGAAATGGGCATTTGAAGAGTGGAGACATTGGTTGGAGGGAGCCAGACATCAAGTTGTGGTCCTCACCGACCACAAGAATTTGATTTATCTTGAATTAGCCAAACGCTTGAATCCTAGACAAGCTAGATGGGCCTTGTTTTTTATGCGTTTTCATTTTGTGGTCTCTTTTCTTCCGGGCACTAAGTATGTTAAGGTGGATGCCCTTTCTAGGAGTTTCTTTGCGGTTTCTCTTGATGTGACCGAGCCTACTACCATTCTAAATGAGGGTGTAGTTCTTTCCGCCATCTCACCCGATTTGAGACGTGCCCTGGAGGAATTTCAGGAGGACAAACCTGAACGTTGCCCTATGGGAAAATTGTATATTCCTGACCAGTGGAGAAAAAGAGTAATGTCTGAAATTCATTGCTCTTCATTGGCTGGTCATCCAGTTATTTTTGGTACCAGAGATTTGGTGAGTCGGTCTTTTTGTTGGCCTGCTTTATCTTGTGATGTCAGGAGTTTTGTGCAGTCCTGTAGGACTTGTTCTCAGTCCAAGCCCTGTTTTCGTGCTAGTGGTTTGTTGATGCCCCTGCCAGTGCCCAGGAGGCCATGGACTCATATCTCAATGGATTTTATTTCTGATCTTCCTGTCTCTCAGAGAATAACTGTTATCTGGTTGATCTGTGATAGTTTTTCTAAGATGGTCCATCTTGTACCACTCCCAAAGTTGCCATCTTCTTCTGAGTTGGTGCCCTTGTTTTTACAAGTGGTTCGGTTGCACGGGATTCCTGAGAACATTGTGTCGGACAGAGGAGTCCAGTTTGTTTCCAGATTTTGGAGAGCTTTTTGTTCCAAACTGGTAATTCAGTTATCTTTTTCCTCTGCATTTCATCCTCAGATCAATGGGCAGACTGAAAGAACAAACCAGACTTTGGACTCCTATTTGAGATGTTTCATATCTGCTGATCAGGATGACTGGGTCTCATTTTTGCCCTTGGCCGAATTTGCGCTAAACAATAGGACTAGTTCTGCCACTTTGATGTCGCCCCTTTTCTGTAACTTTGGGTTTCATCTTCGATTTTCTTCAGGGCAGGTGGATTCTTCAGCCTGCCCAAGTGTAGATTCTGTGGTAGAGAGAATGCAGCAGATTTGGGACCAAGTGGTGGATAAGTTGTCCCACTCTCAGGAAAAAGCCCAACGGTTTTACAACCGGCATAGGACCAATGGTCCCCAGTTTACAATGGGTGATATGGTTTGGTTGTCTTCAAAGAATATTCCTATGAAGGTTGTGTCTCCAAAATTCAAGCCAAGATTCATTGGACCTTATAAGATTTTGGAAATCCTTAATCCCATTTCTTTCCATTTGGCTCTTTCAGTTACGCTTAAGATTCATAACTTGTTCCATAAATCCTTGTTGAAGAGGTTTGTAGTGCCAGTAGTTCCCATGGCGGCGCCTCCTGACCCTGTATTGGTTAAAGGTAATTTGGAGTATGAGGTAGAGAAAATATTGGATTCTCGTTTGGCTAGACAGAGACTCCAGTACCTGGTCAAATGGAAGGGTTATGGTCAGGAGGCTAATTCTTGGGTTTCTGCTTCTGACATTCATGCCGAAAGATTGGTTTGTGCTTTTCACCGTGCCCATCCTGACCGGCCTGGTGGCGTGGATGAGGGTTCGGTGACCCCTCCTCAAGGGGGGATACTGTTGTGAATTCTCTCTCTGGCTTCCCTCTGGTGATTACTGAAGATAGTGGAGCTGGTCAGATTGAGAGTTCTCTTTCTGGGCTCCCTCAGGTGGTTACTGGAGGTAATGGAGCTTATCTGATTGACAGAGGCTTGCCACCTGATAGCGAGGAAGACGATTGGAGAACTGGGGTTTCTGATTGGCATTTAAGACAGTTGACTCCCTCTATCCCTGCTGTTGATTTTCTTCCTGTGCTTCCTTAGGTCTGATGTCTACTGCTCTTTCCCTGCATGTTCAGCTAAGTGATTCATTTGCTATTCTGTTTGCATTTGATTTGATTTTGTTTATCTCTGCTTTGTGCGGGTCAGCTAGCTCCGGCTGGGGCTGTGCTGAATCACAGCCCATATGTTACTGCATGTGCCAGTTTGTTTTGTCCCCTTTTATATTGGTCTCTTTTTGCTTTGCTTTCAGAATATACCAGAGTGCTGATATAGTGGGGGGCGAAGTTGTGCGACTTCAGCGTTTTTGTGCATCAGACGTGTTGGACTTTTTGCAGGGTTTTTTGCGCGATTGCAGACAGTGTCTTTCCTTTCCTGTCCTGTCTAGTCAGTGTGGGCCCCATTGTTTGCTCAGTCTATTTTTCTGCCTGTGTTTGTGTTTTCATCTTGTCTCACCGATAGAGTTGAGCGAAACGGGTCGGTCAATTTCATAAGTCGCCGACTTTCGCAAAAGTCGGGTTTCATGAAGCGAAACCCGACCATAGCGTGAGTTCGGTCATGAGGTCGGCGACCAGAGTGCCAAAGTCACCTATCAAATGATGCTTCAGCCCCCTTTTTCAGCCAATGATGGAGGACGCACACTGTGGGCAACGTGATGACATAGGCAGCGGTCACCACCCTCTTTAAGAAGGGCATGCAAGTGATTGGCTTGCTTTGTGTGGCGTCACAGGGGCTATAAAAGGGTGTGCATGCCGACCGTCATCATACTTCTGGTGATCTCAGAATAGGGAGAGCTGCTGCTGATGATGATTGTGTAGGGAGAGCGTTAGGCAGGGAAGAAGATACAAAAAACTGCTTCTGCTGCTAGCGATTTTGCCTGTACAACACATCAGTTAGTGTGCAGTGACAGGGGAGGCTATATTTTGGTGCATCAGCTCTGTTGGTTATTAGGCTGCCTTATAAGGCTCCCTGATAGCTGCATTGCTGTTTTCACACTGCTCTGCAAACTGCTTTTTAAAAGCAAAAATACTTTTCATCCTCTTTTTTGCCCAGTTACCAAGCGTTCATTTTTCCACACTTTTGTGTGCTGCAGTCCTGCTTATTAGGCTGCCTGCTGCCATACTTGGGACTGAGAGCATCATTGTCAGCTTGCTAAAATCTCTAGGGAGATTCAAATTCTCCCCAGTCCTATATAGACATTTTATACACCATCCAATTTCAGCCTGTTATATTGAGGTGTAATCTACACTGGGCCTGAGATATTAGTTCAGTGTCCTCAAGTCTGTAGGGAGATTGAAATTCTCCCCAGTCCTATATAGACTGTTGTGAGTTCATTTTCTCCTTCACCATTGAGGTCTGATGAACTCCCTCTTCTGGTGAAGGAAGGTAGTGAGGCTGATTACAAAGCACCTGAGCAGAATGATGATGACTGGGTGACTGGGATTGCTGACTGGATATAAGGCAGCCGACGCCCTTCTGCCTTGCGGGTGATTTCTCTGAGAGATTCTTGGAGACCAGTCTGATTCCTGCTCCTCAAAAGCTAAGTTTTCTGCTCTACTTTTTGCATTTGTGTTTTGGTTTTGCCTTGTTTTTCTGGATTTATGCCTTTCCCTGCTGGGTGAGCTGAATTCCTTTTTGCTCTGTCTTCAGATAATACCTGAGTACTGATATAGTCTTTTTGAATCCTAGCGTCTTCAGGGCTTTTTTCCCTATGCGTCTGTTGGCTCTTGTTTTTGAGAGGGTTTTGGCGTATTGCAGACAGCAGCTTTTCTATTTTGTCCTATTTAGTTAGCTTTGGCCCCATAATTTGCTCAGCCTATCTTTCTATCTGTGTGAGTGTTTTTTCATCTTGCTTCACCGTCATTAAATGTTTGGGGGCTGCCTATTGCTTTGGGGTCTGCTCTGGGGCAGTTTAGATTTCCCTTTCTGTCTTTAGGCTATGTAGTTCTCCGGCTGTGACCGAGGGGTCTAGGGCACCGTAGGAACCCCCCACGGCTACTGCTAGTTGTTGTTGTTGTTGTTAGGTTCAGGGTTCAGGGGTCTGCAATCCGATAGCTGCCAACTTCTCTGGTTTTCTGGACTTAGCTAGTATTTCTGTTTTTGCCTCTTACGGTGACTCATTCATAACAGAATCACCCGCCATACCGCAGATCCTAGGGTACTCAATAGCAGGAAAGAATTGTAAAAAAAAAAAAAGTGTGTATATTTTTTCCTCTATATCTCTGAGGCTGTAGGGGGAATTTTTTTTTCTCTCAATGGAGATAAAGCAATTGTCTGATCGTGTGGAGCAGCTCGCTGCGGAAGTGTGGGGAATTTCCACCGACCTTGTTCATTCACATGCTACTGAACCAAAGATCCCTACTCCTGATGTGTTTTTTGGGGATCGGTCTAAATTTTTGAATTTCAAAAATAATTGTAAATTATTTTTTGCCTTGAAGCCTAACTTGTCGGCGAGCTCCACGCAGCAGGTTAAAATTGTCATCTCTTTGCTGCGTGGCGATCCCCAGGATTGGGCGTTTTCTTTGAAACCAGATGATCCTATTCTGACTAAAGTGAACGCATTTTTTCAAGCCTTGGGGTTGTTGTATGACGAACCTAATGCTATTGATCAGGCTGAAAAGACCCTGTTGGCATTGAGCCAGGGTCGAGATTCTGCAGAATTGTACTGTCAAAAATTCCGAAAGTGGGCGGTCCTTACTACCTGGAATGATAATGCCTTGGCAGCTCTCTTTCAGAAGGGTTTATTTCCTGTTCCCTCTGGTCTTGACGATTCTATGTCATTAGCCATTCAGGTTGATCGGCGTTTACGTGAACGCAGGACTGCACGAGAGGTGTTGCCACCTGTTGAACAAGTGTCTGAACCTATGCAATGTGATAGAGTTTTGTCCAGGGAGCCACATCAGGAGTTCAGAAGGCGTAATAAGCTGTGTTTTTTTTTGTGGAGATGCCTCGCATATTATTTCTGTCTGTCCTAAACGAGAGAAACGTTTAGCACACACGTTTTCTGTGGGTGGTGTTCAACCTAAGTTTCTTCTGGCAATTACTCTGATCTGCTCCCTGTCCACATTTTCCGCCAAGGCTTTTATGGATTCAGGAGCAGCCCTGAATCCAATGGACTTGGATTTTGCTAAACGTTGTGGATTTTCGATGACACCTCTGCGGACGCCTATCCCTTTGAAGGGGATTGATGCTACTCCTTTGGCGAAAAATAAACCTCAGTTTTGGACCCAGGTGGTAATGCGGGTCGCCCCAGACCATCAAGAAAATTGCAGATTTTTGGTGTTGCATAATTTGCATGATACCATTGTTCTGGGGTTTCCCTGGTTGCAAATTCATAATCCAGTTTTGGATTGGAAATCTGTGTCTGTGGTGAGTTGGGGTTGTCGGTGTGCCCTTAGTGAGGCTCCGTTTTTTTCCACCTCTCCTCAGTCGCATGATGTTCCTGACTATTTGGCGGACTTTTATGATGTATTTAGTGAGAATGAGTCTGCGTCTTTGCCTCCTCATAGGAGTTATGACTGTGCAATTGAACTGAGCCCGGGGTGTAAATTTCCCAAGGGTCGGCTCTTCAATTTATCTGTACCCGAGCACGAGGCTATGCGATCCTATATTAAGGAGGCGTTGGAGAAGGGTCATATTAGACCATCCTCTTCACCCTTATGTACCGTTTTTTTTTTCGTGGCCAAAAAGGATGGTTCATTAAGGCCTTGTATTGATTATCGTGCCCTCAACAAAAATACTATTAAATATCAGTATCCGTTACCCCTGATTTCAGATCTATTCTCCAGAATTAAAGGTGCTTGCTGGTTTACCAAGCTTGACCTCAGGGGGCGTATAATCTTATCCGCATTAAGCATGGGGATGAATGGAAGACGGCGTTTAATACTCCGGAGGGACATTTTGAGCACCTGGTGATGCCTTTTGAACTCACTAATGCCCCTTCTGTCTTCCAGTGCTTCATGAACGACATTTTCCGAGACTTTGTGGATACATTTTTGATTATCTATCTGGATGATATTTTGATCTTCTCCAAGGATTGGGATTCTCATGTGGAACATGTTCGGACTGTGTTCCGGATCTTGAGGGAGAATTCCCTGTATGTCAAAGGATCGAAATGCCTTTTTGGGGTACAGAGGATTTCATTTTTGGGATTTATTTTGTCTCCGTCAACTATTGAAATGGACCCGGCCAAGGTACAGGCCATTTATGATTGGGTTCAGCCCACTTCTTTGAAGGCCCTCCAGAAGTTTTTGGGTTTTGCTAATTTTTATCGGAAATTTATAGCAAAATTTTCTAGTATTGCCAAGCCATTGACTGATCTGACTAAAAAGGGTGCTGATGTGTTGAATTGGTCTCCGGAGGCTGTTTCTTCCTTTCAGGAGCTGAAGCGAACATTCACTTCTGCCCCGGTTTTGCGGCAACCTGATGTCTCACTACCGTTCCAGGTAGAGGTGGACGCTTATGAGATTGGTGCAGGAGCTGTTTTGTCCAAAAAGGATCCTGTAACATCTAAAATGAATCTCTGTGCTTTCTTTTCCCAAAAGTTCTCTCCATCTGAACGTAACTATGATGTGAGGAATCGGGAACTGTTAGCCATGAAATGGGCATTTGAGGAGTGGAGACATTGGTTGGAGGGAGCTAAACACCAAGTCGTGGTCCTCACTGACCACAAGAATTTGAATTAACTGGAGTCGGCCAAACACTTGAACCCTAGACAGGCTAGGTGGGCCTTGTTTTTTACACGTTTTGATTTTGTGGTCTCTTTTCTTCCTGGCACTAAGAATGTCAAGGCAGACGCCCTCTCTAGGAACTTCTTTGCTGATTCTCCTGTGGTGACCAAGCCTGCTACCATCTTAGGCGAAGGGGTAGTTCTTTCTGCCATCTCGCCCGATTTGAGATGTGCTCTGGAAGAGTTCCAGGAGGACAAACCTGAGCGTTGTCCCAGTGGGAAGTTGTATGTTCCTGACCAGTGGAAGAAGAGAGTGATGTCTGAAGTTCATTGCTCTGCATTGGCTGGTCATCCAGGTATTTTTGTTACTAGAGATCTGGTGAGTCAGTCTTTTTGGTGGCCCACCTTGTCTCGTGATGTCAGGAATTTTGTGCAGTCCTGTGGGACTTGCTCCCGGTCTAAACCTTGTTCTCGCTCTAGTGGGTTGTTCATGCCTTTGCCGGTCCCCAGGAGGCCATGGACCCATATTTCAATGGATTTCATCTCTGATATGCCTGTCTCTCAGAGAATGACTGTTATTTGGGTGATTTGTGATAGGTTCTCTAAGATGGTTCATCTTGTACCACTCCCTAAGTTGCCATCTTCCTGAGTTGCTGCCCCTGTTTTTGCAACAGGTGGTTCGCTTGCATGGGATTCCTGAGAACATTGTATCTGACAGAGGAGTTCAATTTGTGTCTAGATTTTGGAGGACTTTCTGTTCCAAGCTGGGAATTCAGTTGTTCTTCTCCTCTGCTTTTCACCCTCAGACCAATGGGCAGACAGAGAGAACAAACCAGACCTTGGAGTCGTATTTGAGATGTTTTATTTCCGCTGATCAGGATGATTGGGTTTCATTTTTGCCCTTGGCCGAATTTGCTTTAAATAATAGAGCTAGTTCTGCCACTTTGATGTCACCTTTTTTTTGTAACTTTGGGTATCATCCTCGATTTTCTTCAGGGCAGGTGGAGCCTTCTGCCTGCCCATGTGTTGACACTGTGCTGGAGAGAATGCACCAGATCTGGGACCAAGTGGTGAATACGTTATCTCTCTCCCAGGAAAAGGCCCAGCGGTTTTCCAACCGACATAGGACCATTGGTCCCCAGTTTAAGGTTGGTGATATGGTTTGGTTATCATCAAAAAATATCGCTATGAAGGTGGCTTCTCCTAAGTTTAAGCCTAGATTTATTGAACCTTACAAGATTTTGGAGATTATTAATCCGGTCTCTTTTCATTTGGCTCTTCCTGTCACATTTACAATTCATAATGTGTTTCATAAGTCCTTGTTGAAGAGGTTTGTTGAACCAGTTGTTCCTGGGGTGGCACCTCCGGACCCTGTATTAGTTGAAGGTAACATGGAATATGAGGTAGAGAAGATACTGGATTCCCGACTGGCTAGACGGAGACTCCAGTATTTGGTTAAGTGGAAGGGTTATGGTCAGGAGGATAATTCCTGGGTCTCTGCCTCTGATATTAATGCCAAAAGATTGGTGCGTTCCTTTCATTGGGCTCACCCTGATCGCCCTGGTGGCGTGGATGAGGGTTCGGTGACCCCTCCTCAAGGGGGAGGTACGGTTGTGAGTTCATTTTCCCCTTCACCATTGAGGTCTGATGAACTCCCTCTTCTGGTGAAGGAAGGTAGTGAGGCTGATTACAAAGCACCTGAGCAGAATGATGATGACTGGGTGACTTGAATTACTGACTGGTAGAGTTGAGCGACTTTTGGATTTTTAGGGTCGCGTTTCGTTTCGTGAAACCCGACTTTTCCAAAAGTCGGGTTGAGCAAGATCGTCCGATTATAGGGAAAAGTCGGGGTCGTCCCGAAACACGAAACCCAATGTAAGTCAATGGGGAATAAAAGTCGGCAGTGAGAGGAGGACAGGAAACACACCTACAGTGCCCATTTGAATGCCAAAAGCATCAATTCTTCTTACTTAAGCTTGTCAACCTTAATTAACTTCATAATATAAGTTACGCACTGAAAAATGGGGGTTATTTGGCTAAAGTTGTGGGGGGGGGAGGGCTGGCTGCAGGTTTTCATGTGCCCTGGGCGAAAGAGCGCCCCTTTAACACATACCACAACTCATCATGCTCCGATACGGCAGATAAATAGCGGTATAGTACAATGAAAAATACCTCACTTTTTACATCTCATGACGAGGCCCATCTATTTCTCCATACAGAATCATTGGTCCCATATAATGTTTGAAACAGTATATGATGAGCTCCACATAATGCTACAGTATATGTTGGTCCCCATGGATGAAGCTCCACTGTCTTATGGGCCCAAATAATGCTCCAAACATAATGGGCCCCATTTCTAATGCTCTAGTGTATAATGGGCCCTGTAAATGCTACTCCAGTGTCTGATGTCCACCTTTGGAATGTTCCAGTGTATGGTGGGCCCCATCTATCATTCTCCAGAGTATAGTGCTCCCCAAAATTGCTGTCCCAACATTGAAAACAATCAAATAAGTCTCCTCGCTAGGGAATCCCTGTACTTGTCTGGACAGGTGCTGTAGCTTGCTTAACAGCTCGCCAGCCGTTCTCACGCCCAGTATGGATTGCACGTGATTGCACAAAGGTTAGAAAGGGTACCGTATCCCTGGATAACATGTATGGATAGCGTACACATTCAAAATATATGTCTATACAGCATGAGGCAGGCTCAGACGGTGTTAGGCCCAGTATGGATTGCACGTCAATGCACAAAGGTTAGAAAGGGTACCGTATCCCCGGATAACATGTATGGATAGCGTACACATTCAAAATATATGTCTATACAGCATGAGGCAGGCTCAGACGGTGTTAGGCCCAGTATGGATTGCACAAAGGTTAGAAAGGGTACCGTATCCCTGGATAACATGTATGGATAGCGTACACATTCAAAATATATGTCTATACAGCATGAGGCAGGCTCAGACGGTGTTAGGACCAGTATGGATTGCACGTCATTGCACAAAGGTTAGAAAGGGTACCGTATCCCTGGATAACATGTATGGATAGCGTACACATTCAAAATATATGTCTATACAGCATGAGGCAGGCTCAGACGGTATTAGGCCCAGTATGAATTGCACGTCATTGCACAAAGGTTAGAAAGGGTACCGTATCCCTGGATAACATGTATGGATAGCGTACACATTCAAAATATATGTCTATACAGCATGAGGCAGGCTCAGACGGTGTTAGGCCCAGTATGGATTGCACGTGATTGCACAAAGGTTAGAAAGGGTACCGTATCCCCGGATAACATGTATGGATAGCGTACACATTCAAAATATATGTCTATACAGCATGAGGCAGGCTCAGACGGTGTTAGGCCCAGTATGGATTGCACGTGATTGCACAAAGGTTAGAAAGGGTACCGTATCCCTGGATAACATGTATGGATAGCGTACACATTCAAAATATATGTCTATACAGCATGAGGCAGGCTCAGACGGTGTTAGGCCCAGTATGGATTGCACGTGATTGCACAAAGGTTAGAAAGGGTACCGTATCCCTGGATAACATGTATGGATAGCGTACACATTCAAAATATATGTCTATACAGCATGAGGCAGGCTCAGACGGTGTTAGGCCCAGTATGGATTGCACGTGATTGCACAAAGGTTAGAAAGGGTACCGTATCCCTGGATAACATGTATGGATAGCGTACACATTCAAAATATATGTCTATACAGCATGAGGCAGGCTCAGACGGTGTTAGGCCCAGTATGGATTGCACGTCATTGCACAAAGGTTAGAAAGGGTACCGTATCCCTGGATAACATGTATGGATAGCGTACACATTCAAAATATATGTCTATACAGCATGAGGCAGGCTCAGACGGTGTTAGGCCCAGTATGGATTGCACGTCATTGCACAAAGGTTAGAAAGGGTACCGTATCCCTGGATAACATGTATGGATAGCGTACACATTCAAAATATATGTCTATACAGCATGAGGCAGGCTCAGACGGTGTTAGGCCCAGTATGGATTGCACGTGATTGCACAAAGGTTAGAAAGGGTACCATATCCCCGGATAACATGTATGGATAGCGTACACATTCAAAATATATGTCTATACAGCATGAGGCAGGCTCAGACGGTGTTAGGCCCAGTATGGATTGCACGTGATTGCACAAAGGTTAGAAAGGGTACCGTATCCCTGGATAACATGTATGGATAGTGTACACATTCAAAATATATGTCTATACAGCATGAGGCAGGCTCAGACGGTGTTAGGCCCAGTATGGATTGCACGTGATTGCACAAAGGTTAGAAAGGGTACCGTATCCCTGGATAACATGTATGGATAGCGTACACATTCAAAATATATGTCTATACAGCATGAGGCAAGCTCAGACGGTGTTAGGCCCAGTATGGATTGCACGTCATTGCACAAAGGTTAGAAAGGGTACCGTATCCCTGGATAACATGTATGGATAGCGTACACATTCAAAATATATGTCTCAGGAGGCAGGCTCAGACGGTGTCAGGCACAGTATGGAGTTGACGGCCCAGATTACACAGCGGAGGAGCAGGGAGAGGTAAAGATTGCAAATGCTGGGGCCCTGCCCAAGCAAGGGGGGCCCACTCGTGGGCGTCGGTACTGGCACTGGGCCCCTCATAGTACAGCGGTATGTCTGACGGCGGGTGTGCACCACCACCGTCAGAGACACTTGATTGCACTATGAGGGACCCTGTGCCAGTGCCCGCGCCCAAGAGTCGGCCTACCCACCTGTCCAGGGCAACGGCACTCGCACGGTGTCGTGCGCTAGGTGGTTACCCCGGCCATGGGGGGGAGGCAGCACAGTTAGGGAGTTTTAGAAAGTGGCATATGTTGATGTTGGACATTCAGCTGATGCAAAAGGCGAAATAGGTGAAGTACCAGGAAGAGGTGGACCAAAGCAAGCCATTTTTCTGTCACCCTATGTGTCATCAGGGGAAGGTGGGACAAAATCCTTGGAAACCCATGCGTGGTTCATTTTAATGAAGGTTAGATCATCCACATTTTGGGTTGACAGACGGGTCCTTTTTTCTGTCAGGATTGATCCAGCTGCACTGAAGACTCTTTCCGATAGCACACTTGCAGCTGGGCAAGCGAGCTCCTGTAAGGCATATTGTGCCAATTCAGGCCAGGTGTCCAGTTTAGCGGCCCAATAGTCAAAGGGGAATGACCTGTGTGGGAGAACATCGATATGGGAGGAAAAGTAGTTTGTAACCATAGTTGACAACTGCTGTCTCCTGTCACTTTCCATCGATGCAGTATTACCAGTTGTGTGAGCGGTATTTGAAAAATCAGTCCACAACATTGTCATGAAACCCCTGTCTCCAACGCCACTTCTGCTGTGTGCACCACGAACACCTCTGCCAAGCTGCCCCCGGCCCGTACGGCTCGTGTGAGAACCATCACCGCTGCTGTGTGCTGGGAATGCCTCAAGCAACCGATTTACCAGAGTTGCTTGTTTATTAGCCAATATTAGGTCAAGGTTCTCCTGTGGCATGATGTTTTGTAATTTGCCTTTATAGCGTGGATCCAGGATGCTGGCCAACCAGTAGTCGTCATCGTTCATCATTTTGGCAATGCGGGGGTCCCTTTTTAGGATCCGCAAGGCATAATCTGACATGTGGGCCAATGTTCCCGGTGTCAATGATGCACTGCGAGTGCTGGGTGGAGGAGCACTTTCTGGCAAATCCACATCCCTCCAGTCACGCACAAACCCTGTACCAGACCTTGCCACGCCAACATTTTCACTTGCCCCACGAGATGCATCCTCCTCCCCTAAGTAATCATCCCCATCATCCTCCTCCTCCTCCTCCTCTTCTTCCTCCACCTCGTCCAGTAGAGGTCCCTGAGCAGACAATGGCTGAATGTCATCAAGGATTCCCTCCTCCTCTTCCTCCTCATCAACATTGGCTGCAGACGCCTGCTCCTTAAGGTGCGTCAAAGTTTGCATGAGCAGACGCATAAATGGGATGCTCATGCTTAGGATGGCGTCGTCTGCGCTTACCAGCCGTGTGCATTCCTCAAAACACTGAAGGACTTTACAAAGGTCTTTCAGCTTCGACCACTGCACGCCTGTCAACTCCATGTCTGCTCTCAAAGTGCCTGGCCGTGTATCCTCCCACAAATGCATTATGGCCTGCCTCTGCTCGCACAGCCGCTCCACCATGTGCAGGGTGGAGTTCCACCTTGTTGCAATGTCGATAATGAGGCGGTGGTTGGGAAGGTGGAGCAATCGCTGCAGCTTCTGCATACGAACGGAGTGTACAGGCGACCGGCGGATGTGCGCGCACAGTCTTCGCACCTTCTGGAGCAGGGCTGTTAACTCCGGATAATTTTTGAGGAAGCACTGCATCACCAGGTTCAAGGTGTGAGCCAAGCAAGGTATGTGGCTGAGTTTTGAAAGGGCTATGGCTGCCACAAAATTACGGCCGTTATCACTAACTACCTTGCCTGCCTCAAGATGTACACTGCCCAGCCATGACTCAGTTTGTCGCTTCAAGTACTCGGCCAGCACCTCGGCGGTGTGTCTGTCGCCCAAACACATCATCTGCAACACAGCCTGCTGACGCTTTCCACTAGCTGCTCGATAGGGGGACACATCGTGTGCAACAGTGGCAGCTGCAGATGGAGTGCTCTTACGACTGCGCTCTGTGGACGAGCTTTCGCTTCTGGAGGAGGAGGAGGAGGAGGGTCGAACGCCTACAGCCAACTGTTTCCTATACCGTGGGCTAGGCAGCACTGTCCCACCACCGCTGTCCCCTGTGGACCCTGCATCCACCACATTAACCCAGTGCGCAGTGATGGACACGTAACGGCCCTGGCCATGCCGACTGGACCATGCATCAGTTGTGAGGTGCACCTTTCCGCTCACTGACTGCTTGAGTGCATGGACAATGCGGTCTTTCACATGATGGTGGAGGGCTGGGATGGCTTTGCGAGAGAAGAAGTGGCGACTGGGTAGGTCATAGCGTGGTACTGCATAGGCCATGAGTTCGCGGAAAGCTGTGCTTTCCACCAACCGAAAGGGCATCATCTCAAACGAGATTAGTTTGGCAATGTGGGCGTTCAAACCCAGTGTACGCGGATGAGAGACTGAGTACTTTCTTGACCTACTCATAGTGTCTGGGAGGGTGAGCTGGACTTGAGAGCTGCATATGGTGGAAGTAGCGGTGGACAGGGCGGACTGAGAGAGGGTTGATGATGGTGATGGAGTTGGTGTTCTTTCTGATGGCCTAGAATCAGTCTTTCGTTGATATAACAGTGGGATTCCCTGACTGCTGTGGCCTTGCAACGACACCTCAACATTTGCTGCTGTGCTAACCGGTGGGCTTACAGTGGGGGAAACAATGTAGCGTTGCTGACTACCTTCGTTGTGATCAGTTGCACATGTAGCACTTGAGGTTTGGTGTTGTGTCCACGCTTGCAAGTGCATGCTGGTTAAATGTCTAAGCATGCAACTGGTATTCAAATTTTTCAGATTTTTCCCTCGGCTAAAGGTCTTTGCGCACTTCTTACAGATAACCTTGGCCTGATCATGAGGATTTTGTTCAAAAAACTGCCACACTGCACTCTTCCTACTTTGGCAGACATTTTGCGGCCTAGCACGCTGTGATCTTTTGACCCTCTGGACAAGCTGTCCAGCAACTCTTTTGATGTTTGGAACCTGTCTTTGGAGTGCTCCGGGCCTGCCAGATAACAGCTGTTGCGATGTCGATGTCTGCTGTGGATGCTCCTCATCTGAGCTATTGGAAGCAGCACCCTCTTCCCCCAATGGATGCCAATCTGGGTCAACAACTGGGTCATCCATCACCTCCTCTTCTATGTCATGTGCACCTTTCTCTGTGTCACCGTGTATGGTGGTATAGTGTGCGGGAAGGGGCACCTGAGTCTCATCAGGGTCAAAATCTGGCTCTGTACACTGCGAGGACAATGTAGTGCTCTGAGTGAATGTACCAGCAGAATCATCCATCAGCGGCTGTGCATCAGTGCACTCCATGTCAGATTCATCTTGGCCTGGGTAATTCACCATTTGACTTGATAATCCAGGCATGGTATGTGAAAACAGCTCCATGGAGTAATCAGTAGTATGGCCTGCGTCATCCTTCAATCTTGGTTGGGGTGAAGGACACAAGGAAAGGTGTGGTTCATGAACATGAGCCTCCAATGACGACTCAGTGCTTTTACTTTTTACAACTGAAGAAGAGGAGGCGATAGAGCTGGAGGCTGAGTCAGCAATGTAAGACAAAACTTTTTCCTGATGCTCTGCCTTTAAAAGCGGTTTGCCAACTCCTAGAAAACTAAGCGTTTGAGGCCTTATGTAGCCAGACGATGACGCAGGGTCAGCACCTCCTGCATTCGGTCCTATTTTGCTCTTGCCACTACTATCAGATCCACCACCAACACCATCATTACCAGCTGCCAACCCCCGCCCAATTCCACGGCCTCTTCCACCAGCCTTCCTCATTTTTGGTAGAAATGTAGACAAAATCCAACAAACTATATAGTAATGTAAAACAAGGTACAAGGTGTCTATAGGACAGGGGAGATTTAGAATTTCTGCAGACACTTGTGGACAGTGGACACTTTTGGATTGTGTGATGCCCACTGATATCTGAGCGCTATGTGACACGCTCGATGGCACAGCTGCCTGTGACCAAAGTGACGAGAGGATAATGGAGATTTTGAATCTCTGCGTACACTTTTGGACACTGGACACTTGTGGATTGTGTGAGGCCCACTGATATCTGAGCGCTATGTGACACGCTCGATAGCACAGCTGCCTGTGACCAAAGTGACGAGAGGATAATGGAGATTTTGAATCTCTGCGTACACTTTTGGACACTGGACACTTGTGGATTGTGTGAGGCCCACTGATATCTGAGCGCTATGTGACACGCTCGATAGCACAGCTGCCTGTGACCAAAGTGACGAGAGGATAATGGAGATTTTGAATCTCTGCGTACACTTTTGGACACTGGACACTTGTGGATTGTGTGAGGCCCACTGATATCTGAGCGCTATGTGACACGCTCGATGGCACAGCTGCCTGTGACCAAAGTGACGAGAGGATAATGGAGATTTTGAATCTCTGCGTACACTTTTGGACACTGGACACTTGTGGATTGTGTGAGGCCCACTGATATCTGAGCGCTATGTGACACGCTCGATGGCACAGCTGCCTGTGACCAAAGTGACGAGAGGATAATGGAGATTTTGAATCTCTGCGTACACTTTTGGACACTGGACACTTGTGGATTGTGTGAGGCCCACTGATATCTGAGCGCTATGTGACACGCTCGATGGCACAGCTGCCTGTGACCAAAGTGACGAGAGGATAATGGAGATTTTGAATCTCTGCGTACACTTTTGGACACTGGACACTTGTGGATTGTGTGAGGCCCACTGATATCTGAGCGCTATGTGACACGCTCGATGGCACAGCTGCCTGTGACCAAAGTGATGAGAGGATAATGGAGATTTTGAATCTCAGCATACACTTTTGGACACTGGACACTTGTGGATTGTGTGAGGCCCACTGATATCTGAGCGCTATGTGGCACGCTCGATGGCACAGCTGCCTGTGACCAAAGTGAATAGAGGATAATGGAGATTTTGAATCTCTGCGTACACTTTTGGACACTGGACACTTGTGGATTGTGTGAGGCCCACTGATATCTGAGCACTATGTGACACGCTCGATGGCACAGCTGCCTGTGACCAAAGTGACGAGAGGATAATGGAGATTTTGAATCTCTGCGTACACTTTTGGACACTGGACACTTGTGGATTGTGTGAGGCCCACTGATATCTGAGCGCTATGTGACACGCTCGATGGCACAGCTGCCTGTGACCAAAGTGACGAGAGGATAATGGAGATTTTGAATCTCTGCGTACACTTTTGGACACTGGATACTTGTGGATTGTGTGAGGCCCACTGATATCTGAGCGCTATGTGACACGCTCGATGGCACAGCTGCCTGTGACCAAAGTGACGAGAGGATAATGGAGATTTTGAATCTCTGCGTACACTTTTGGACACTGGACACTTGTGGATTGTGTGAGGCCCACTGATATCTGAGCACTATGTGACACGCTCGATGGCACAGCTGCCTGTGACCAAAGTGACGAGAGGATAATGGAGATTTTGAATCTCTGCGTACACTTTTGGACACTGGACACTTGTGGATTGTGTGAGGCCCACTGATATCTGAGCGCTATGTGACACGCTCGATGGCACAGCTGTGACAAAAGTGACTAGAGGATAAGGGAGATTGGATTGCTTTTAAAAAAGCAGTTTGCGGAGCAGTGGGTAAACAGCAATGCCAGCGTGTCAGGAAACCTTAAAAGGCAGCCCAACAACCAACACCACTGATACACCACAATATAGCCTCCCCTTGCACTGCACACACAGTGACTTGTGTGTTGTGCAGGCCAAATCGCTAGCAGCAGAAGCAGTTTTTTTGTCTTCTTCCCTGCCTAACGCTCTCCCTACAGAATCAGCAGCAACCTCTCCCTATACTAAGATCGGCAGAAGTAAGATGGCGGTCGACGTGCACGCCCTTTTATACCCCCTGTGACGCCCACCAAAGCAAGCCAATCACTTGCATGCCCTTCTGAAAGATGGTGGTGACCCGTGCCTAGGTCATCACGTTGCCCACAGTGTCCGTGGATCCTGATTGGCTGAAAAAGAGCGCAAAACAAACTTTTGAAACGCAACTTTGGCGCGTAAGTCGCCGACCTCGTGGCCGACCTCATCCTAGGGTCGGGTTTCGTTTCATGAAACCCAACTTTGCCAAAAGTCGGCGACTTTTGAATTTTTTCGACCCGTTTCGCTCAACTCTACTGACTGGATATAAGGCAGCCGACACCCTTCTGCCTTGCGGGTGTTTACTCTGAGGGATTCTTGGAGACCAGTCTGATTCCTGCTCCTCAAAAGCTAAGTTTTCTGCTCTACTTTTTGCATTTGTGTTTTGGTTTTGGTTTTGCCTTGTTTTTCTGGATTTCTGCCTTTAACTGCTGGGTGAGCTGAATTCCTTTTTGCTCTGTCTTCAGATAATACCTGAGTACTGATATAGTCTTTTTGAATCCTAGCATCTTCAGGGCTTTTTTCCCTATCAGTCTGTTGGTTCTTGTTTTTGAGAGGGTTTTGGCGGATTGCAGACAGCAGCTTTTCTATTCTGTCCTATTTAGTTAGCTTTGGCCCCATCATTTGCTCAGCCTATTATTCTATCTGTGTGAGTGTTTATTCATCTTGCTTCACCGTCATTATATGTTGGGGGCTGCCTATTGCTTTGGGGTCTGCTCTGGGGCAGTTTAGATTTCCCTTTCTGTCTTTAGGCTATGTAGTTCTCCGGCTGTGATCGAGGGGTCTAGGGCACCATAGGAACCCCCCACGGCTACTGCTAGTTGTTGTTGTTAGGTTCAGGGGTCTGCCATCCGATAGCTGCCAACTTCTCTGGTTTTCTGGACTTAGCTAGTATTTCTGTTTTTGCCTCCTACGGTGACTCATTCATAACAATAGACATTTTATACACCATCCAATTTCAGCCTGCTATATTGGGGTGTAATCTACACTGGACCTGAGATATTAGTTCAGTGTCCTCAAGTCTGTAGGGAGATTCAAATTCTCCCCAGTCCTATATAGACATTTTATACACCATCCAATTTCAGCCTGTTATATTGAGGTGTAACCTACACTGGGTCTGAGATATTAGTTCAGTGTCCTCAAGTCTGTAGGGAGATTCAAATTCTCCCCAGTCCTGTATACACCTTGTACCTTGTTTTACAGTACCATATTGCTGGTGGTATTTTGGGTACATTTTCCCAAAAACGAGGAAGTGTGTTGGAAGAGGCCGTGGAAGTGGGCGGGGGTTGCAAGCTGGTAATGATGGTGTTGGTGGTGGTGGTGGATCTGCTGGTAGTGGCAAAAGCGCAATAACACCTAATGCAGGAGGTGTTGAGCCTGCGTCATCATCTGGCACCATAAGGCCTCGATGGCTCCCTTTTCTGGGAGTAGGTAAACCGCTTTTAAAGCCGGAGCTTCAGGAACAAGTTTTGGCTTACATTGCTGACACAGCCTCCAGCTCTATCGCCTCCTCTTCTGAATTTTCAAAAAATAAAAGCACTGAGTCGTCATTGGAGGCTCATGGTCAGGAACCACAGCTTTCCTTGTGTCCTTCACCCCTACCAAAAGTAAAGGATGCGGCAGGCCACACCACAGATTACTCCATGGAGCTCTTTTCACATACCATGCCTGGGTTATCAAGTCAAATCGTGAATTACCCAATCCAAGAAGACTCTGACATGGAGTGCACTGATGCACAGCCACTGCTAGATTTATCTGCTGGTACATTCACTCAGAGCACTACATTGCCCTCGCAGGGTACTGAGCCAGAATCTGACCCTGATGAAACTCAGGTGACCCTTCCCGCATACTATACCACCTTACATGATGACACAGAGGAAGGTGCACATCACATTGAAGAGGAGGTGATGGATGACCCAGTTGTTGACCCAGATTGGCATCAATTGGAGGAAGAGGGTGCTGCTGCCAATAGCTCAGAAGAGGAGGAGGAGCATCAGCAGCAGGCATCGACATCGCAACAGCTGTTATCTGGCAGGCCCGGAGCAGTCCAAAAACAGGTTACAAAAACCAAAAGAGTTGCAGGACAGCTAGGCCAGATGGTCAAATTAGCACAGCGTGCAAGGCCTCAAAATGTCTTCCATAGTAGGAAGAGTGCAGTGTGGCACTTTTTTGAACAAAATCTTAATGATCAGGCAAAGGTTATCTGTAATAAGTGCACAAAGACCTTTAGCCGAGGGAAAAATCTGAGAAATTTGAATACCAGTTGCATGCTTAGACATTTAACCACCATGCATTTGCAAGCATGGACGGACTACCAAACCTCACATACCACATGTGCAACTGCTTCCAATGAAGGTAGTCAGCAACGCTGCATCGCTTCCCCCACTGTAAGCCCACCGGTTAGCACACCACCAGCAGCAAATGTTGAGTTGTCGTTGGAAGGCCAGTGCAGTCAGGGAATCACAATGTTATTGCTACGAAAGACTGAATCTAGTCCATCAGAAAGAACACCAACTCCATCACCATCATCAACCCTATCTCAGTCCGCCCTGTCCACTGCTAGTTCCACCATATGCAGCTCTCAAGTCCAGCTCACCCTACCAGAGACTCTGAGTAGGACAAGAAAGTACTTATCCCCTCATCTGCGTACACAGTGTTTGAACGCCCACATTGCCAATCTAATCTCGTTAGAGATGATGCCTTACCGGTTGGTTGAAAGCGAAGCTTTCCGCGAACTCATGGCCTACGCAGTACCACGCTATGACTTACCCAGTCAGGACTTCTTTTCTCGCAAAGCCATCCCAGCCCTCCACCTTCATGTGAAAGACCGCATTGTCCATGCACTAAAGCAATCAGTGAGTGGAAAGGTGCACCTCACAACAGATGCATGGTCCAGTAGGAATGGCCAGGGCCGTTACGTGTCCTTTGCAGTGAGCTGGGTTAATGTATGCGCAGTGCACTGGGTTAATGTATGCGCAGTGCACTGGGTTAATGTGGTGGATGCAGGGTCCACAGGGGACAGCTGCGGTGGGACAGTGCTGCCTAGCCCACGGTATAGGAAACAGTTGGGTGTAGGCGTTTGACCCGCCTCCTCCTCCACCTCCCGAAGCGAAAGCTCGTCCACAGAGCACAGTCTCATGAGCACTCCATCCGCAGCTGCCAGTGTTGCACCCTCAGTGTCCCACTATCGAACAGCTAGTGGTAAGTGTCAGCAGGCTGTGTTGAAGATGATGTGTTTGGGCGACAACAGACACACCGCGGAGGTACTGGCCGACTAATTGCAGCGACAAACTGAGTCATGGCTGGGCAGTCTACATCTTGAGGCAGGCAAAGTAGTTAGTGATAACGGCCGGAATTTTGTGGCAGCCATAGCCCTTTCAAAACTCCTACACATACCTTGCCTGGCTCACACCTTGAACCTGGTGGTGCAGTGCTTCCTCAATAATTATCCAGAGTTAACCAGCCTGCTTCAGAAGGTCTGAAGTCTGTGCTCGCACATCCTCCGGCCGCCCATACACTCCAGTCGTATGCAGAAGCTGCAGCGATTGCTCCAACTTACCAAGCACCGCCTAATTATCGACGTTGCAACAAGGTGGAACTCCACCCAGCACATGGTTGAGAGGCTGTGTGAACAGAGGCAGGCTGTAATGCATTTGTGGGAGGATACACAGCCAGGCACTTTGAGGGCAGACATGGAGTTGTCGGGTGTGCAGTGGTCGAAGCTGAAAGACCTCTGTAAAGTCCTTCAGTGTTTTGAGGAATGCACACGACTTGTAAGCGCAGAGGATGCCATCATAAGCATGAGCATCCCACTTATGCATCTGCTCATGCAAACTTTGATGCACATTAAGGAGCAGGTGTCTGCAGCCAAGGAGGATGAGGAAGAGGAGGAGGGAAGCCTTGATGACAGTCAGCCATTGTCTGCTCCGGGACCTCTCCTGGACGAGGTAGAGGAAGAAGAGGAAGTGGAGGTGGAGGATTATGATGGGGATGATTATTTAGGGGAGGAGGATGCTTCTCTTGGGGAAAGAGAAAATGTTGGCGTAGCAAGGTCTGGTACAGGGTTTGTGCGTGACTGGAGGGATGTGGATTTGCCAGAAAGTGCTCCTCCACCCAGCACTCGCAGTGCATCATTGACACCTGGAACATTGGCCCACATGTCAGATTATGCCTTGCAGATCCTAAAAAGGGACCCCTGCATTGCCAAAATGATGAACGATGACGACTACTGGTTGGCCAGCATCCTGGATCCATGCTATAAAGGCAAATTCCAAAACATCATGCCACAGGAGAACCTTGACCTAATATTGGCTAACAAGCAACTCTGGTAAACCGTTTGTTTGAGGCATTCCCAGCACATAGCAGCGGTGATGGTTCTCCAATGAGCCATAGGGGGCAACATGGAAGAGGTGTTCATGGTGCACACATCAGAAGTGGCATTGGAGACAGGGGTTTCATGACCATGTTGTGGACTGATTTTTCAAGTCCCGCTCACACGACTGGTAATACTGCATCGATTGAAAGTGACAGGCAACAGAAGTTGTCAACTACTGTTACAAACTACTTCTCGTCCCATATCGATGTTCTCCCTCACAGGTCATTCCCCTTTTACTATTGGGCCTCTAAATTGGATGCCTGGCCTGAATTGGCACAATATGCCTTAGAGGAGCTCGTTTTCCCTGCTGCTACAGTGCTATCGGAAAGAGTCTTCAGTGCTGCTGGCTGAATCCTGACAGAAAAAAGGACCCGTCTGTCAACCCAAAATGTTGATGATCTAACCTTCATTAAAATGAACCATGCATGGGTTTCAAAGGATTTTGTCCCACCTTCCCCTGATGACACATAGGTTGCCAGAAAAATGGCTCGTTTTTGTCCTCCTCTTCCTCGGACTTCTCCGATTCCTCCATTTGCAGCTGCTGAATGTCCAACATCAACATATGCCATTTTTTAAACCTCCCTAACTGGGTTGTCTCCCCCCCCCATGGCCGGGGTCACCACCTAACGCACACAACCGTGTGAGTGCCATTGCCCTGGACAGGTGGGTGGGCCGACTCTTGGGTGCCGGCACTGGCACAGGGTTCCTCATATTGCAATCAAGTGTCTCTGATGGTGGGGGTGCACACCTGCCGTCAGACACACCGGCATACTATGAGGGGCCAAGTGCCAGTACCGACGCCCACGAGTGGGCCCCCCTTGCTTGGGCAGGGCCCCAGCATTTGCAATATTTACCTCTCCCTGCTCCTCCGCTGTGTAGTCTGGGCTGTCAAATCCTTCCCTGGGACTGCCACTACAAATTTGGTGAACTGATAGATGATGGTTAAGACGTAGCTATGCCCTGTCCTGCTGGCCGGGCTCTAGCTTCAGATGATCAATGGCTTCCATTTCTTATGGACGTCGACTCACAATGAGATGCAGTGGTGGTTTATCATCAGCTTTCACAGTTTTCCTACTCACAGACGTGTGACATTCCTGCCCACATTTTTAAATGTGCCCTCTCATGCCAATCCAATAGAATCGCCTACAGCCTGTGGCTTCTGTCTTTTGCACTCCAAAGTTACCTGACAGATCATGATGGGCAGTGAGGACCATGTCTACATCTATCCCTGTGATCAAAATTTGATGGAGATGAGTAACGGTGATGGGATCAACGGTACTGCGATACAGCAACCCTTTCTTCACAAAGAACTGTTTTCGCTGTCTCCACACACAAAGTAATTGAGGGTCAGCATCACCTCTGAGAATTCTCCCGGGAGTTTTTCCCGTGATTAGTGATTCCTAAATTTTTGCAATCACTCAACTTTATGTCTGTTCTTTTATCCATCTCGTTTCCTAAAAATACCCCAACAGTGTATACTGGTGTACGCTTCAAAACATTTCCTTTTTTCTACATTTTAGATTGTTGTCTAATCCATACTGAGCCTGTGAATGTCTTTGTCGGACTCCGGAAATAAACACGGAGACTTTAAATGTTTAAACTATGCTATATATATATATACACTCACTGGCCACTTTATTAGGTACACCTGTCCAACTGTGTGTTAAGACTTAATTTCTAATCAGCCAATCACATGGCGGCAACTCAGTGCATTTAGGCATGTAGACATGGTCAAGACAATCTCCTGCAGTTCAAACCGAGCATCAGTATGGGGAAGAAAGGTGATTTGAGTGCCTTTGAACGTGGCATGATTGTTGGTGCCAGAAGGGCTGGTCTGAGTATTTCAGAAACTGCTGATCTACTGGGATTTTCACGCACAACCATCTCTAGGGTTTACAGAGAATGGTCCGAAAAAGAAAAAAAATCCAGTGAGCGGCAGTTCTGTGGCCGGAAATGCCTTGTTGATGCCAGAGGTCAGAGGAGAATGGGCAGACTGGTTCGAGCTGATAGAAAGGCAACAGTGACTCAAATTGCCACCCGTTACAACCAAGGTAGGCAGAAGAGCATCTCTGAACGCACAGTGCGTCGAACTTTGAGGCAGATGAGCTACAGCAGCAGAAGACCACACTGGGTACCACTCCTCTCAGCTAAGAACAGGAAACTGAGGCTACAATTTGCACAAGCTCATCGAAATTGGACAGTAGAAGATTGGAAAAACGTTGCCTGGTCTGATGAGTCTCGATTTCTGCTGCGACATTCGGATGGTAGGGTCAGAATTTGGCGTAAACAACATGAAAGCATGGATCCATCCTGCCTTGTATCAACGGTTCAGGCTGGTGGTGGTGGTGTCATGGTGTGGGGAATTTTTTCTTGGCACTCTTTGGGCCCCTTGGTACCAATTGAGCATCGTTGCAACGCCACAGCCTACCTGAGTATTGTTGCTGACCATGTCCATCCCTTTATGACCACAATGTACCCAACATCTGATGGCTACTTTCAGCAGGATAATGCGCCATGTCATAAAGCTCGAATCATCTCAGATTGGTTTCTTGAACATGACAATGAGTTCACTGTACTCAAATGGCCTCCTCAGTCACCAGATCTCAATCCAATAGAGCATCTTTGGGATGTGGTGGAACGGGAGATTCGCATCAGGGATGTGCAGCCGACAAATCTGCGCCAACTGTGTGATGCCATCATGTCAATATGGTCCAAAATCTCTGAGGAATGCTTCCAGCACCTTGTTGAATCTCTGCCACGAAGAATTGAGGCAGTTCTGAAGGCAAAAGGGGGTCCAACCCCTTACTAGCATGGTGTACCTAATAAAGTGGCCAGTGAGTGTATATATATATATATATATATATACACACACCTGTTATCCGGTGATACTGTACCCTTTGTCAACTTTCTGCTATCTTGTCGAATCCATACTGTGCCTGAGGCCGTCTGAGTCTGCCTCCTGATTACAGATGAGTTGTGTTTGAGTGGAACTGTTGGCCAAGTTCAAATTCTAGCTGTTTTGGGCGGTGTTATATCCGTTCGTCGAACTACAACACTTTGATTAAAATTCGGCTGTTCGAGAACGTTTCGATAAACAAAAGCGTATCTTTTTTTCACATTAATAATGGTTTTCAATGATAATAGACAGTTTTAGGGCATAGTAGCGGTGTCTGGTAGCCAGTGGTGTAGTACACCTGTGAAGGAGCTGCACCGTGTGTATTTCTAATAATTTTTTATCGCATATTGTCCTGAAAATCCTTTAGGGCCTAGTAACTGTGTCTGCTACTCAGAAGAGGAGCCCACCCGTGAACCGAGCTATGCCGCCTGTTTATGAAAGAACCAGTTTTTGACTGCATTTATATTTCCCCTTTCTTGCTTTAGACTTATTTAGCTCTCCGGCTGTGCTGAGGCGTCTAGGATCATCGTAGGTACGCTCCACGGCTACTGCTACTTGTGTGGACAGGATCAGGGGTCTGCATCCGCTTAGTTACCAACCTCTCTGGGTTTCTGTGGCTTACCCTGGGCCTGCTATACTCCTCGGTGACCCATTCATAACATGCACCGCTGCTGTGCTGGGAATGCCTCTAACAAACGATTTACCAGAGTTGCTTGTTTGTTCGCCAATAATAGCTCTTGGTTCTCCTGTGGCATGATGTTCTGGAATTTGCCTTTATAGCGTGGATTGAGGATGCTGGCCAACCAGTAGTCGTCATCCTTCATAATTTTTGCAATGCGAGGGTCCCTTTTTTAGGATCCGCAAGAGATAATCACACATGTGGGCCAATGTTCCAGGTGTCAATGATGCACTGCCAGTCGTGGGTGGAGGAGCACTTTCTGCCAAATCCACATCCCTCCAGTCATGCACAAACCCTGTACCTGACGCTCACTCAGTATGGATTTGGCCGTATACAAACAGCAGATATACGGTACTGTATGAGGAGCATACAGCTGTATACGGTGTAGGGAAAAATTTAAATCTCTGTATATATTTCCGGAGTCACACACAGACGCTCACTCGGTATGTATTTGGCCGTAATACACCAGCAGATATATGGTACTGTATGAGGAGCGTACAGCTGTATGCGGTGTAGGGGAAAATTTAAATCTCCGTATTTGCTCAGCATGTATTTGGCTGTGATACCAGCCGGTACACGGTAGTGTGTGAGGAGCATACAGTTCTATATGGTGTGAGAAAAAATGAACGGTCGGTAACTGTGCAGAAAAAAAGAATAAAAGTATTAGTGCTGTGTAAAAAGCAGTCTGCACAGCAGTGTACACACAGCAATACAGCTGTCAGGCAGCCTAATAACCAGTGCTGCTATACACAAGAAAATCCTCCCCATCACTGCACACTAACTGTACAGCACAATTGCTATCAGCAATAAGAACATAAGAACTTCTTATATCTTTATAGCCCTAACTCTCTCCCTACTGATAATCAGCAACCTCTCCCTACGGCTAAGATCAGCAGAAGTAAAATGGAGGTCGGCGGTCAGGGCTTTTATAGACACTATGATGCCCCCAAAGCAAGCCAATCACTGCAATACCCTTCTCTACGATGGTGGTGGATGCTGCACATGTCATCTCGTTGCCCACAGTGTACATCCTTGCTCATTGGCTGAAAAAAAGGCATCTGAAAGCACTCTGGGAAATCCGACTTTGGCGCTCGTTTTGCTGACCGCATGGATTTACTCTTTATTCTGGAAGAGAATAGATTGATCTTAACATTGATCCAAAAAATCATACCACATTCCTCACTAGTCACCATGGTCATGTGGATTAAAACACCACTCACTCTCAACTTTGGAACTGTGTTCTAGACTCCTTGAGGATGGTTTTAGCTATTTTTTTATTGGATCCCGTGATCCCCCGTGTCTATTTCAAAAGAAATATATATATTTTCTTTTTTATTGCTCTTGACTATGTATTGTTATTATATGCGGTTTTAATATATTCTTATTAAATTACAATTATTTTAATGTGTTTTATACCATTGTCTTGCTGATGTGGCAGTTACTTGTCCTGCCCCTTTTTTTTTTTTTCCACTTTGGATTGTATATGAACTCCTGCATTGCATGCTTGTATCATGCCCTGATGAAGTGAGCTGGGACAGCTCAGGAAATGTGTAGGCACCAATAAAGTTCCTTGAATTATACCTACAGCAGTGCAGTGTATCATTGCACCTTAAAGCCATCTTCACTTACAAGTCCTTGGACCCTGTGCAGACTGCAGCAGCTGTTTCATGCGTTTGTAGTTGTTGTGACCGAAGTTTCACAACCCTATCAGGTGAGTCTCTCCTTGCCTCACCATTATAATTGTATTTTAAAGGTTTCACACAGTGGATGCACCCTGTTTTGTTTCTTTTATTTACAGTTCACCTGAGTCCCTTGGCAGGGACTTGCTGGCCGGTGATCCCTCTTTCAGGAGCTGCTCCATAAACAAAAAACCCACCATGGATTACTTTCAACATCGCCTCCTATCCAGAGAAAGGCTTATTCTACAATCAATAGGGCATACAAGCCCAACAGAACTTGATAACATTGTACCATCTACTTTTTCAGATGAAGATACCATCATCATGAAGGATTTATTTCATTCCTTGGAAAATCACATCAAAGAAGAAATTCATCAATGTCTCCATGCCAGATTCCTAGATATCTACATGGAGCAACACCTGTGTCCCAAAGGTTTGAGAAACTCTCGCCATTCACCTTTTCCACAAGATTGTAATTTCACAAAAGAATGGGACTCTATTTTGCATGATTGCATGCAAAGATTCTTGTGCTGCCTTTAGGATAGCCTTGTCTGAAATAGCTGCACAAGAAGTGTTGGACACTAATGTGAAACTTGCTAGGTTTAACAATCATCACCTATTTAGGAAAATTAGTAGTAGTATCTGCACCTCTGCTCTTAAACTAGAGCATGAGACCATTCTTAAAAAAATCTAGAAAATTAATTAGAGACAGAGAAGATCCCTCATCTTCCCCTGAGAGGCCTCCTACTGCAGGTTATGCAGCAAACATACAGCATCCTATTAACACTGTCATTCCCAAACCCAATCACCCTCGTAGACTCTCCACTCCCTACAGGGCTACTCAGCATTCAGGCAAAGGGGTTAGAACCTTTTTCAACAGTAATAGAAGTAGGAATCTTCCTACTAGTAGAGAGAGAGACACTTATAATATCCCCACTAGATCTAGCATTACTCCTAAACCTCCTGTCAAACCCACTATGTCGGAACTCATTGAGTCTAATCTCAATTCACTGAGCACAATGCCTCTTAAAATTGCCACTATACAAAAGGCACCAATACCCAGTACCACTGATATGGTGAACATCATTAATGAAAGGAGAAAATCTTCCTCCTTTCCTTCACCTTTTTTCAATCCCCCTTGTTCCCCCTCCCCTACTACCACTTACTTCATTGATTTTGATCCACCAGATATCCAAGAACTCTTGGAATTATCTATTCACCCCACCTCACCGAATTCAGTCATGGAAACACCTGACAACCCCTTTTCCAGCACTACTGCTGAAAGCTCTGGATCTATCATTATAGATAACCCTGGAGCCGTCACTTCTGCAGCAGAATCTTTTCTGCCTGCAGCCATTAAAACTCCTCGAGATACCACTCTAAAAAACTCTGACATTACTCATTTTTTTTCAAAAGTGCAGTTAAAAAGAAAACATAGAGGATGCCGAGGGAAAGGAAATAAAAACAAAAAAGAAAGGGAAAAACGATCCCTCTCTCCAGTGAAAACCAATATAGTCAATTTGTCATCTCACACTTTCACCAGTGATGAGGAAAAACTACTTGGAAAAGGTTTATCCTTTTGTCCTACAAATAAGAGTGATGGATTTGAACAATTTTTAGATGTGCAAAAATATATCCGTAAATTGACCCTGATCCCACACTATGAGATTCAAAAATTATCTGCCTCCTCCAATACCAGTGATAATAGTAAGACTAATGTTCCAACTGATGATACTAATCCCTCTCTACACCTGGATGTGAGGGCTAAGTCCCATTACTATCCTGTTGAAAGTAGAGGTCACCACCTAGAAACTTTTTCTGACCTCCTTCTAGATCAGCTCCACAATCTTCAACTGAATCCTTCTTTGTCTGACAAACCTAATTTAACTAAAAAAGAGGTTCTAGCCCTCAAAGAGTTGCAGAAAAATACTGATATCATTATAAAGCCTGCTGATAAGGGGGGAACAATTGTGGTACAAGATAGATCTGATTACATTAAAGAGTCCAATAGAATCCTCTCAGATACTAATTTTTATAAACCTGTCAAAAATGACCCTATGCCATTTGTTATTTTTTTCATATAATCATTTAATAACTGAAGCCTTCTCTAACAATTCCATAAATGAACAAGAAAAGAAGTTTCTTACCATAAAAAAACACTCCACACCCTTTCTCTATCACCTTCCAAAAATACACAAAAATACTACTAGCCCACCAGGGCGACCTATTATTTCTGGCATAGGGTCACTCACTAGCAGTCTAGCTTTCTATATTGACAGGATTATGCAGCACCATGTTATGAGTCTAAATAGTCATCTAAAAGATTCCACTCAGTTGATTAACCTTACAAAGAGCATTAAGTGGGATGACCATTACAGTTTTATCTCCTTTGATGTATTTGCACTGTACACAAATATAGACCACCAATTAAGATTAAAGTGTTTTGAGAAATTTGTTAATTCTGATGCTAGACTGTCTGATACTAAAAAAATGTTTTTACTGAGAGGTATGGATTTTATTTTACATAACAATTTTTTTTACTTTTTTAGGGGTTCTTTATCATCAGACACGTGGGACAGCCATGGGATCATGGGTTGACCTACTTATGCAAATCTTTTTATGGGTGTTTTTGAGGAGGCTTTTATTACTACAGTTGAATTTGCAAAAAGCATAATCCTTTATAAAAGATATATAGATGACCTCTTTTTAATATGGGACACACGTTTTATAAGTGCTGATCAGTTCTTTTCCACCAACACAACACAACACAAATCTATCAGGAACATCATGGAGGGTCTGGGGCATATTGTCAAAAGAGACCCCATTTTAAACAAAATAATTCCAGAGAAACCTGCTATAACCTTCAGGAAGGCTAAATAAGTTAGGTTAATAAGTGGCTCAGGAATTGGTGTAGGAAGGAGGGGTTTGGGTTCCTGCAGAACTGGGCCGACTTCTCAGTTGGCTACAGGTTCTACGCTAGGGACGGGTTGCACCTCAATGGGGAGGGTGCAGCTGTGCTGGGGGAGAAAATGGCTAGAAGGTTGGAGGAGTGTTTAAACTAGGGACGGGGGGGAGGGTATTCCTTTTATAGGAGGGGAAAACAGTGCAGATAGAGACCTGGGCACAAATAATGAAATTGGGGGTGGGGGTGGCATGGGGGTGGGGTTAGAACAGTTAATAATTTAAGAAAGAATAGAGGTACAGAGAGATACATAAAGTGCATGTATACTAATGCCAGAAGCCTTGCCAACAAAATGGAGGAATTGGAGTTAATGTTGTTGGAACATAATTATGACATGGTGGGGACATCTGAGACATGGCTGGATGAGAGCCACGACTGGGCGGTTAATTTACAGGGCTATAGTCTGTTCAGAAATGACCAAACAAATAAGCGAGGGGGAGGTGTGTGTTTATATGTAAAATCATCCTTAAAACACATCCTTCGTGATAATATATATGAATCTATTGAAAATGTAGAGTCCCTGTGGGTAGAGATAGGGGGGGGGGAAATAATAAATTACTGATAGGGGTTTGTTATAAGTCTCCAAAAATAATGGAAGCAACAGAGAATATCCTCATAAAGCAAATAGATGAAGCTGCAACTCAAGGAGAAGTCATTATTATGGGGGACTTCAACTACCCTGAAATACATTGGGGAACCGAAACCTGCAGTTCCAGCAAAGGTAATAGGTTTTTGACTACTATGAGAGACAATTACCTTTCACAACTGGTTCAGGACCCAACAAGAGGGGGGGCACTGCTAGACCTAATATTAACCAATAGGCCAGACTGCATATCAAATGTAAGGGTTGGGGGTCACTTGGGTAATAGTGATCACAAATTAATAAGTTTTCATGTATCCTTTAATAAGATGTGTAGTAGAGGGGTTACAAGGACACTAAACTTCAGGAAAGCAAATTTCCAACAGATGAGAGATGATCTTGGTGCAATTAACTGGGACGATATCCTGAGACATAAAAATACACAAAGAAAATGGGAGACGTTTATTAGCATCCTGAATAGGACCTGTGCACAATATATACCGTATGGGAATAAACATGCGAGAAATAGGAAGAAACCACTATGGCTAAATAGAGCTGTAAGGGGCGTAATAAGGGACAAAAATAAAGCATTTAGCGAATTAAAGCAAGTAGGTAGTGATGAGGCATTAACTAAATACAGAAGATTAAATAAATTCTGTAAAAAGCAAATCAAGACCGCAAAGAATGAGACAGAGAGACTCATTGCCAGAGAAAGTAAAAATAATCCCAAAATATTCTTTAACTACATAAATAGTAAAAAACTAAAAAATGATAGTGTTGGCCCCCTTAAAAACAGTCTGGGTGAAATGGTGGATGAGGATGAGGAAAAAGCCAATATGCTAAATTACTTTTTTTCAACAGTATTTACACAAGAAAATCCCATGACGGATAACATGATCAGGGATAAAAATTCTCTGTTAAATGTCACCTGCTTAACCCAGCAAGAAGTATGGCGGCGTCTAAAAATCACTAAAATTGACAAATCCCCGGGCCCGGATGGGATACACCCCCGAGTACTGCAGGAATTAAGCACAGTCATAGATAGACCATTATTTTTAATCTTTAAAGATTCCATAATAACAGGGCCTGTACCACAGGACTGGCGTATAGCAAATGTGGTGCCAATATTCAAAAAGGGGACAAAAACTGAACTTGGAAATTATAGGCCAGTAAGTTTAACCTCAACTGTGGGTAAAATCTTGGAGGGTTTTCTAAGAGATACTATACTGGAGTATCTGGAGAAGAATAACCTCATGACCCAATATCAACATGGGTTTACAAGGGACCGTTCCTGTCAGGCTAATCTGATAAGCCTTTATGAAGAGGTAAGTTCCGGACTGGACCAAGGGAATGCAGTGGACAGGGTGTACATGGACTTTTCAAAAGCTTTTGATACGGTGCCACACAAAAGGTTGATACATAAAATGAGAACAATGGGGATAGGGGAAAATTATGTGTAGGTGGGTTAAGAGCTGGCTCAGGGATAGGAAACAAAGGGTGGTTATTAATGGAGCACACTCGGACAGGGTCACGGTTAGCAGTGGGGTACCACAGGGGTCAGTTTTGGGCCCGCTTCTTTTTAACATATTTATTAATGACCTTGTAGGGGGCATAGAGAGTTGAATTTCAATATTTGCAGATGACACTAAACTCTGCAGCGTAATCAATACAGAGGAGGACAATTTTATATTACAGGAGGATTTATGTAAACTAGAAGCTTGGGCTGATAAATGGCAAATGAGCTTTAATGGGGATAAATGTAAGGTCATGCACTTGGGTAGAACGAACAAGATGTATAATTATGTGCTTAATTGTAAAACACTGGGCAAAACAGTCACTGAAAAAGACCTGGGTGTATGGGTGGACGACAAACTCACATTTAGCGGCCAGTGTCAGGCAGCTGCTGCAAAGGCAAATAAAATAATTGGATGCATTAAAAGAGGCATAGATGCTCATGAGAACATAATTTTACCTCTATATAAGTCACTAGTGCGACCACACTTAGAATACTGTGTACAGTTCTGGTCTCCGGTGTATAAGAAAGACATAGCTGAACTGGAGCGGGTGCAGAGAAGAGTGACCAAGGTTATTAGGGAACTAGGGGGTCTGCAATAGCAAGACAGGTTATTACATTTGGGGTTATTTAGTTTGGAGAATCGAAGGCTTAGGGGTGATCTTATTACAATGTATAAATATATGCGGGGACAATACCAAGAGCTTTCTAATGATCTTTTTACTCTTAGACCTGTGACGGGGACAAGGGGGCATCCTCTACGTCTGGAGGAAAGAAGGTTTAAGCATACTCACAGACGCGGATTCTTTACTGTAAGAGCAGTGAGACTATGGAACTCTCTGCCATATGATGTTGTAATGAGTGATTCTCTACTAAAATTTAAGAAGGGACTGGATGCCTTTCTTGAAAAGTATAATATTACAGGGTATATACACTAGTTTCCTTAATATTGCGTTGATCCAGGGAGCTAGTCTGATTGCCGTATGTGGAGTCGGGAAGGAATTTTTTTCCCCAATGTGAAGCTTACTGTTTGCCACATGGGTTTTTTTTGCCTTCCTCTGGATCAACATGTTAGGCCAAGTTAGGATAGGATATGGGTTGAACTAGATGGACTTAAAGTCTCCCTTCAACCTTAATAACTATATTACTATGTTACTATGTAAATCCTTAAAAAACACATTGGCACCCAGCAGGCTTACTATTCCATCTCACAAGCTGAACAATTTCTTATCTCCTGGCATTTATAAATGTCATCACTCTAAATGTAGTTGCTGTCACAATATTGCACATCAGACTATCACGTTCTCACATCCCATCACTCAAGAAAAATTCCCCATCAAATACCAACTCACTTGCCTGTCCTCACACATCATCTATATCATTACATGCACTTGTCCTAAAATCTATGTTGGACGTACCACCCAGGCACTTCATTGTCGGTTAAATTCCCACCGACATAATATTAAAATTGGCTTTCAGAAGCATGGTCTGTCACGTCACTTTGACCTTATACATGGTCGTGACATCAAGAAACTGACTATTTACCCCATTGGACAGATACCAGACAATGCACCAAACCGAATCCAGACACTTAATAGGAAAGAGGTGAACTGGATTTACAAATTAAAATCTCTGGAACCCTTTGGACTAAATATTATTTCTGATGTCTTCTATTAAAAGTCCATTTTGTTTTTTGGAGATTTTTGTCCCTGCCTCCCATGCATACTGAACACTCCATTGAGATGTTTAGCCTGACCATCTTGTTTTATCCTTCCTTTCCACACATTGGAATCACACAGAAAGTTCTCTCTTTTAACTGTAGTATTCTCTTCAAGCTTCTGACACTTCCTTGAAGCTCGTGTTAGCGCCATCTAGTGTCTCTTTGTAATACTACAACCCCCCTTTTTTACATTGGTACCATGTTTTTCTGATTTAATATATTTAATTTTAAAACACTACTGCACTTTATTCCATAATTTTTTTCTTTTTTACAATCAGTATTTTTTTTTTTATATAAGTGCCCTAAATCATTTTTTTTTTATCCGTTATTCGGGGTACATCTCTTTGGATTTACTCTTTATTCTGGAAGAGAATAGATTGAACTTAACATTGATCCGAAAAATCATACCCCATTCCTCACTAGTCACCATGGTCATGTGGATTAAAACACCATACACTCTCAACTTTGGAACTGTGTTCTAGACTCATTGAGGATGGTTTTAACTACTTTTTTATTGGACCCCATGATCCCCCGTGTCTATTTCAAAAGAAATATATATATTTTCTTTTTTATTGTTCTTGAGTATGTATTCTTATTATATGCGGTTTTAATATATTCTATTAAAATACAATTATTTTAATGTGTGTTATACCATTGCCTTGCTGATGTGGCAGTTACTTGTCCTGCCCCCCCTTTTTTTTTTTCCACTTTGGATTGTATATAAACTCCTGCATTGCATGCTTGTATCATGCCCTGATGAAGTGAGCTGGGACAGCTCAGGAAAAGTGTAGGCACCAATAAAGTTCCTTGAATTATACCTACAGCAGCGCAGTGTATCATTGCTCCTTAAAGCCATCTTCACTTACAAATAATTTTCATAACAAGCAGAGGGGAAGCCCAAGGCTGGGGGCTGAGGTTAACCCCTTAATGACCGGAGCTTTTTTCGGTTTTGCGCTTTCATTTTTCACTCCCCTTCTTTCCAGAGCCATAACTTTTTTTTTTTTCCTTCAATATGGCCATGTGAGGGCTTATTTTTTGTGAGACGAATTGTACTTTTGAATGATAACATTGGTTTTATCATGTTGTGACAAAAAACGGGAAAAAAATTCCAAGTGCGCCAAGTGCGGTGAAATTGCAAAAAAGTGCAATCCCACACTTGTTTTTTGCTTGACTTTTTTGCTAGATTCACTAAATGCTAAAACTGACCTGCTATTATGATTTTCCAGGTCATTACGAGTTCATAGACAGCAAACATTTCTAGGCTTTTTTTTATCTAAGTGGTGGAAAAAAATTCCAAAGTTTGCTTAAAAAACATATATTCTGAGACCATAACGTCTCTATTTTTCGCTATCTCGGGTTGGGTGAGGGCTTATTTTTTGCGTGCCGAGCTGAAATTTTTAATGATATCATTTTTGTGCAGATACAATCCTTTGATCGCCTGTTATTGCATTTTAATGCAATGGCGCGGCGACCAAAAAAACATAATTCTAATGTTTTGACTTTTTCTGGCTACAATGTTTAGCGATCAGGCTAATCCTTTGTTTTCTTGATAGATCGAGTGATTCTAAATGCAGTGATATCAAATATGGCTATGTATGATTTTATTTTTATTGTTTAATTTTGAATGAGGCGAAAAGGGGGGTGATTTAACCCCTTAATGACCGTCAATACGTCTTTTAACTGACCTGAGATATAAGAGATTAGCATCCCCATACAAGTAACAGTCCAGCAGCTGTCGGGTGTACACTATAGCTGACAACTTGCTGCAAAAGCCACGATCAGTTTTGACACCGTCCATGTCTGTTTAACCCCTTAGATGCTGCTGCCAATACTGACTACTTCATATAAATGGTTAAAAGAGTGTGGCTTCTCCCTCTTTATCCCTATTGGCACCCTGAGATCATGATTGTGTGGTCCTGATGTTTGCCATGGCAATTCACTAGCAAATAGCGGCCTTAGCGTCTGCCGGCTATAGTAACATGTTCAAAAGTCAGTGACAATTAGGTGGTGAAAATCAACTTTTTCATTCCTATCATGCCACTTTGTATTAATTCCTGAAAAGCACCTGAAGGGTTAATAAACTGTCTGATAGCATTTTTAAGTATGTCATGAGGTGTTGTTTTTAAAATGGTATAACTTTGGGGGGTTTCCCAATATATAGGACCCCTAAAGTCACTTCAAACCTGGATAGGTCCCTAAAAAATAATTTTGTAAATTTCCTTGAAAAAATGATAAATTACTGCTACATTTTTAAACCTCCTAAAATGCTATCAAAATAAAGTACAATTTTACAAATGGTGCTGATGTAGAGCAGACATGTGGCAATTATTCTTTATTAATTTTTTTGCTATGGTATGACTATCTGAATTAAATGGATAATCATTCAAAGTTTGAAAATTGCTATTTTTTTACAGTTTTGTCAAATTTCTGATATGTTTTGTGTTTATTTATTAAAAACATCAACCTAAATTTACCATTATCATATATCATTTTTTAACTTACATTTGGCATGCTTTAATGGCCTCCATGGAAGGCTAAAAGCTGCCATAGCTTCATCGGCTCTGCTACATAGAGGCGATGTTCAGATTGCCTCTATGTAGCAGAATTACAGCATTGCTATGAGCGCCGACCACTGGTGTGGCGCTCACAGCAATCCGGCATCAACAACCATAGAGGTCTGAAGAAGACCTCTGGTTGCCATGCCGACGCACTGATGACCCCGATCATGTGACAGCGTCAGCGGTGCGCGTACTTCCATCCTGGCGGCCGGAAGCACCATTTAAATGCCGCTGTCAGCATTTGAGAACAACATTTAACTAGTTAATAGGCGCAAGTGAATCACGATTCTACTCGCGCCTATTGCAGGCACATGTCAGCTGTGCAAAACAGCTGTCAAGTCCTGGCTTTGATGCAGGCTCACCACCAGAGCCCTCATAAAAGTGGGGGATACTTCCAGCTGACGTACTATTCCATCAGCTGGCAGTAAGGGATTAGTAATCTGGGAAAGGGGGCAATAGCCCAAAAGGTTCCCAGGCTATTAACAGCTCACAGCTGTTTGCTTAGTCTACTGGTTAGTTTACTTGGGACCTCAGAAAAAATGACGTAGGGTCCCCCTATAAATTCAAACCAGCAAAGGCTAAACAGACAGTTGTGGGTTGATATTCATAGCCTGCAAAGGGGCTAGCGATATTGCTCCCCTCCCAGGCTACCAACATCAGCCCTCAGTTGCTCCAGAACTCGAGCATCCACAAGATGTGCCAAATCCGGTGCGTAACCTTGCTCTTTCCACTTGCCCTGGTGCGGTGGCAAGTGGGGTAATAGGGCTGAAGTTGATTTCAGCTTTGTTTTGTCAGCTGACATTAAGTCAAGGGGTTAGTAATAGAGGCATCTATAAGACAACCTCATTGCTAACCCAATAGTAATTTTGAAATAAACACACAGCAATCGGCAATCAGCAATCAGCAATCCACACACAGCAATCCTTTATCTATAATAATAAATGCCCTAAGCAACTTCCGGTTGTAACAACTTCCGTCCAGTTGTAACCGGTGACGTCACCGCACACCTCTTTCCATGTTAACCCTCAACACACACACACTCCACTCACCTTTCACCATCTCCACTCACGTCCACTCACTCTTTCACTCCACATACGACCCTTTCTCTCACTCCGTCTCTCATACTCACGCCGTCATCGCCGCTGATCCACGATCCCCGACATCTTCTTCCGCCGGCGCCATCCTGGATCCAGACGTCCTCCACTCCATGTTCTTGCGGCGACGCCATTTTGGATCGGCGAAATCCAGCGATAGTCAAGATGGCGTCGCCGCAAGAACATGTCGCCGGCGAGGACGACGTCGGGATCCAAAATGGCGTCGGCGAAAACTCGCGAGATTTCGCCGACGCCATTTTGGATCCCGACGTCGTCCACGCCGGCGACATGTTCTTGCGGCGACGCCATTTTGGATCGGCGAAATCCCGCGATAGTCAAGATGGCGTCGCCGCAAGAACATGTCGCCGGCGAGGACGACGTCGGGATCCAAAATGGCGTCGGCGAAAACTCGCGAGATTTCGCCGACGCCATTTTGGATCCCGACGTCGTCCACGCCAGCGACATGTTCTTCCGGCGACGCCATCTTGACTATCGCGGGATTTCACGATACTCAAGATGGCGTCGCCGCAAGAACATGTCGCCGGCGTGGACAACGTCTGGATCCAAGATGGCACCGGCGGAAGAAGATGTCGGGGATCGTGGAGCAGCTGCGATGACGGCGTGAGTATGAGAGACGGAGTGAGAGAAGGGGTCGTATGTGGAGTGAAAGAGTGAGTGGAGATGGTGAAAGGTGAGAGGAGTCTGTGTGTTGAGGGTTAACATTGCAAGAGGTGTGATGCTATCGCATCCTCCCGATGCGATAGCATCGGGCCATAATCTAGTTTGAAATAAATACTCCCAGACCCTCTTTTCTCATTTATTACTGTAAAAATGAAAATGATAAACTATATTCCTCACCTGTCTGACGAAAAGGTAATCGATTTGTCCAACACCCATCTCTGCTACATCTGGATGTTTTGATGAACAGTGGCATGATGCAACCGTTCACCCTGACATAAAGGATATGCTGAGTTTGGAGTGCAGCTTCAGTAATGAGCACAAACTTTGTTCTCCCTAACAATTGGAGAAGAGAATGGTAGCGCAAAAACTATGAGTGCCTCCATACTACTAGTGTGTCCCCACGGGGAGCCCATCACTGTCCCTTCATCAGTGTAGCATTACCTGGACTGGGCATAATATTTCCTCTAATAGCAAGTGAGCAAAACTGTACTCCAGCCACCATGAATGAGAGGCCCTAAACGTGTTCAATAAGGAAAAAATACCTCATTTAACAAAGAGAAAATGTAATGTGCCCTATATTGTTAACTACCACCACTTTGCCTTTAAGAGAGAGAATAGAACCTGTTTTCTCCATCAGTAAACTGTTACGTTTGCAAATTCACATGTGTCTGACTGCACTATAACCTGCATCAGACACTACCTCTACAATGCCCCCTTGGGGACCTAAACCAACTCCGTGTCACCTCCTGATATTGACAATTGTTTTGGAAATGAGGGAAATATTTGAGGTCCAGCGACCCATTTCAGCTACCGTGAAATTACTATCCTCTGCAAGTGTAACTACATGTCTCAACTGGCACCTCTGCAACATATTTTGCCTCCTCTGTTGCTCAGCACTAGAGATGAGCGACTTTGCCTTTTTTCGGGTCTCATGAAACCCGACTTTCGCAAAAGTCAGGTCGAACGCAATCGGCCGATTATCGTGAAAAGTCGAAGGTCGACTGAAACACGAAAACCAATGCAAGTCAATGGGGAAGAAAAGTCGGCAGTGAGTGGAGGACAGGAAACACACCTACAGAGCCCATTTTAATGCCAAAAACATCAATTCTTATTACTTAAGCTTGTCAACCTTAATTTACTTTATAATAATAGTTAGGCATTGAAAACTGGGGGTTATTTGGCTAAAGTTGTGGGGGGGGTAGGGCTGGCTCCAGATTTTCGTGGGCCCCGGGCCAAAGAGTGTCAATAGGCTCCTTTAACACATGCCACAATTCATGATCCTCTGATACGGTAGAGAAATAGCGGTATAGTACAATGAAAAATACTTAACTTCTTTCATCACATGACTGATATCTAGTGTTGAGCGATACCAGCCGATATTGAGAAATATCGGATCGGATTGGATCGGCCGATACCCAAAAAGTATCGGGTATCGCCGATTCCGATACCGGAAGTCTCATTCAAGTCAATGGGACAGAAATATCGGAATTAAAAAAAACCCTTTCTTTCCTTGTAGGTTAATTCTACATGAAGAAAAACAACTAAGAATAATGTAGCATGTATTGGGGAGGTGGAGGAGACATTAAAGGAATAGAGGTTTAGCCCAATCAAATGAAATAGCAGGAATACATTTTTTTTTTAAAGACGTTCGGAGTTACAAAGATATTGACAATGTTAACCTTTTTTATATTTTGTCAGATATGTATGTTTCACTACTTCCATGTGCTTCACCTTCTTTTTTACTTCTCCCACACTTTCTCCTTCATGATCCTCAGCAGCAGCATCTTTTTCGACAACTTCTTCACCTTATTCATCTTCTTCTTCACCTTCTTCCTATTATTCATTATTCTTTTTTGTACATTATTCATATTCTTCTTATTCAGCGATTATTGTTCTTCATATTCTATTTCTTCATCTTCTTCCTATTCTTCTTCTTCATCATATTCTTATTTGTGACAGGCATTCCTGTAGTTGTTATCTATAAAAGTTTGAAGATTACACCTTCCGTTCTGCCTGTCACAAAAGATTTACAACAGGATTTGTCCGCGTTCAGTTTGGCCTGCAGCAGCAGGCATTTTCCAGAGGCACCATGAGGAGGAACAGACTCACCCCCATACACTGATTAGTCATCTTCTGCTTATAATTTAGATAATATCTTTTGCTCTGATTTTTAGTCTTATGCTTAATGTTCTTCTGCTTTTGGTTCTTCTGCTTCTTGGTCTTCTGTCTCTTGTTGTTCTGCATCTTGGTGGTTGTCTTCATGTTCTTTGTCCTCTTGGTCATCTTCTTCAGGGTCATCTTTTTGGTCTTCTTCGGTATGGTCTTCAGGGTCGTCATCAGGGAGATCCAGAGTGAGAACCAAAAACCATTTCCACAAGCTTGAACTTGGAAAAGTAGCAGAAGGTACAAGAAGGCTGAGGAACTGCCGAGAAACAGCTGACGGTACTGGAACCCGGATGGGCAGCAGAAGGAACAAGAGCAAATGGAACTAGCGAGGACCAGCTGACGGTGCTGGAACCCAGAGGGGCAGCAGAAGGAACAAGAGCCAATGGCACAACTGTGGACCAGCTGACGGTGCTGGAACACGGTTACTAAGCATGAGGTGCCTGTGCTACAAAGCACTACCAAGGGCCAGCAGACGTTGCTGGAACGCGGATACCGAGAAGGAGGCACCTAGGCCAAAGGCACTGCCGACAACCAGCTGACGGTGCTGGAACCTGGATGGGTAGCAGAAGCTGCAAGAGCAAATGGAACTAGCGAGGACCAGCTGACGGTGCTGTAACCCGGAGGGGCAGCAGAAGGAACAAGAGCCAATGGCACAACCATGGACCAGCTGACGGTGCTGGAACACGGTTACTAAGCAGGAGGTACCTGTGCTACAAAGCACTACCAAGGACCAGCAGACGTTGCTGGAACTCGGATACCGAGAAGGAGGCACCTCAGCCAAAGGCACTACCGAGAACGAGCTGACGGTACTGGAACCAGGATGGGTAGCAGAAGGTACCCAGGAAAAACAAAGTTGCAAGGCCACGAGTCGGCCGCAGTTACCGAAACCCACAGTCCTACAGGGGGTGCTTGTCCTATTGGCACTACGGAACCAGCCTTTATTACCAGAACCCGCAGCCCACATAGGAAGCACCGAAACTGCAGGCACCATAGACTCGGCTAACCCGACCGCAACACGACAGGACAACGAATTGGTGGCAAAGTGACGTTGACACTACCCGGAAACAGCAGGCATGCTGGAACCAGGCTGGGCAGGAGGGAATATCCGTGCCTAGTAGTGGGAATGTGGACAGAGCAGGAGACATTGCCGGACACACATCAGGGGATCAGCTGACGTTACTGAACCCCAGTAACACAGGAACAAGTGTTGATTGTGCAGACGCCACTTCTGAGCAGCAACTGGCGGTGTTGGAGGCCAGGGTAAATACTAGAGACAGAGTGGAGCCAGAGGCCTAATTGGAGCAAGTTTGAAATCAGTAGTAGTGTGAATGTGGAGGCAGCAGGAGACTGTGCCGTCCACACAGCAGGGGAACAGCAGTCATTACTGAACCGCACTAACACTGGAGCATGTGTTTTTCTCTGTGCAGACGGTACTTCCAAGCAACAACTGGCTGTGTTGAAGCCCAGGATCAATCATGGAGTAGGCTGAGGCCTAATTGCAGCACGTTTTATATGTGTAGTTTGAATGTGGAGCAGCAGGAGATATTGCCGTCCACACAGCAGGGGAGCAGCTGACGTTACTGAACCCCACTAACACAGGAGCTAGTGTTTCTCTCTGTGCAGACGGCACTTCCGAGCGACAACTGGCTGTGTTGAAGCCCAGGATCAATCATGCAGCAGGCTGAGGCCTACTTGGGGCAAGTTGAAAATATGATCTAGTTTGAATGTCGAGGCAGCAGGAGATATTGCCGTCCACACAGCAGGGGAGCAGCTGACATTACAGAACCCCGCTAACACAGGAGCTAGTGTTTTTCTCTGTGCAGACGGCACTTCCGAGCGACAACTGGCTGTGTTGAAGCCCAGGATCAATCATGCAGCAGGCTGAGGCCTACTTAGAGCTAGTTGAAAATATGATCTAGTTTGAATGTGGAGCAGCAGGAAATATTGCCGTCCACACAGCAGGGGAGCAGCTGACGTTACTGAACCCCACTAACACAGGAGCTAGGGTTTATCTCTGTGCAGATGGCACTTCCGAGCGACAACTGGCTGTGTTGAAGCCCAGTAACAAACATGGAGCAGGCTGAGGCCTACTTGGAGCAAGTAGAAAATCGGTTGTAGTTTGAATAAGGAGGCAGCAGGAGATATTGCCATCCACACAGCAGGGGAGCAGCAGTCATTACTGAACCCCACTAACACTGGATCATGTGTTTTTGTCTGTGCAGACGGCACTTCCGAGCAACAACTGGCTGTGTTGAAGCCCACGATCAATCATGCAGCAGGCTGAGGCCTACTTAGTGCAAATTGAAAATATGATCTAGTTTGAATGTGGAGCAGCAGGAGATATTGCCGTCCACACAGCAGGGGAGCAGGTGACGTTACTGAACCCCACTAACACAGGAGCTAGTGTTTTTCTCTGTGCAGACGGCACTTCTGAGCAACAACTGGCTGTGTTGAAGCCCAGGATCAATCATGCAGCAGGCTGAGGCCTACTTGGAGCAAGTAGAAAATCGGATGTAGTCTGAATGTGGCGGCAGCAGGAGATATTGCCGTCCACACAGCAGGGGAGCAGCTGACGTTACTAAACCCCACTAACAAAGGAGCTAGTGTTTTTCTCTGTGCAGACGGCACTTCTGAGCAACAATTGGCTGTGTTGAAGCCCGGGATCAATCATGCAGCAGGCTGAGGCCTACTTGGAGCAAGTAGAAAATCAGATGTAGTTTGAATGAGGAGGCAGCAGGAGATATTGCCGTCCACACAGCAGGGAAGCAGCTGACATTGCTGAACCCCACCAACACAGGAGCTAGTGTTTTTCTCTGTGCAGACGGCACTTCTGAGCGACAACTGGCTGTGTTGAAGCCCAGGATCAATCATGCAGCAGGCTGAGGCCTACTTGGAGCTAGTTGAAAATGTGATCTAGTTTGAATGTGGAGGCAGCAGGAGACTTTGCCGTCCACACAGCAGGGAGCAGCTGGCATTACTGAACCCCACTAACACAGGAGCTAGTGTTTTTTTTCTATGCGGACGGCACTTCCGAGCAACAACTGGCGATGTTGGAGCCCAGGGTAAATCAGTGTGTAGGCTGAGGCCTAATTTCATCAAGTTTAATATCTGTTGTAGACTACTACTGATTTTAAACGTGCTCCAACTAGGCCTCTGGCTCCACTCTGTCTCTAGTATTTACCCTGGCCTCCAACCCCGCCAGTTGCTGCTCAGAAGTGGCATCTGCACAATCAACAATTGTTCCTGTTTTATTGGGGTTCAGTAACGTCAGCTGATCCCCTGATGTGTGTCCAGCAATGTCTCCTGCTCTGTCCACATTCTCACTACTGTAGTGGGAATGTGGGCAGAGCAGGAGACCTTGCCGGACACACATCAGGGGATCAGTTGACGTTACTGAACCCCAGTAACACAGGAACAAGTGTTGATTGTGCAGACGCCACTTCTGAGCAGCAACTGGCGGGGTTGGAGGCCAGGGAAAATACTAGAAACAGAGTGGAGCCAGAGGCCTAGTTGGAGCAAGTTTGGAATCAGTAGTAGTGTGAATGTGGAGGCAGCAGAAGACATTGCCATCCACACAGCAGGGGAGCAGCTGGCGTTACTGAACCCCACTAACACAGGAGCTAGTGTTTTTCTCTGTGCAGACGGCACTTCTGAGCAACAACTGGCTGTGTTGAAGCCCAGGGATTACAGTTCAGGTGGTAGAAACATGAACACAACAGGAGACCTGGATACTGTTGCCAAGCAATTATTTATTCTGGAAGAGGACTGGCAAATTCTGGTGAGATCCAGGCCTTGTTCATTTTCAGAAAAGTAAGTTGGTCAACGTTATCGGAGGATAGTTGCGTGCGACGGTCTGTTAGTACGCCACCTGCGGCACTAAAGACGCATTCTGATAATACACTGGCAGCAGGGCAAGCCAGCACCTCCAATGCATACTGGCTAAGCTCTGGCCATGTATCCAGCTTAGAGACCCAAAACTTGAAGGGGGAAGAGCCGTCTGGAGTACACTGACCGGGCAAGACATGTAGTCTGTCACAATCTGACGGAAACGTTGCCTCCTGCTGACTGGAGCCGTCTGTGATGGTGTAGACATTTGTGGCGGGCACACAAAAATTTGCCACATTTGGGCCATACTGGTCTTGCCTTGTGCTGAGGCGCTGCCTCTGCTCCCTCTTTGTGCAGAGCTTCCTCCACTGCCTCGACGTACAGAGCTGCTTTGTAAAGCACTAGCAGCACTGCTGTCGGGTGGAATGGAGAACTTGATGGAATGCACCAGTGTCTCTTGGTACTCCCGCATTTTACGCTCCCGGTTCATCGGTGTTATGAGGCTTTGTAAGTTGTCCCGGTAGCGAGGATCTAGGAGGGTGTACACCCAATAATCAGCCGTGTTGAGAATGTGGGCGATGCGGCGGTCGTTTCTCAGGCACTGCAGCATGAAATCAACCATGTGCTGCAGACTCCCAACTGCCCAAGAAACGCTGTTCCCTGCTTGAGGCGTCATCTCTGCCTGCTCTGCATCACCCCACCCTCGCTGTACATACTGACTAGAGGATTGTGTACCTCCCTCCTCTGGAGAGATGTCTTCCTCCTCCATTGACTCCTCCTCATCCTCCTCACAAAGTGTCCCCTGCCTAGGCCTTTGTGACGAACCACGTAGCGCAGACTGTCCAGAAGCAGATGGCATTTGTGACTCCTCATCCTCCACCTCTTCCAAAACCTCCTCCCTTAGTGCTTGCAGTGTTTTTTGAAGCAGGCAGATAAGGGGGACAGTCATGCTGACTAGTGCATCATCCACACTCGCCATCCGCGTGGAATCATCGAAGGCACGCAAAACGAGGCAGATGATCTTCATAGAGGCCCACTCAGTGGTGCTGAAGTGTGACCGGCGCACAGTGCGACTTATTTGCGTCTGATGCAGCTGGTACTCAATTACTGCTGCCTGCTCCTCACACAACCGCTCCAACATATATAACGTTGAATTCTACCTGGTGGGTAGGTCACATATGATGCGATGTTCCGGAAGGCGTAATCGGTGCTGCAGAGCTGCAATGCGCGATCTTGCCGTGCTGGAACGCCGCAAGTAAGCGCACTCTATGCGGACCTTGTGCAGCAGTGCATCAAGATCCGGATACTCCCTCAGAAAGTTCTGCACGACCAAGTTCAGCACATGTGTCAGACATGGGATGTGAGTGAGGTTGCCTAGGCCCAGAGCTGCCACCAGATTTCGGCCATTGTCACACACTGCCAAGCCTGGCTGGAGATTCGCTGGCACAAACCACACGTTGCTCTCCTGCTTGATGGCATTCCAGAGCTCCTGCGCTGTGTGGCTTCGATTCATCAAAGAAATTAATTTCAGTACGGCCTGTTGACGTTTGGCCATGGCTGTGCTCATATCGGTCGTAACAGGCTCCTGCAGCACTGATTCTGAGGAACTGGAGTATGAGGAGGAGTCAATGTGTACAGACTGGATTCCTGTAATCCTTGGAGTTGGCAGAACACGTACAGCGCCACTCTCAAGATCTGTACCCGGCTCCACAACATTAACCCAATGGGCAGTAAGGGAAAGGTATCGTCCCTGTCCATGAGTACTGGTCCACGCATCGGTGGTCAGGTGGACCTTGCTACTGACGGCGTTTAGTAGCGCATGTTTAATTTTTCCCTCCACATGCTTTTGCAGGGCAGGGACGGCTTGCCTACTGAAATAAAAGCGACTGGGCACGGTGTATTGTGGGACTGCCAATGCCATGAAGTTCCGGAAGGTGTCTGTCTCCACCAGCCTGAATTAGAGCATTTCAAGGGCCAGTAGTTAGGCAATGCCAGCATTCAGAGCCTGTGCTCTGGGATGGTTTGCTGAGTATGGCCGCCTTTTCTCCCATGCCTGTGCTACCGATGGCTGTAGAGTGGCCTGGGAGTGTGAGGATGAACGGGAACGTGGTGCTGTGGGTGGAAAGTCACTGGATCTCTGGACAACAGTGCCAGAGGTTCTTCCATGGCGATCCTGTGAGGAAGCCAAACCAGCTTTGTGTGAGCTGGAGGAAGAAGCTACAACACGAGCTGAAGAGGTGGTAGGTGGTGCTGTAGCTTGACCTACGTCTTCAGTGTGTCTTTGTAACTCCACCTCGTGCTTGTTCCGCACATGTTTCCACATATTTGTGGTATTGAGGTTGCTGACACTTTTCCCTCTTTTGACTTTCTGATGACACAGCTTGCATTTGACTAAACAAATGTTATCTGCAACTGTGTCAAAAAAGGACAATGCACTGCAAGTCTAGGGAGCGCCCGTTTTGGCTTTTGGAAGAGGAATACTCCTAATGGGTGCCGAAGTGGAGGCTACAGGCAACCAAGTCTGCCCCCTCCCTCTCCCTCCTGTTTTTGCTGTTCGGGGAATCTTTCTCAGAGCTGCTCCCACCACCTTCCTGTTCCTCACGCCATGATGGGTCAAGGACCTCATCATCTACACTCCCCTCGTCCAACACCTGCTTCTCCTGGGTAGTCTCGCCAGCACCGTACGCACCAGAAAGTGGCACCTGTGTCTCGTCATCATCTGATGCGTACTGAGGTGTGCTGACCATAGGCACTGGCCCACCCGCCTCTTCAGATTCAGAGGGACAAAGCAGTTGCACATCACTGCATACTCCCTCTTCTTCACATTCTTGAATGCTGCTTGGCTGGCCCCCTCTTTCCAAGCCAACAGATTCAGAGAACAGAAGTAGACACTGTGATGGCTCCTGTACAGGGCTCTCTGACTGCCTGGGCAATTTGGCAGGTGGTGAAGAGACAGATGGTTGCTCTTCAGTGCTCTGGCCCTGAGAGGACGAGGAAGTCATTGAAGTCGATGCGTTAGCTGCCATCCATCCGACAACGGCTTCAATTTGTTCCTCCCGCAGCAGTGGGGTACGGCGAGGTCCTACAAAGCTGCACATAAAGGACTGTTGCCTGGTAAAACTGGGGGATGCTGACTCACTGGTGCCCGCAGCAGGCACAGAATCCCCACATCCTCTCCCTGCAGAATCCCCACGTAGAGATGAGCGACTTTGCCTTTTTTCGGGTCGAGTCGGGTTTCATGAAACCCGACTTTCTCAAAAGTCGGGTCGGACGAAATCGGCCGATTATCGTGAAAAGTCGAAGTCCGACTGAAACACGAAACCAAATGCAAGTCAATGGGGAAGCAAAGTCGGCAGGGAGTGGAGGACATTAAACACACCCACAGTGCCCATTTGAATGGCAAAAACATCAATTTTTATTACTGAAGCTTGTCAACCTTAATTTACTTCATAATAATAGTTACGCACTGAAAACTAGGGGTTATTTGGCTAAAGTTGTGAAGGGGTAGGGCAGGCTCCAGGTTTTCATGTACCCTGGGCCAAAGAGCGCCCCTTTAACACATACCACAACTCTTGATGCTCCGATACGGTAGAGAAATAGCAGTATAGTACAATGAAAAATACTTCACTTTTTACATCTCATGACTGATATCGATTTTAAATTCTCCAATAGCTCCAAAAACAGACAGTATATTACTCCATACAGTATTATGGGCACCGCATAGTGCGCTATACAGAGTAATGAGGCCCATATATTTCTCCATACAGAATCAATGGTCCCATATAATGTTTGAAACAGTATATGATGAGCTCCACATAATGCTACAGTATATGTTGGTCCCCATGGATGAAGCTCCACTGTCTTATGGGCCCAAATAATGCTCCATATATAATTGGCCCCATTTCTAATGCTCCAGTGTATAATGGGCCCTGTAAATGCTGCTCCAGTGTCTGATGTCCACCTTTGGAATGCTCCAGTGTATGGTGGGCCCCATATATCATTCTCCAGAGTATAGTGCTCCCCAAAAATTGCTGTCCCAACATTGAAAACAATTAAATAAGTCTCCTCGCTAGGGAATCCCTGTACTAGTCTGGACTCCTCGTCGTCCCCATCTTCCATCTCACTGCACTTGGCTGTTTAGGCAGAGGGCGTACAGACGTGATGCCATTGCGCTCTCTGATCAGAATATCACTGTCAGGACACGTGGAAGACATCATGGCGGTGGAGCAGGGAGAGGTAAGTATTTCAACTTTGAAAGTGCTGTGATCCTGAGCAAGCAGGGGGGGCCCACTCGTTGGCGACGGCACTGGCACAGGGCCTCTCATAGTACGGCGGTGTATGGCGGTGTGTCTGATGGCGGGTGGGGGCCCTCCCACCGGCAGAGACACTTTTGCGTACCATGAGGGGCCCTGTGCCAGTGCCGTATGCCCCCCACCTGCTCAAGGAACCTTCACTTTCATCTGCACCTTCCTCTTTGTCACCTTGTAAGGTGGTATAGTATGCGGGAAGGGGAACCTGAGTTTCCTATGGGTCAGATGCTGGCTGTGTAGAGTGTAGTGGTCTGGGTCAATGTACCAGCAGAATTATCTAGCAGTGGCTGGGCATCAGTGCACTTGTGGCATCCCCAGGAGAACGGTCGCCACAGTGGCATTACCTTCCTCCTAGGGAGTGTGATGTCATGCTTGGGAGCAACGAAGGATCTCTCTAGCAGTTCAACCAACACACAACACATTTCCCACTCCAGGCCAGCAGGGAGACCTCTGAACCTGACTGCTGAGTAGCTGCTCTCTGTGGTCGGGAGGAGGTAAGTTAGGGGACTCTGTGCAGGGAAGGGGAAGTGTGTGGACATGAGAAGGGGAGCTGGAGGATGAGCAGAGTTAAGGCTCACTCCTAGCTGGAGCGCATGGTCTGGATTCCGGTCTCCGAGTCTGTAGGGACACTGAGGTTCCTGCAGCAGAAACCGGAGGAAGTAGCAGCTGTAAATGCTCTGTACCCAACTAAGGCTACGGCTGTTTTCCATACGAGAAAGTTCCAAAAGAGAGTCAACAGGGGGAACTTCAGTGAACTCAGTACTGCGAGTACCTCAGATAAGTGCTAGAACTGAGGCCACACTACCTATCTGCAGAGAGAGAATTCGAAATTGGCTTCCAGGCTGACCAACTCCTTCTCCATCTGTACTCTGGGTCCTGGACGGCACTTACCAAGTACAGGTAAAGGAACTGCACGACTGTGTCTGTCATCTTTCTCCTGCGCCTGGCGCATGGCTTTGCTACATCCAGCAGTGCTCACCATCTACCAACTCTTTCATATGCCCTGTCACTACGGCCCTACCTGTGCAGGGCTTCAACATCTTAGCTGCACCACAACATCTGTCCCAGAGAAGCGACACTGCAGCACTGGTCAATCTAATCAGAAACCACAGGTGGCGTCACGTATCATTCACCTATAAACGTAATTCACCCCTTTGCATGGACGCCCAGGGCCACGGAACGGGTCACCACCACCGTAACACATCCCTGTGAGACATCGGCCCGGTACCGATTAACCCCACTGCCCTGGCTGGCCATCCATACTCCATGTCTGATTCATCTTGGACTTGGGAATTCATGATTTGACTTGATAACCCAGGCATGGTATGATAGAAAGAGCTACATGGACTAATGTGAAGTGTGGCCTGCTGCATCATTCACTTTTGGTGGGGGTGAAGGACACAAGGAAAGGGGTTCTTCCTGACCAGGAGCCAGCAATTGACGACTCAGTGCTTGCATTTTTTGAAACTTCAGAAGAGGAGGGCATATTTACTGGAGTCTGTTTCGGCAATGTAAGCCAAAACCAGTTCCTCATACTCTGCCTTTAAAAGCGGTTAACCTACTCCCAGAAAAGGTAGCCTTCCAGGCGTTCCGGAGCCAGACCATGATGCAGGCTCAACACCTCCTGCCTTAGCTGCTATTGTGCTTTTGCCACTACCAGCAGATGCACCACCACCATCAGTACCAGCTGGCCCCCCCACGCCCACGTCTGCGGCCTCTTCCACCAAGCTTCAACATTTTGCAGAAAATAGACCCAAAATAACATCAGATATATGGCACTGTATCAGAAGCGTACAGCTCTATTCAGTCAAAGGATAATTGTCAATCTCCCTATATATTCCATCAGTCACACAGAGACACTCACAGGCTTTGTATGGATTAGACAAGAATATAAAAATTAGACAAAGTGTACAGTATCATCAGATAGCAGGTATGTATAGTATAGTTTAAACATTCTAAATCTCTATAGATATTTGAGGAGGCACACACAGACACTCTCAGGCTAAGGCTGGTTTCACACTTGCGTTTTTTTTCGCGGTATTTTAGCGCTAAATAGCGCATGCGTTTTTTTTTCCTATACTTTGCATGGGATGCGCTTATGTGCGCATACACATGCGTTTGTACGCGTTTTTCCGCGCATGCGTTTTTTTGCGGTATGCGCTCGGGCGCACAAAATGCATCCTGTTGCATTTTTTGGGCGTCCGACTTGCCTCAAAAAAAACGCATGCGCGCGCAATGCATTTTTTTACAGCAAGACACCCATTATAAGTCTATGGGTGCGCATATGTGCGCATTGGCATGCTTATGTAAGCGTTTTTTTGCGCATGCGGGGTTTTTTTTACCATTAGTTGGACAATGGAATTTAGGGGTTTGGGTTAGAGTTAGGGTTAGTTAAGGGGGTTTAGGGCTAGGGTTAGGGTTAGCTAGGGTTTAGGGTTAGGGTTAGGGTTAGTATGGTTTGGTTAAGGGTTAGGGTTAGGGTCAGGGTTAGGGTTAGGGTTAGTATGGTTTGGTTAAGGGTTAGGGTTAGGGTCAGGGTTAGGGTTAGGGTTAGGGTCAGGGTTAGGGTTAGGGTCAGGGTTAGGGTTAGGGTCAGGGTTAGGGTTAGGGTTAGTAAAGTCATGGTTTGGGTTAGTGTGAGGGGCCACCTAATGTTGGAAAAAAACGCAAACGCGGTAAAAACGCACTAAAAACACATACAAACGCATAAAAACGCTGCGTTTTTTTGATGCATGCTCATAAAAATGCTTGAAAAAAACGCAGCATTTGTATGCGTTTGTATGCGTTTTTTCAATGCGTTTTTTTGCGGGAAAAACGCGCTGCAAAAAAAAGCAAGTGTGAAATTAGCCTAAGTATTGGATTAAAACACAATCTAAAAAGCTGTAAAACGGTAATGGATCTCAAGAGTACAGCTGTACATAGTGTAGGTGTCATTATTGTCAATTTCAGTATTTATTTCGACAGTCAGAAAATAACTCTCACTTGGTCAGTTTGGATTAGACCAAAATATAACAAGCAGTAAATGGGTAATGTATCCCAAGCGTAGAGCTGTATACAGTGTTGGGGTAATTTTTAAATGTACATCTAAATTGCAGGAGTAACCCATACACACTCACACGCTCAGGATGGATCACACCACAATATAACAAGAAGATCCGCAAGAAATAATCACACATGTGGGACAATGTTCCAGGTGTCAATGATACACTTAAGAGTGTTGGTTGGAGGATGACTTCCTCGCAGAAAGGGTACAGTATCACCAGATACCAGGTATATATAGCATAGTTTAAACATTAACAATGTACTTCTATATATCAGGAGTAGTGTTGAGCCACCCCGCTAGTGTTTTGGTTCGTCGCACAGGAGGCAAGTTCGTCGAACGTTCGAAGAACACCATCGAACCCCATTGAAAACAATGGCAGGCAAACACAAACACATACAAACACATAGAAAACAATTACAAAACACCTTTAAAAGTGTCCCAAAGCAGACAAAATGCTCAGAAGACAAAAATAACATATGGAAAAGGGCAACTACATTTAGAAAAGAGGTGGAGGAGTAATAGGAGGAGGAGGAGGAGACACGGATATAGGCATGTCATGCCCTTATGAAGTCAAGAAAGGCTGGAATAAAAATGTAAAATACCAAAAAACAGTAAAAATCTGAAATCGAAGACGATCATATACCGTCGGACTTCCCACCATAAAATAGGCCAACTGCCGATTGGGCGGCGTTATTCCTACGGACCTCCGAACAGCGTCCATGAAGGCAAAGTGTTTGGTTTCCGGGAGCTGTATGATTGCAAAGCAGAACCTTAAAGGAATGTCCAAAAGGACACCACCAGGAGTGGAGCCTGTGGCTTAACTGGACTCATCCCGGGAAACCACAACCATACAAGCTACAGAAAAGATAGACAGATTGCAAGCTTTGTCGGTTCAGTGTGTGGTGTGGTATGTCCGTTTGTAGTTGTGCTAGCGATTTCTCAGCTTTATTCCATTAACAACAGAGACTCCGGCATGCCCCCGCGGTACGCGTCAAGCTTACTAGAGGGATATGCGAGGCTCTGGCACGCGAGATCGAGCAATAACAAATCTATCATGCCCTTACATGTCCAGGGCTGCATGCGCGCTACACTGAAAGGACCAGCTTTTGTCGCTTACAGGTGCTGATAACCCGCTGAACACTGCTAGTGATGGGGATCTGGGATTCCAATTATTCCCCGTGAACGATGATTTCCCAGTAAGTGCAGGTCAACTGCAATTACAGAATTAGGCCTATCCGGCATTCCTGACAAAATGAAAAAATTACGTGTCCAAACCACAGGTGCTGTAGCTTGCTTAACAGCTCGGCAGCCGTTCTCAGGCCCAGTATGGATTCGACAACATTGTAGAAAGTTGATAAAGGGTACAGTTTCACCGGATAACACGTATATATGTAGCATAGTTTACACATTAAAAACCTATGTCTATAGATCAGGAGGCAGGCTCAGACGGTCTCAGGCCCAGTATGGATTAGACGTGATTGAACACAGGTGAGAAAGGGTAATGTATCACCGGATTACAGGTATGTATAGCATAGTTTACACATTAAAAACCTATGTCTATAGATCAGGAGGCAGGCTCAGACGGTCTCAGGCCCAGTATGGATTAGACGTGATTGGACAAAGGTGAGAAAGGGTACATGATCACTGGATAGCAGGTATATATAGCATAGTTTAAACATTTAAAATCTCCGTGTTCTCAGTATGGATTAGACAACAATCTAAAAAGTAGAAAAAAGGAAATGTTTTTGAAGCGTACACCAGTATACACTTTTGGTGGTATTTATAATCTTCATATATATTTCTGTCTCAGTAAGACAGTCCAGCCTCTCCGCAATAGGAAATGAGATGCATACAATTACTGACAAAGTCTAGTGATTGCAGAAATCTAGGAATTAATAATCACGGGAAAAACTTCCGTCACAATTCTCAGAGGCGATGCTGACCCTCAATTAATTTGTGTGTGGAGACAGCGAAAACATAACTTTGTGAAGAAAGTGTTGCTGTATCGCAGTACCGTTGATCCAATCAGCGTTACTCATCTCCATAAAATTTTTATCACAGGGAGAGATGTAAACATGTTGCTCACTGTCTATCATGATCTGTCACGTAACTTTGGAGTGCAAAAGACAGAAGCCACAGGCCATAGGCGATTCTATGGGAGGCGATTCTATGGGAGACACATTTAAAAATGTGCGCCGGAATGTCACACATCTGTGAGTAGAAAAACTGTGAAAGCTGATGATAAACCACCACTGCATGTCATTGTGAGTCGACTTAGGCAAGAGAGTGAAAGAACTGGAAGAGCAGGTGGTCTTCTCTTCCATCCTCCCAGTGGATGGCCATGGAACAAGGAGGTGGAATAAGATTCTGCAGGTGAACAACTGGCTACGTCGATGGTGCCGTCAGCAACGATTTGGATTTATGGATCACGGAGTGAATTACCTTTACGATGGACTACTTGCTAGAGATGAAGTGCACCTTACGAAGACTGGAAAACATGTATTTGGAAGTCGCCTTGCTACACTTGTAAGGAGAGCTTTAAACTAGAACAACATGGGAAGGGAAGCAAAAGACCAGAAAAAGCCACACACCTGACAAATGCTATTGAGAACTCTGCTATTAGAAGTGGAAAGGAAGAACAAAGACAAAAGAATCTAAATCATAAAAATATTGGAGAAAGAGAAACCAATCACAAACTACTGTAAAATGTTTCTATACTAATGCACAAAGCATGGGCAACAAACAAGGAGAATTGGAACTACTAACACAGGAAAAGAAATATGATGTCATTGGAATCACTGAAACTTGGTGGGACAATACACATGATTGGAATACAAGACTAGAAGGATACAACTTATTTGCAAGAAACAGACTTGAGAAACGAGGAGGAGGTGTCGCATTGTATGTTAGAAACGCGTATATCTGTACAGAGATTGAAACTTCAGAGACTGGGAGTTCTGTGGAAACTGTTTGGGTAAGAATACAAGGACAGAACAATGGAAAGGACACCATTGTAGGCATTTACAACAGGCCGCCTGTGCAAGCTGAAGATATGGATGAACTCTTTATTCATCAAATGGCCAAGTTCTCAAAAAAATATGACATAGTTGTCATGGGAGATTTCAACTATCCAGACATTTGTTGGGATCTCTCTCAGGCAAAACTAACAGGTCAAGGAAATTCTTATCCTCTCTTGCTGACAACTTTATCTTCCAAAAGGAAGGGGAGAAAACAAGGGGAACTGCTACCTTGGATCTTATCCTTATAAACAGGGAGGAAATGGTTGAGGAGGTAAAAGTGGCTGAGACCCTAGGAGGTAGCGACCATGCTATTTTAGAATTTTGAATAACTAGAGGAGGAAGACCTGTGAAGACTCAGACGTCAAGGTTAGATTTCAGAAAGGCAGATTTTAAGGGATTCAGAAAGAGAATTGGAGGGATCCAATGGCTGGATATCCTTAAAGACAAAAATTTCCAGGAAGGATGGGAAATCTTGAAAAATGAAATTCTCAAAGCACAATTGTTAACAATTCCGAAAAGATGGAAGAATAGGAAGCATTTAAGGAAGCCAGGATAGATGAACACAGAACTTAAGCACATGCTAAAAAGGAAGAAAAAAATGTTTATAAAATGGAAAGAGGTAGGCATATCTAAAGAAGAATATAATGCTGTCTGCAGAACCTGCAGGGCACAAATCATATTATCTAAAGCTGAAAATGAATTGAGGCTTGCAAGAGATGTTAAAAGCAATAATAAAGGATTTTGGGGATATGTCAAAAGTAAAAGAAAAGTCAAAGATGCTATAGGATTTTTACAGGATAAAAATGATGAAATGGTAAGACAGGATGTTGAGAAGGCCGAACTTTTAAATTCCTATTTTGCATCTGTTTTCTCTCAGAAAGGAAATGTAACATCAACTGTTTTTCACTGTCCTATTAAGGGAATAGAAGAATCCAGGATATCTATAAACAGAAAGATAGTGAGGAAACACTTAGCTAACCTAAATGAATTCAAGTCTCCAGGTCCAGATGAATTACACCCCAGAGTACTGAAGGAGATAGCAGAAGAAATTTTTGAACCCCTCTCCATAATCTTTGAAAATTCTTGGACAACAGGAGAAGTCCCAGAAGACTGGAGAAGAGCAAATGTTGTTCCTATCTTCAAAAAGGGGAAGAAGGTGGACCCAGGCAACTATAGGCCGGTGAGTCTGACTTCTATACCAGGAAAGATCTTTCAACAAATTATTAAACAGTATGTATGTCAGTACCTGGAAAAGAATGAAGTGATTAAACAGAGTCAGCATGGGTTTGTAACTAACTAATAAGTCATGTCAGACTAACTTAATTTCCTTCTATGACGGAATCACTGATTGGGTGGATCAAGGAAATGCTGTAGATATAGTATATCTTGACTTCAGCAAAGCATTTGACAAAATATCTCATACAATCCTTATTGAAAAAATGACTAAGTATGGAATGGACAAGGCAACTGTTAGGTGGATTCATAACTGGCTTAGTGATCGGACCCAAAGAGTGGTCGTAAATGGCAGCTCACATAGGAAGCACCGAAACTGCAGGCACCATAGACTCGGCTAACCCGACCGCAACACGACAGGACAACGAATTGGTGGCAAAGTGACGTTGACACTACCCGGAAACAGCAGGCATGCTGGAACCAGGCTGGGCAGGAGGGAATATCCGTGCCTAGTAGTGGGAATGTGGACAGAGCAGGAGACATTGCCGGACACACATCAGGGGATCAGCTGACGTTACTGAACCCCAGTAACACAGGAACAAGTGTTGATTGTGCAGACGCCACTTCTGAGCAGCAACTGGCGGTGTTGGAGGCCAGGGTAAATACTAGAGACAGAGTGGAGCCAGAGGCCTAATTGGAGCAAGTTTGAAATCAGTAGTAGTGTGAATGTGGAGGCAGCAGGAGACTGTGCCGTCCACACAGCAGGGGAACAGCAGTCATTACTGAACCGCACTAACACTGGAGCATGTGTTTTTCTCTGTGCAGACGGTACTTCCAAGCAACAACTGGCTGTGTTGAAGCCCAGGATCAATCATGGAGTAGGCTGAGGCCTAATTGCAGCACGTTTTATATGTGTAGTTTGAATGTGGAGCAGCAGGAGATATTGCCGTCCACACAGCAGGGGAGCAGCTGACGTTACTGAACCCCACTAACACAGGAGCTAGTGTTTCTCTCTGTGCAGACGGCACTTCCGAGCGACAACTGGCTGTGTTGAAGCCCAGGATCAATCATGCAGCAGGCTGAGGCCTACTTGGGGCAAGTTGAAAATATGATCTAGTTTGAATGTCGAGGCAGCAGGAGATATTGCCGTCCACACAGCAGGGTAGCAGCTGACGTTACTGAACCCCACTAACACAGGAGCTAGGGTTTATCTCTGTGCAGATGGCACTTCCGAGCGACAACTGGCTGTGTTGAAGCCCAGTAACAAACATGGAGCAGGCTGAGGCCTACTTGGAGCAAGTAGAAAATCGGTTGTAGTTTGAATAAGGAGGCAGCAGGAGATATTGCCATCCACACAGCAGGGGAGCAGCAGTCATTACTGAACCCCACTAACACTGGATCATGTGTTTTTGTCTGTGCAGACGGCACTTCCGAGCAACAACTGGCTGTGTTGAAGCCCACGATCAATCATGCAGCAGGCTGAGGCCTACTTAGAGCAAATTGAAAATATGATCTAGTTTGAATGTGGAGCAGCAGGAGATATTGCCGTCCACACAGCAGGGGAGCAGGTGACGTTACTGAACCCCACTAACACAGGAGCTAGTGTTTTTCTCTGTGCAGACGGCACTTCTGAGCAACAACTGGCTGTGTTGAAGCCCAGGATCAATCATGCAGCAGGCTGAGGCCTACTTGGAGCAAGTAGAAAATCGGATGTAGTTTGAATGTGGCGGCAGCAGGAGATATTGCCGTCCACACAGCAGGGGAGCAGCTGACGTTACTAAACCCCACTAACAAAGGAGCTAGTGTTTTTCTCTGTGCAGACGGCACTTCTGAGCAACAATTGGCTGTGTTGAAGCCCGGGATCAATCATGCAGCAGGCTGAGGCCTACTTGGAGCAAGTAGAAAATCGGATGTAGTTTGAATGAGGAGGCAGCAGGAGATATTGCCGTCCACACAGCAGGGAAGCAGCTGACATTGCTGAACCCCACCAACACAGGAGCTAGTGTTTTTCTCTGTGCAGACGGCACTTCTGAGCGACAACTGGCTGTGTTGAAGCCCAGGATCAATCATGCAGCAGGCTGAGGCCTACTTGGAGCTAGTTGAAAATGTGATCTAGTTTGAATGTGGAGGCAGCAGGAGACTTTGCCGTCCACACAGCAGGGAGCAGCTGGCATTACTGAACCCCACTAACACAGGAGCTAGTGTTTTTTTTCTATGCGGACAGCACTTCCGAGCAACAACTGGCGATGTTGGAGCCCAGGGTAAATCAGTGTGTAGGCTGAGGCCTAATTTCATCAAGTTTAATATCTGTTGTAGACTACTACTGATTTTAAACGTGCTCCAACTAGGCCTCTGGCTCCACTCTGTCTCTAGTATTTACCCTGGCCTCCAACCCCGCCAGTTGCTGCTCAGAAGTGGCATCTGCACAATCAACAATTGTTCCTGTTTTATTGGGGTTCAGTAACGTCAGCTGATCCCCTGATGTGTGTCCAGCAATGTCTCCTGCTCTGTCCACATTCTCACTACTGTGAGAATTCACATTCTTGAATGCTGCTTGGCTGGCCCCCTCTTTCCAAGCCAACAGATTCAGAGAACAGAAGTAGACACTGTGATGGCTCCTGTACAGGGCTCTCTGACTGCCTGGGCAATTTGGCAGGTGGTGAAGAGACAGATGGTTGCTCTTCAGTGCTCTGGCCCTGAGAGGACGTGGAAGTCATTGAAGTCGATGCGTTAGCTGCCATCCATCCGACAACGGCTTCAATTTGTTCCTCCCGCAGCAGTGGGGTACGGCGAGGTCCTACAAAGCTGCACATAAAGGACTGTTGCCTGGTAAAACTGGGGGATGCTGACTCACTGGTGCCCGCAGCAGGCACAGAATCCCCACATCCTCTCCCTGCAGAATCCCCACGTAGAGATGAGCGACTTTGCCTTTTTTCGGGTCGAGTCGGGTTTCATGAAACCCGACTTTCTCAAAAGTCGGGTCGGACGAAATCGGCCGATTATCGTGAAAAGTCGAAGTCCGACTGAAACACGAAACCAAATGCAAGTCAATGGGGAAGCAAAGTCGGCAGGGAGTGGAGGACATTAAACACACCTACAGTGCCCATTTGAATGGCAAAAACATCAATTTTTATTACTGAAGCTTGTCAACCTTAATTTACTTCATAATAATAGTTACGCACTGATAACTAGGGGTTATTTGGCTAAAGTTGTGAAGGGGTAGGGCAGGCTCCAGGTTTTCATGTACCCTGGGCCAAAGAGCGCCCCTTTAACACATACCACAACTCTTGATGCTCCGATACGGTAGAGAAATAGCAGTATAGTACAATGAAAAATACTTCACTTTTTACATCTCATGACTGATATCGATTTTAAATTCTCCAATAGCTCCAAAAACAGACAGTATATTACTCCATACAGTATTATGGGCACCGCATAGTGCGCTATACAGAGTAATGAGGCCCATATATTTCTCCATACAGAATCAATGGTCCCATATAATGTTTGAAACAGTATATGATGAGCTCCACATAATGCTACAGTATATGTTGGTCCCCATGGATGAAGCTCCACTGTCTTATGGGCCCAAATAATGCTCCATATATAATTGGCCCCATTTCTAATGCTCCAGTGTATAATGGGCCCTGTAAATGCTGCTCCAGTGTCTGATGTCCACCTTTGGAATGCTCCAGTGTATGGTGGGCCCCATATATCATTCTCCAGAGTATAGTGCTCCCCAAAAATTGCTGTCCCAACATTGAAAACAATTAAATAAGTCTCCTCGCTAGGGAATCCCTGTACTAGTCTGGACTCCTCGTCGTCCCCATCTTCCATCTCACTGCACTTGGCTGTTTAGGCAGAGGGCGTACAGACGTGATGCCATTGCGCTCTCTGATCAGAATATCACTGTCAGGACATGTGGAAGACATCATGGCGGTGGAGCAGGGAGAGGTAAGTATTTCAACTTTGAAAGTGCTGTGATCCTGAGCAAGCAGGGGGGGCCCACTCGTTGGCGACGGCACTGGCACAGGGCCTCTCATAGTACGGCAGTGTATGGCGGTGTGTCTGATGGCGGGTGGGGGCCCTCCCACCGGCAGAGACACTTTTGCGTACCATGAGGGGCCCTGTGCCAGTGCCGTATGCCCCCCACCTGCTCAAGGAACCTGCACTTTCATCTGCACCTTCCTCTTTGTCACCTTGTAAGGTGGTATAGTATGCGGGAAGGGGAACCTGAGTTTCCTATGGGTCAGATGCTGGCTGTGTAGAGTGTAGTGGTCTGGGTCAATGTACCAGCAGAATTATCTAGCAGTGGCTGGGCATCAGTGCACTTGTGGCATCCCCAGGAGTACGGTCGCCACAGTGGCATTACCTTCCTCCTAGGGAGTGTGATGTCATGCTTGGGAGCAACGAAGGATCTCTCTAGCAGTTCAACCAACACACAACACATTTCCCACTCCAGGCCAGCAGGGAGACCTCTGAACCTGACTGCTGAGTAGCTGCTCTCTGTGGTCGGGAGGAGGTAAGTTAGGGGACTCTGTGCAGGGAAGGGGAAGTGTGTGGACATGAGAAGGGGAGCTGGAGGATGAGCAGAGTTAAGGCTCACTCCTAGCTGGAGCGCATGGTCTGGATTCCGGTCTCCGAGTCTGTAGGGACACTGAGGTTCCTGCAGCAGAAACCGGAGGAAGTAGCAGCTGTAAATGCTCTGTACCCAACTAAGGCTACGGCTGTTTTCCATACGAGAAAGTTCCAAAAGAGAGTCAACAGGGGGAACTTCAGTGAACCCAGTACTGCGAGTACCTCAGATAAGTGCTAGAACTGAGGCCACACTACCTATCTGCAGAGAGAGAATTCGAAATTGGCTTCCAGGCTGACCAACTCCTTCTCCATCTGTACTCTGGGTCCTGGACGGCACTTACCAAGTACAGGTAAAGGAACTGCACGACTGTGTCTGTCATCTTTCTCCTGCGCCTGGCGCATGGCTTTGCTACATCCAGCAGTGCTCACCATCTACCAACTCTTTCATATGCCCTGTCACTACGGCCCTACCTGTGCAGGGCTTCAACATCTTAGCTGCACCACAACATCTGTCCCAGAGAAGCGACACTGCAGCGCTGGTCAATCTAATCAGAAACCACAGGTGGCGTCACGTATCATTCACCTATAAACGTAATTCACCCCTTTGCATGGACGCCCAGGGCCACGGAACGGGTCACCACCACCGTAACACATCCCTGTGAGACATCGGCCCGGTACCGATTAACCCCACTGCCCTGGCTGGCCATCCATACTCCATGTCTGATTCATCTTGGACTTGGGAATTCATGATTTGACTTGATAACCCAGGCATGGTATGATAGAAAGAGCTACATGGACTAATGTGAAGTGTGGCCTGCTGCATCATTCACTTTTGGTGGGGGTGAAGGACACAAGGAAAGGGGTTCTTCCTGACCAGGAGCCAGCAATTGACGACTCAGTGCTTGCATTTTTTGAAACTTCAGAAGAGGAGGGCATATTTACTGGAGTCTGTTTCGGCAATGTAAGCCAAAACCAGTTCCTCATACTCTGCCTTTAAAAGCGGTTAACCTACTCCCAGAAAAGGTAGCCTTCCAGGCGTTCCGGAGCCAGACCATGATGCAGGCTCAACACCTCCTGCCTTAGCTGCTATTGTGCTTTTGCCACTACCAGCAGATGCACCACCACCATCAGTACCAGCTGGCCCCCCCACGCCCACGTCTGCGGCCTCTTCCACCAAGCTTCAACATTTTGCAGAAAATAGACCCAAAATAACATCAGATATATGGCACTGTATCAGAAGCGTACAGCTCTATTCAGTCAAAGGATAATTGTCAATCTCCCTATATATTCCATCAGTCACACAGAGACACTCACAGGCTTTGTATGGATTAGACAAGAATATAAAAATTAGACAAAGTGTACAGTATCATCAGATAGCAGGTATGTATAGTATAGTTTAAACATTCTAAATCTCTATAGATATTTGAGGAGGCACACACAGACACTCTCAGGCTAAGGCTGGTTTCACACTTGCGTTTTTTTTCGCGGTATTTTAGCGCTAAATAGCGCATGCGTTTTTTTTTCCTATACTTTGCATGGGATGCGCTTATGTGCACATACACATGCGTTTGTACGCGTTTTTCCGCGCATGCGTTTTTTTGCGGTATGCGCACGGGCGCACAAAATGCATCCTGTTGCATTTTTTGGGCGTCCGACTTGCCTCAAAAAAACGCATGCGCGCGCAATGCATTTTTTTACAGCAAGACACCCATTATAAGTCTATGGGTGCGCATATGTGCGCATTGGCATGCTTATGTATGCGTTTTTTTGCGCATGCGTTTTTTTTTTTACCATTAGTTGGACAATGGAATTTAGGGGTTTGGGTTAGAGTTAGGGTTAGTTAAGGGGGTTTAGGGCTAGGGTTAGGGTTAGCTAGGGTTTAGGGTTAGGGTTAGGGTTAGTATGGTTTGGTTAAGGGTTAGGGTTAGGGTCAGGGTTAGGGTTAGGGTTAGTATGGTTTGGTTAAGGGTTAGGGTTAGGGTCAGGGTTAGGGTTAGGGTCAGGGTTAGGGTTAGTAAAGTCATGGTTTGGGTTAGTGTGAGGGGCCACCTAATGTTGGAAAAAAACGCACTAAAAACACATACAAACGCATAAAAACGCTGCGTTTTTTTGATGCATGCTCATAAAAATGCTTGAAAAAAACGCAGCATTTGTATGCGTTTGTATGCGTTTTTTCAATGCGTTTTTTTGCGGGAAAAACGCGCTGCAAAAAAAAGCAAGTGTGAAATTAGCCTAAGTATTGGATTAAAACACAATCTAAAAAGCTGTAAAATGGTAATGGATCTCAAGAGTACAGCTGTACATAGTGTAGGTGTCATTATTGTCAATTTCAGTATTTATTTCGACAGTCAGAAAATAACTCTCACTTGGTCAGTTTGGATTAGACCAAAATATAACAAGCAGTAAATGGGTAATGTATCCCAAGCGTAGAGCTGTATACAGTGTTGGGGTAATTTTTAAATGTACATCTAAATTGCAGGAGTAACCCATACACACTCACACGCTCAGGATGGATCACACCACAATATAACAAGAAGATCCGCAAGAAATAATCACACATGTGGGACAATGTTCCAGGTGTCAATGATACACTTAAGAGTGTTGGTTGGAGGATGACTTCCTCGCAGAAAGGGTACAGTATCACCAGATACCACTGTATTATCACCCATCCCTTGAAGATTGTGAGCCCTCGCGGGCAGGGTCCTCTCTCCTCCTGTACCAGTTATGACTTGTATTGTTTAAGACTATTGTACTTGTTTTTATGTATACCCCCCTCACATGTAAAGCGCCATGGAATAAATGGCGCTATAACAATAAATAATAATAATAATAATAATACCAGGTATATATAGCATAGTTTAAACATTAACAATGTACTTCTATATATCAGGAGTAGTGTTGAGCCACCCCGCTAGTGTTTTGGTTCGTCGCACAGGAGGCAAGTTCGTCGAACGTTCGAAGAACACCGTCGAACCCCATTGAAAACAATGGCAGGCAAACACAAACACATCCAAACACATAGAAAACAATTACAAAACACCTTTAAAAGTGTCCCAAAGCAGACAAAATGCTCAGAAGACAAAAATAACATATGGAAAAGGGCAACTACATTTAGAAAAGAGGTGGAGGAGTAATAGGAGGAGGAGGAGGAGACACGGATATAGGCATGTCATGCCCTTATGAAGTCAAGAAAGGCTGGAATAAAAATGTAAAATACCAAAAAACAGTAAAAATCTGAAATCGAAGACGATCATATACAGTCGGACTTCCCACCATGAAATAGGCCAACTGCCGATTGGGCGGCGTTATTCCTACGGACCTCCGAACAGCGTCCATGAAGGCAAAGTGTTTGGTTTCCGGGAGCTGTATGATTGCAAAGCAGAACCTTAAAGGAATGTCCAAAAGGACACCACCAGGAGTGGAGCCTGTGGCTTAACTGGACTCATCCCGGGAAACCACAACCATACAAGCTACAGAAAAGATAGACAGATTGCAAGCTTTGTCGGTTCAGTGTGTGGTGTGGTATGTCTGTTTGTAGTTGTGCTAGCGATTTCTCAGCTTTATTCCATTAACAACAGAGACTCCGGCATGCCCCCGCGGTACGCGTCAAGCTTACTAGAGGGATATGCGAGGCTCTGGCACGCGAGATCGAGCAATAACAAATCTATCATGCCCTTACATGTCCAGGGCTGCATGCGCGCTACACTGAAAGGACCAGCTTTTGTCGCTTACAGGTGCTGATAACCCGCTGAACACCGCTAGTGATGGGGATCTGGGATTCCAATTATTCCCCGTGAACGATGATTTCCCAGTAAGTGCAGGTCAACTGCAATTACAGAATTAGGCCTAACCGGCATTCCTGACAAAATGAAAAAATTACGTGTCCAAACCACAGGTGCTGTAGCTTGCTTAACAGCTCGGCAGCCGTTCTCAGGCCCAGTATGGATTCGACAACATTGTAGAAAGTTGATAAAGGATAACAGTTTCACCGGATAACACGTATATATGTAGCATAGTTTACACATTAAAAACCTATGTCTATAGATCAGGAGGCAGGCTCAGACGGTCTCAGGCCCAGTATGGATTAGACGTGATTGAACAAAGGTGAGAAAGGGTAATGTATCACCGGATTACAGGTATGTATAGCATAGTTTACACATTAAAAACCTATGTCTATAGATCAGGAGGCAGGCTCAGACGGTCTCAGGCCCAGTATGGATTAGACGTGATTGGACAAAGGTGAGAAAGGGTACATGATCACTGGATAGCAGGTATATATAGCATAGTTTAGACATTTAAAATCTCCGTGTTCTCAGTATGGATTAGACAACAATCTAAAAAGTAGAAAAAAGGAAATGTTTTTGAAGCGTACACCAGTATACACTTTTGGTGGTATTTATAATCTTCATATATATTTCTGTCTCAGTAAGACAGTCCAGCCTCTCCGCAATAGGAAATGAGATGCATACAATTACTGACAAAGTCTAGTGATTGCAGAAATCTAGGAATTAATAATCACGGGAAAAACTTCCGTCACAATTCTCAGAGGCGATGCTGACCCTCAATTAATTTGTGTGTGGAGACAGCGAAAACATAACTTTGTGAAGAAAGTGTTGCTGTATCGCAGTACCGTTGATCCAATCAGCGTTACTCATCTCCATAAAATTTTTATCACAGGGAGAGATGTAAACATGTTGCTCACTGTCTATCATGATCTGTCACGTAACTTTGGAGTGCAAAAGACAGAAGCCACAGGCCATAGGCGATTCTATGGGAGGCGATTCTATGGGAGGCACATTTAAAAATGTGCGCCGGAATGTCACACATCTGTGAGTAGAAAAACTGTGAAAGCTGATGATAAACCACCACTGCATGTCATTGTGAGTCGACTTAGGCAAGAAAGTGAAAGAACTGGAAGAGCAGGTGGTCTTCTCTTCCATCCTCCCAGTGGATGGCCATGGAACAAGGAGGTGGAATAAGATTCTGCAGGTGAACAACTGGCTACGTCGATGGTGCCGTCAGCAACGATTTGGATTTATGGATCACGGAGTGAATTACCTTTACGATGGACTACTTGCTAGAGATGAAGTGCACCTTACGAAGACTGGAAAACATGTATTTGGAAGTCGCCTTGCTACACTTGTAAGGAGAGCTTTAAACTAGAACAACATGGGAAGGGAAGCAAAAGACCAGAAAAAGCCACACACCTGACAAATGCTATTGAGAACTCTGCTATTAGAAGTGGAAAGGAAGAACAAAGACAAAAGAATCTAAATCATAAAAATATTGGAGAAAGAGAAACCAATCACAAACTACTGTAAAATGTTTCTATACTAATGCACAAAGCATGGGCAACAAACAAGGAGAATTGGAACTACTAACACAGGAAAAGAAATATGATGTCATTGGAATCACTGAAACTTGGTGGGACAATACACATGATTGGAATACAAGACTAGAAGGATACAACTTATTTGCAAGAAACAGACTTGAGAAACGAGGAGGAGGTGTCGCATTGTATGTTAGAAACGCGTATATCTGTACAGAGATTGAAACTTCAGAGACTGGGAGTTCTGTGGAAACTGTTTGGGTAAGAATACAAGGACAGAACAATGGAAAGGACACCATTGTAGGCATTTACAACAGGCCGCCTGTGCAAGCTGAAGATATGGATGAACTCTTTATTCATCAAATGGCCAAGTTCTCAAAAAAATATGACATAGTTGTCATGGGAGATTTCAACTATCCAGACATTTGTTGGGATCTCTCTCAGGCAAAACTAACAGGTCAAGGAAATTCTTATCCTCTCTTGCTGACAACTTTATCATCCAAAAGGAAGGGGAGAAAACAAGGGGAACTGCTACCTTGGATCTTATCCTTATAAACAGGGAGGAAATGGTTGAGGAGGTAAAAGTGGCTGAGACCCTAGGAGGTAGCGACCATGCTATTTTAGAATTTTGAATAACTAGAGGAGGAAGACCTGTGAAGACTCAGACGTCAAGGTTAGATTTCAGAAAGGCAGATTTTAAGGGATTCAGAAAGAGAATTGGAGGGATCCAATGGCTGGATATCCTTAAAGACAAAAATTTCCAGGAAGGATGGGAAATCTTGAAAAATGAAATTCTCAAAGCACAATTGTTAACAATTCCGAAAAGAGGGAAGAATAGGAAGCATTTAAGGAAGCCAGGATAGATGAACACAGAACTTAAGCACATGCTAAAAAGGAAGAAAAAAATGTTTATAAAATGGAAAGAGGGAGGCATATCTAAAGAAGAATATAATGCTGTCTGCAGAACCTGCAGGGCACAAATCATATTATCTAAAGCTGAAAATGAATTGAGGCTTGCAAGAGATGTCAAAAGCAATAATAAAGGATTTTGGGGATATGTCAAAAGTAAAAGAAAAGTCAAAGATGCTATAGGATTTTTACAGGATAAAAATGATGAAATGGTAAGACAGGATGTTGAGAAGGCCGAACTTTTAAATTCCTATTTTGCATCTGTTTTCTCTCAGAAAGGAAATGTAACATCAACTGTTTTTCACTGTCCTATTAAGGGAATAGAAGAATCCAGGATATCTATAAACAGAAAGATAGTGAGGAAACACTTAGCTAACCTAAATGAATTCAAGTCTCCAGGTCCAGATGAATTACACCCCAGAGTACTGAAGGAGATAGCAGAAGAAATTTTTGAACCCCTCTCCATAATCTTTGAAAATTCTTGGAGAACAGGAGAAGTCCCAGAAGACTGGAGAAGAGCAAATGTTGTTCCTATCTTCAAAAAGGGGAAGAAGGTGGACCCAGGCAACTATAGGCCGGTGAGTCTGACTTCTATACCAGGAAAGATCTTTCAACAAATTATTAAACAGTATGTATGTCAGTACCTGGAAAAGAATGAAGTGATTAAACAGAGTCAGCATGGGTTTGTAACTAATAAGTCATGTCAGACTAACTTAATTTCCTTCTATGACGGAATCACTGATTGGGTGGATCAAGGAAATGCTGTAGATATAGTATATCTTGACTTCAGCAAAGCATTTGACAAAATATCTCATACAATCCTTATTGAAAAAATGACTAAGTATGGAATGGACAAGGCAACTGTTAGGTGGATTCATAACTGGCTTAGTGATCGGACCCAAAGAGTGGTCGTAAATGGCTGCACATCCAGTTGGAAGAATGTCTCAAGTGGGGTACCACAGGGCTCTGTCCTGGGCCCTGTATTGTTCAACATCTTTATCAACGATTTAGATGAAGAAATTGAGGGTAAACTGATTAAATTTGCTGATGACACAAAGCTAGGAGGGATAGCTAATACTAGAGAAGAGAGAGACAGGATTCAAAAAGATATAAATAAACTGGAGAAGTGGGCAGCAACTAACAGAATGGTTTTTAACAGGGAAAAATGCAAAGTACTACATCTGGGCAATAAAAATGAAAAAAGCATATACAGAATGGGAGGAACAGGCCTAAGCAACAGCACATGTGAAAAAGACTTGGGTATACTAATAGATCACAGACTGAATATGAGTCAACAGTGTGATGCAGCAGCAAAAAAGGCAAATGCAATTCTAGGATGTATTAACAGAAGCATACAGTCTAGATCACGTGAAGTCATTATTTCCCTCTACTCCTCTTTGGTCAGACCTCATCTGGAATATTGTGTCCAGTTTTGGGCACCACATTTTAAAAAAAGACATCAACAAACTGGAGCAAGTTCAGAAAAGAGCAACCAGAATGGTGACCGGTCTGCAAACTGTCTTATGAGGAAAGGTTGCAGGATTTGGGAATGTTTAGTTTGCAAAAGAGAAGACTGAGAGGAGACTTAATAGCTGTCTACAAATATCTAAAGGGCTGTCACATTGTAGAAGGATCAACTTTATTCTCATTTGCACAAGGAAAGACTAGAAGCAATCGGATGAAACTGAATGTGTGGAGACACAGATTAGATATTACAAAAAACTTTTTGACAGAGTGATCAATGAGTGGAACAAGCTGCCACGAGAAGTGGTGAGTTCTCCTTCAATGGAAGTCTTCAAACAGAGGCTGGACAGACATCTGACTGGGATGATTTAGCGAATCCTGCTTTGAGCAGGGGGTTGGACCAGATGGCCCAGGAAGTCACTTCCAACTCTACGATTCTATGATTCTATGACGTCCATAAGAAATGAAAGCCATTGATCATCTGAAGCTAGAGCCCGGCCAGTGGGACAGGGCATATCTACATCTTAACCATCATCTATCAGTTCAACAAATTTGTAGTGGCAGTCCCAGTGAAGGATTTGACAGCCCAAACTACACAGCGGAGGAGCAGGGAGAGGTAAACATTGCAACTGCTGTGGCCCTGCCCAAGCAAGGGTGGCACACTCATGGGTGTCGGTACTGGCACTGGGCCCCTCATTGTACGGCGGTGTGTCTGACGGCGGGTGTGCACCCCCACCATCAGAGACACTTGATTGCACCATGAGGGACCCTGTGCCAGTGCCCGCGCCCAAGAGTCAGCCTACCCACCTGTTCTGGGGCAACGGCACTCGCATGGTTGTGTGCGCTAGGTGGTGACCCCGGCCATGGGGGGAGGCAGCACAGTTAGGGAGGTTTACAAAATGGCATATGTTGATCAGGGACATTACATTCAACTGTTGCTAAAGGCGAAATTGGTCAAGTCCGAGGAAGAGGAGGACCAAAGCAAGCCATTTTTCTGGCAACCTATGTGTCATCAGGGTAAGGTGGGACAAAATCCTTGGAAACCCATGCATGGTTCATTTTAATGAAGGTTAGATCATCCACATTTTGGGTCAACAGACGGGTCCTTATTTCTGTCAGGATTGATCCAGCTGCACTGAAGACTCTTTCTGATAGCACACTTGCAGCTGGGCAAGCGAGCTCCTGTAAGGCATATTGTGCCAATTAAGGCCAGGTGTCCAGTTTAGCGTCCCAATAGTCAAATGGGAATGACCTGTGAGGGAGAACATCGATATGGGATGAGAAGTAGTTTGTAACCATAGTTGACAACTGCTGTCTCCTGTCACTTTCAATCGATGCAGTACTACCAGTCGTGTGAGCGGGACTTGAAAAATCAGTCCACAACATGGTCATGAAACCCCTGTCTCCCACGCCACTTCTGATGTGTGCACCACGAACACCTCTTCCAAGCTTCCCCCGGCCCCTACGGCTCGTGTGAGAACCATCACCGCTGCAGTGTGCTGGGAATGCCTCAACCAACCGGTTTACCAGAGTTGCTCGTTTGTTAGCCAATATTAGGTCAAGGTTCTCCTGTGGCATTATGTTTTGGAATTTGCCATTATAGCGTGGATCCAGGACGCTGGCCAACCAGTAGTCCTCATCGTTCATCATTTTGGCAATGCGGGGGTCCCTTTTTAGGATCTGCATGGCATAATCTGACATGTGGGCCAATGTTCCCGGTGTCAATGATGCTCTGCGAGTGCTGGGTGGAGGAGCACTTTCTGGCAAATCCACATCCCTCCAGTCACGCACAAACCCTGTACCAGACCTTGCCACGCCAACATTTTCTCTCACCCCACGAGAAGCATCCTACTCCCCTAAATAATCATCCTTATTATGAATGAGTCACCGAAGGAGGAAAAAACAAAAATACAAGCTAAGTCCAGAAAACCGGAGAGGTTGGTAGCTATCAGATTGCAGACCCCTGATCCGATCCACAACAACTAACAGTAGCCGTGGGGGGTTCCTACGATGCCCTAGACCCCTCGAACACAGCCAGAGAACTAAATAGGCCTAACGAAAGAAAGGGGAAATCTAAACTGCCCCAGAGCAGACCCCAAAGCAATAGGCAGCCCCCAACATATAATGACGGTGAAGCAAGATGAAAACACTAACACAGAAAGATAGGTTGAGCAAACGATGGGGCCCAAGCTAACTAAAAAGGACAGGATAGAAAAGCTGCTGTCTGCAATCCGTAAAAAAACCCTACCAAAAAATTTCCCAACCGTGTGATAGGAAAAACAGGTCCTGAAGTCGCTAGGACTTCAAAAAGACTATATCAGCACTCAGGTAAATTTTGAAGACAGAGCAAAGAGACAAACTGATCAGAGACAAAAATGGAACTCAGCACACCCCCGACCGGGGATGGCTGAACTCCAAAAACAAGGTAAACAAAACTAATAAGTTCAATAGCAGAGCAAAAACTTATCTTTGGGCAGCAGGAATGAGACTGGTCTCCAATAATCCAGCAGAGAAGTCACCAGTGACTCAGAAGGGCGTCGGCTGCCTTATACCCATCATCATCCTCCTCCTCTTCCTCTTCTTCCTCCACCTCGTCCAGGAGGGGTCCCGGAGCTGACAATGGCTGACTGTCATCAAGGCTTCCCTCCTCTTCTTCCTCCTCATCTACCTTGGCTGCAGACGCCTGCTCCTTAATGTGCGTCAAAGTTTGCATGAGCAGACGCATAAGTGGGATGCTCATGCTTATGATGGCATTGTCTGCGCTTACCAGCCATGTGCATTCCTCAAAACACTGAAGGACTTTACAGAGGTCTTTCAGCTTCGACCACTGCACACCTGTCAACTCCATGTCTGCCCTCAAAGTGCCTGCCTGTGTATTCTCCCACCAATGCATTACGGCCTGCCTCTGTTCGTACAGCCGCTCAACCATGTGCAGGGTGGAGTTCCACCTTGTTGCAACGTCGATAATTAGGTGGTGCTTGGGAAGGTGGAGCAATCTCTGCAGCTTCTGCATACGACTGGAGTGTACCGGCGACCGGCGGATGTGCGAGCACAGTCTTCGAACCTTATGGAGCAGGCCTGTGAACTTCGGATAATTATTGAGGAAGCACTTCACCACCAGGTTCAAGGTGTGAGCCAAGCAAGGTATGTGTCTGAGTTTTGAAAGGGCTATGGCTGCCACAAAATTCCGGCCGTTATCACTAACTACCTTGACTGTCTCAAGATGTAGGCTTCCCAGCCATGACTCAGTCTGTCGCTGAAAGTAGTCGGCCAGTACTTCCGCGGTGTGTCTGTCGCCCAAACACATCATCTGCAACACAGCCTGCTGAGGCTTTCCACTAGCTGATCGATAGGGGGACACCTCATGTACAACACTGGCAGCTGGGGATGGAGTGCTCGTGCGACTGCGCTCTGTGGACGAGCTTTCGCTTCTGGAGGCGGAGGAGGAGGGTTGAATGCCTACAGCCAACTGTTTCCTATACTGTGGGCTAGGCAGCACTGTCCCACCACCGCTGTTCCCTGTGGATCCTGCCTCCACCACATTAACCCAGTGCGCAGTGATGGACACGTAACGGTCCTGGCCATGCCTACTGGACCATGCATCAGTTGTGAGGTGCACCTTTCCACTCACTGATTGCTTGAGTGCATGGACAATGCAGTCTTTCACATGAAGGTGGAGGCCTGGGATGGCTTTGTGAGAAAAGAAGTGGTGACTGGGTAGGTCATAGCGTGGTACTGCGTAGGCCATGAGTTTGCGGAAAGCTGCGCTTTCAACCAACTGGTAGGGCATCATCTCTAACGAGATTAGTTTGGCAATGTGGGCATTCAAACCCAGTGTACGCGGATGAGAGGATGAGTGCTTTTTTGTCCTACTCATAGTCTCTGGTAAGGTGAGCTGGACTTGAGAGCTGCTTATGGTGGAACTAGCAGTGGACATGGTGGACTGAGAGAGGGTTGATGATGGTGATAGAGTTGGTGTTCTTTCTGATGGCCTAGATTCAGTCTTTTGTTGATATAACATTGTGATTCCCTTACTGCTTTGGCCTTGCGACGACACCTCAACATTTGCTGCTGGTGGTGTGCTAACCGGTGGGCTTACAGTGGGGGAAACAATGTAGCATTGCTGACTACCTTCTTTGGGAGCAGTTGCACATGTGGTACGTGAGGTTTGGTAGTCCGTCCACGCTTGCAAGTGCATGGTGGTTAAATGTCTAAGCATGCAACTGGTATTCAAATTTCTCAGATTTTTCCCTCGGCTTAAGGTCTTTGCGCACTTCTTACATATAACCTTTGCCTGATCATTAGGATTTTGTTCAAAATTGTGCCACACTGCACTCTTCCTACTATGGAAGACTTTTGAGGCCTTGCACGCTGTGCTATTTTGACCATCTGGCCAAGCTGTCCTGCATCTCTTTTGGTTTTTGTAACCCGTTTTTCGACTGCTCCGGGCCTGCCAGATAACAGCTGTTGCAATGTCAATGCCTGCTGCGGATGCTCCTCCTCTTCTGAGCTACTGGCAGCGGCACCCTCTTTCCCCAATGGATGAAAATCTGGGTCATCCATCACCTCCTCTTCAATGTCATGTGCACCTTCCTCTGTGTCACCGTGTATGGTGGTATAGTATGCGGGAAGGGGCACCTGAGTTTCATCAGGGTCAGATTCTGGCTCCGTATACTGCGAGGACAATGTAGTGGTCTGAGAGCATGTACCAGCAGATAAATCTAGCAGTGGCTGTGCATCAGTGCACTCCATGTCAGATTCATCTTGGACTGGGGAATTCACGATTTGACTTGATAACCCAGGCATGGTATGAGAAAAGAGCTCCATGGAGTAATCTGCAATGTGTCCTGCCGCATCCTTCACTTTTGGTAGGGGTGAAGGACACAAGGAAAGGTGTTGTTCCTGACCAGGAGCCTCCACTGACGACGCAGTGCTTTTATTTTTTGAAACTTCAGAAGAGGAGGCGATAGAGCTGGAGGCTGTGTCAGCAATGTAAGCCAAAACTTGTTCCTGAAGCTCCGGCTTTAAAAGCGGTTTAACTACTCCCAGAAAAGGGAGCCTACGAGGCCTTGTGGAGCCAGACAATGATGCCGGCTCACCACCTCCTGCCTTAGGTGCTATTGTGCTTTTGCCACAACCAGCAGAAGCACCACCACCAATACCTCCATCAGGACCAGCTGGCAACCCCCACCCACTTCCACTGCCTCTTCCACCATACTTCTTCATTTTTTTTAAAAGGTACCCAAAATAACAACAGCTATATGGTACTGTAAAACAAGGTAAAGGGTCTATAGAGTATTGGTGAGAATTTGAATCTCACTTTAGATTGGAGGACGCTGAACTATTGTCTCAGGCCCAGTAGAGATTACACCGCAATGTGACAGGCAGAAATTGGCTAGTGTATGAGAAGACAGAAGCTGTATATAGTATTGGTGAGAATGTAAATCTCACTGTAGATTGGAGGACGCTGAACTATTCTCTCAGGCCCAGTAGAAATTACACCGCAATGTGACAGGCAGAAATTGGCTGGTGTATGAGAAGGCAGAAGCTGTATATAGTATTGGTGAGAATTTGAATCTCACTGTAGATTGGAGGAGGCCGAACTATTGTCTCAGGCCCAGTAGAGTTTACACCGCAATGTGACAGGCAGAAATTGGCTGGTGTATGAGAAGGCAGAAGCTGTATATAGTATTGGTGAGAATTTGAAGCTCACTGTAGATTGGAGGACGCTGAACTATTGTCTCAGGCCCAGTAGAGATTACACTGCAATGTGACAGGCAGAAATTGGCTGGTGTATGAGAAGACAGAAGCTGTATATAGTATTGGTGAGAATTTGAATCTCTCTGTAGATTGGAGGACGCTGAACTATTGTCTCAGGCCCAGTAGAGATTACACTGCAATGTGACAGGCAGAAATTGGCTGGTGTATGAGAAGACAGAAGCTGTATATAGTATTGGTGAGAATTTGAATCTCTCTGTAGATTGGAGGACGCTGAACTATTGTCTCAGGCCCAGTAGAGATTACACCGCAATGTGACAGGCAGAAATTGGCTGGTGTATGAGAAGGCAGAAGCTGTATATAGTATTGGTGAGAATTTGAATCTCACTGTAGATTGGAGGACGCTGAACTATTGTCTCAGGTCCAGTAGAGATTACACCACAATGTGACAGGCAGAAATTGCCTAGTGTATGACTAACTACAAGGTGTATATAGAATTGGTCAGAATTGGAATCTCCCTAGAGTGTAGGTCTGTAAGAATGGACAAACTCCTCGGCTTTTCCTTACAGAGTCACACACAGATAGCTTCAATTTGGCAATGATAACAGCAGTGTGAAAACAGCAATGCAGCTATCAGGGAGCCTTAAAAGGCAGCCTAATAACCAACAGAGCTGATGCACCAAAATATAGCCTCCCCTTGCACCGCACAGTAACTGGTGTGTTGTACAGGCAAAATGGCTAGCAGCAGAAGTAATTTTTGGTATCTTCTTCCCTGCCTAACGCTCTCCCTACAGAATCATCAGCAGCAGCTTTCCCTATTCTGAGATCAGCATAAGTAACATGGCGGTCGGCGTGCATGCCCATTTATACCCCCTGTGATGCCACACAAAGAAAGCCAATCACTTGCATGCCCTTTGAAAACATGGTGGTAACCACTGCCTATGTCATCACGTTGCCCACAGTGTCCGTTCTTCCTGATTGGCTGAAAAAGGGTGCAAAAGCATCTTTTGAAATGCGACTTTGACGCGATGGTCGCCGACCTCGTGGCCGACCTCACGCTAAGGTCGGGTTTCATTTCATGAATCCTGACTTTGGCGAAAGTCGGCGACTTTTGAATTTTTTCGACCCATTTCGCTCAACTCTATCACCACGTCCTCTCCCTGCTGAAACTACACGCTCACGCCCACGTGTCTTACTCCCTGCCTTCTTCATCTTGATAGACTGATAAAGATAGGCAGAAAAGTACAAAGGGGGGCTTAGTGTGCTTATTCCTGAACAGCTGCTAACAGGTATAAGAAACACTAATTTTATAAAGTGTGTGGACTACACTTTAATATGAGCCAATGTGGCCTACACAACTGTCAAATGGAGTGTTTGGTGAACTTTATTTTGTTTTTGTTTTTTTCAAAAAAACAAAAAGGATGTGACCAAAGATTTGAAAGCGATAGTATCACAAACTTTTTGGAGCCATTAAAATGAAGGAAGGTAACCTAAAATGCAAAAGATGAGGCTCCAAAAAATAGGTTAATACTAATCTAGCTGCGGATGAAGGGCACAAGCCAGAAAAAAGGCTCATCTATCTACTCCTATATAGTGTTTGCAACCAACCAATGTAGATGGATACGGATGGATGCACACTAATAGGAGAATGAAAAATGAGCAGCAATAAAAGAAAAATATGTATGAGTCAGTGACGCACGCTGAGTGGCCTACAACCAGACGTAGCTGCAGGACACACTACAGCGTGAGCTGCACTCACACACAGAGACCTCTCAGACAGCCGTGAACAGTGCAGATAACTGGGCACTAGCACTGAAAGGCTGCAGAAAGGCTCTGCTGTCTACTCCTATAGTGTTTGCAACCAACGTATATGGATACGGATGGATGCACACTAATAGGAGAATAAAAAATGAGCTGCAATAAAAGAAAAATATGTATGAGGCAGTGACGCATGCTGAGCGGCCTACAACCAGATGTGGCTGCAGGACACACTACACAGCGTGAGCTGTACTCACACAGACCTTGCAGACAGCTGTGAACACTGATGCAAGGAAAAAGAAAGCTACAGTGGTTGATTATGTAGCCTGGGTAAAGCACAATATGATTTGGAAAATCGCTATCTCTAACTGTCCCTCAGAGTCTTGAACAGCAGCCTGTCCCTAACTGAATTCACAGCAGAGTGAACCCGAAATGGTGGCGGCAGCTTTTATAGTGCATCATGACATCATTTCAGCAGCCAATCACAGCCATGCCATTACTTAACATGCCTACATGCCTAACAGGATGTGCCCACACTTCTGAGGATTGTCATTGGCTGAATCAAATCAAACTGGCTCATAGCATTATGGGAACTTCCTATTCCGGTATTCGATATGCTAAAAGTATCGGAACTCAGTATCGGAATGCTCAACGCTACTGATATCCAATTTAAATTGTCCAATAGCTCCAAAAATGGACAGTATATTACTCCATACAATATTATGGCCACCGCATAGTGCGCTTTACATAGTAATGAGGCCTATATATTTCTCCATACAGAATCATTGGTCCCATATAATGTTCCATACAGTATTTGATGAGCTCCACATAATGCTACAGTATATGTTGGTCCCCATGGATGAAGGTCCATTGTCTTATGGTCCCAAATAATGCTCCATATATAATGTGCCCCATTTATAATGCTCCAGAGTAGAGTTGAGCGACTTTGGTCCGATCGGGTTTCGTGAAACCCGACTGAAACAAAATTTATTTCAGATGAAACTGGTCCGACTAGGGCAAAAAAGTCAGAGTTTCGTCCAAAACCCGACCCCAATGCAAGTCAATGGGGAATAAAAGTTGGCATTGAGTGGATGAACGTCATCCGCTCAATGCCAACTTTTATTTCCCATTGACTTGCATTGGGGTCGGGTTTGGACGAAACTCTGACTTTTTTGCCCTAGTCGGACCAGTTTCAGCTGAAATACATTTTGTTTCAGTCGGGTTTCACGAAACCCGATCTGATCAAAGTCGCTCAACTCTAGCTCCAGTGTATAAATTGTGTATAAACTCTAAATATATAAATTGTGTATAAACTCAGTGTATAAACTCTAGATCCAGTGTCTGATGTCCACCTTTGGAATGCTCCAGTGTATGGTGGGCCCTATATATCATTCTCCAGAGTATAGTGCTCCCAAAAATTGCTCCCAACCTTTTAAACAATTAAATAAGTCCCCTCGCTAGGGAATCCCTGTACTAGTCTGGACTCCTCATCGTCCCCATCTTCCATCTCTCTGCACTTGGACTATTTAGGCAGAGTAAAAAAAGTGTAGTCAGCTTACCCATCTGCAAAGCAATCCCCAAGCCTGCCAACGCCCAGCACGGACTGTGGTGAGCATCCACATGAATCAGGAGCAAGAGGAAGAAAAAAAGTGATCTAGCTGGAGACGGAGGCGGCTGCAATTTACAAAGCTTTATTGGACAACTTAAAAATATGTTGGTTCTTTAAAATTTTCTTATAGCAAACACCAAGCACACCAGTGAAGAAGATCAACGCGTTTCCACTAAAAAATAGCCTTAGTCATGATCTACCTGCTAATACATTGAGAAATTATATATACAGTGCACATGACATTGATTGGACAGACAATTAAAAATGCAGAAAAGCATATACAAATTGAGAAAAAAACAAAAAAAAACAAACAAATATTTCTTGGTCAAGAATCATCATGGATAACAGTGAATTAGGATAAAACATTTCCTTATAAGATACTGCATAAACAGTATTCAGTATAATTTTATTAAATCTTGTCTGGCATTGAGACCACGGGGAATACGGGTGTCAAGCATAAACATCCAGTATGTTTCACGGTTAAATAATTTCTGTTGTAAATGACCTCCTCTAGGAGATTTGTAAACCTTTTCAATTCCACAAAATCTAAAACTACTTAAATTGCCTTTGTGCACATTGTAAAAATGTCTTGACACAGCTGAGGCGGAGAGAGCTTGAGAATTTACAGCGTCTGATAAATGTCTCCTGATCCGCACCTTCAGCGGACAAGTAGTGCAGCCGGCATACTGAATTTTGCATATGGTACATTCTATAAGATACACCACATTCTCAGTGTTGCAATTAATGTAATCATGTATGTCAAATTGCTTTTGATTATATGAAGGCAAAAATGTATTTGTTTTATAAACATAATTGCATGTTTTGCAACGGTTGCCTCCACATCTAAAAAATCCTGTGGCGTCCAGCCAAGTAGCTCTATTAGTATCCCGAGGAGAGCTGAGGAATAAGCTTGGAGACAGGATCGAACCCAGGGTAGGAGCTCGTTTGCTACAAACTTGATGTCACTGTGCGTTAATATTTGTTTCAATCTGTCATCTTGTTTTAGCATTGGTAAATGTTTTTTAATGATATCTACAATTTGTCCATATTGCAAGCTATAAGGAGTACTGGTCTTAGACCAATTTCAGGATTTAATTGAACAAGAATTAGTTGACCTTAATAAATTTAATATGGAATCTAAAAATAAAAACTATAATTTAACTAAAAGGGAGAAAAAAGCACTTAAAGACTTGCATAATAATCAGGATCTCATAGTAAGGCAGTCAGACAAAGGTGGTACCATAGTGCTTTTAGATGCAGGATTGTACAAAAACTGAATTTGTTAGATTTGGAAAATAAGGAGACCTATCTTGAACTAAGTTCTAATCCTACTGATGAGTACTCCTTATAGCTTGCAATATGGACAAATTGTAGATATCATTAAAAAACATTTACCAATGCTAAAACAAGATGACAGATTTAAACAAATATTAACGCATAGTCACATCAAGTTTGTAGCAAAACGAGCTCCTACCCTGGGTTCGATCCTGTCTCCAAGCTTATTCCTCAGCTCTCCTTGGGATACTAATAGAGCTACTTGGCAGGACGCCACAAGATTTTTTAGATGTGGAGCCAACCGTTGCAAAACATGCAATTATGTTTATAAAACAAATACATTTTTGTCTTCATATAATCAAAAGCAATTTGACATACATGATTACATTAATTGCAACACTGAGAATGTGGTGTATCTTATAGAATGTACCATATGCAAAGTTCAGTATGTCGGCTGCACTACTTGTCCGCTGAAGGTGCGGATCAGGAGACATTTATCAAACTCTCTCCGCCTCAGCTGTGTCAAGACATTTTTACAATGTGCACAAAGGCAATTTAAGCAGTTTTAGATTTTGTGGAATTGAAAAGGTTTACAAACCTCCTAGAAAAGGTCATTTACAACAGAAATTATTTAACCGTGAAACATACTGGATGTTTATGCTTGACATCCGTATTCCCCGTGGTCTCAATGCCAGACAAGATTTAATAAAATTATACTGAATACTGTTTATGCAGTATCTTATAAGGAAATGTTTTATCCTAATTCACTGTTATCCATGATGATTCTTGACCAAGAAATATTTTTTTTTTGTTTTTTCTCAATTTGTATATGCTTTTTTGCATTTTTAATTGTCTGTCCAATCAATGTCATGTGCACTGTATATATAGTTTCTCAATGTATTAGCAGCTAGATCATGACTTAGACTATTTTTTAGTGGAAACGCGTTGATCTTCACTGGTGTGCTTGGTGTTTGCTATAAGAAATTTTTAAAGAACCAACATATTTTTAAGTTGTCCAATAAAACTTTGTAAATTGCAGCCGCCTCCGTCTCCAGCTGGATCACTTTTTTTTCTTCCTCTTGCTCCTAATTCATGTGGATGCTCACCACAGTCATTGCTGGGCGTTCGCAGGCTTGGGGATTGCTTTGCAGACGGGTAAGCTGACTACACTTTTTTTTACTTATCCATTGTGAGTTTTTTAGTCGTGCTATTACCGGGTCTATAATCCCTTCTAAATGCAATAAGGACAACTTGTTCACCATATAGCATTTACAACACCAACCTCCTTAGAGCTTTTCTCTATTAAAACAATTTTTTCTCCTGTTTCCAATCATGGATCCTCTACATAAGAACTTTATAGATATTGATGACCATACAACAAGGCTCACTAAGGTAGCCTCAGTGTTCAGCAATGAAACACCTGATTTGATAACTGAAACTAATGAGTTGAGAACTTTAATGCTACAATTGGAGAAAAAAATGGTCAAAGAGATGAAAACCTGGTGGGATCTGACTACTTTGAAAACATAGGAGTCCAAAAGTATTATCCCTGGAGGACTACGATTAAGAAAAGTACCTACAGAAATTTTCAGTGAAGATTTTGAAAAGGAATGATACTCCATTTTGAGTCAATGTTCCCTCAAGCTCATCTCTTTAATAATAAAATATGAGGACATGGAAATGAATTCTTTTTCCAAAGATTTTATTCTTTTAAACAATGGGGAGAGGGGAAGACGGGAATGGGAAGAGAAGGAAAGATAAGGGGAAGTAGGGAAATTACAAGTTGACATCATGTACAGAAAATGCAAAACATGCATTAATGATGTCATTTTACAAACATATCTTGCCAACGCCTAAATATGTAGAATACAAGATTGTACAATAGAATAATAGCAATAAAGAACATAAAAACACACAAATGAGTATAATGAATGTCATTACAGATCTAACCCTATGTCAAATAGTAGATACAAGATCAGTTATGTCAGAGGCAAAACTAAAACAGCTTTTCTTATATCGAGATTACTAAGTGATAAAGGATTCATTCAAGTAATAGGAGTAGGGAAAGTTTGGTCCATTTAGACCATTTCCTGTAGAAGTTACTGAATTGGTCATTAGCCAATGCGAAATGCAACTCATGGGATCTATGTTGTGCGATCAACTGTAAGATATCATCAACTTTGGGAAGGAAACGGTTCTTCCAATGGAATGCAATGGAATTTTTTACCACAAGACAAACATGGATGACTATATCTTTTAAGGCAGGGTCCAATTCCTCTAGATTAAGGGAAAGTAGGGCCAAGTGAGGTGTGAGGGTTGTGGTTTTGCCTGTAAGTTTGCTAATGATGCGGGAGGAGATCTGCGACCACAAGATACTAACCGTTGGGCAACTCCAGAAAACAAGTAGGATGTCTCCCTTCTGACCGCAGTCCCTCCAGTATAGAGGCGAGTTCGTAGTCCCAATATGGGCAAGTCTATTGGGGGTATAGTACCAACGTGATACAACCTTAAAATGGGTCTCTTGCAATGATATGGAGAGTACGGAGTGATATGATAAAGAGAGAGAGTCCTCCCAGTCTTCTACAATGAAGGAAGAGTTTAAGTCTTTCTCCCAACTCAGCATTGAAGGGCTTTTTGTCAAGGCCGTATCTTGGTTGTAGTTATCATAAACAAAGCCATGACTCCAGAAAATACGATGACCACAATTATTTAGTATTTTTATGGATGACTCAGTGAAGTTTACTTTCTTGTCGAAAAATATTTTTATATTATCCTTAAGAGTAAGGTATTCGAGAAACAGGGACGAGGAGATATTATATGTAGTTTTTAGTGTTTGAAAGGATAAAAATTCCGTCCCGTTAAAAATGTCTTCTAAGTTTGATATTTTTAAATCTGCCCAGATTGGGGATAATGAATGGTTAGTCATAGAGTAAATGAGTGTTAGGGGGAGTTTCTTAAGGATGGTCATTTTATGGGATCCTCTCTTTGGTTTAGAGATCTGAAACCAGGCGAGTGCAACAGCTTGAAAGATTGGATGAGCAACAGAGTTTGGAAGGTTGTTAGCTATGGCATTATAGATTATGGATCTAGGGTGCTAATTGTTATTAAGTGTAGATTCTAAGTCAAGCCAAGCCGGGGGATCTGAATCTATTAACCAATGGGCACTTTGTTTAAGTAACAAAGAATAATAGTGGGCTGTGATGTTAGGGATGCTTATACCTCCATTCAATCTTTTCTTAAATAAGGTTTGAGTGGCCGTTCTGGGCTTCTTATAGCCCCAAATGAAAGAATTAATCTGTGCCTGTAAGTTAGAAAGATGGATAGAAGGGATAGGGAGTGATATACACCTTAAAATGTATAATATTTTTGGCAAAGTAAAAAGCTTTATTGTAAGGATCCTTCCCCACCATGATAGTGATCTATCCCTGAAAATCATGCAATCCTTATTTATTAATTCAGATAGTTTTTTAAGGTTGGATTTAACTAACCCAGTGAGGTTACTGTTCACTGTGATTCCCAAATAAGCAAATTCCTTGTCACACCAGTTAAGAGAGGTTACAGTTTTAATACATCTGGTTTGGTCCTTACTGATGTTTAATGGGAGAATGTTAGACTTGCGTTCATTGATTTTAAAATTGGACAATGATGAGAATTTGTTAATTTCTGAGAGAGCCTCAGGGATGGAGATCTCGGGTTTGGTTAAAGTTAGGATAACATCATCAGCAAAAAGACTGATCTTATGATGACGATTTAAGGTGTTTAATCATACTATTTTGGGGTTTTTTCTGATCTGTTCGGCCAGAGGTTCCATAGCTAAATTAAATAGAATGGGGGAGAGGGGGCAGCCTTGTCTAGTGCCATTTGATATGGTAAGTGGCTCTGAGACATGGTTGTTACAAATTACACTGGCTCTTGGGTCTGAATATAGGGCCATGATGGAGGATGTCAGATTATCATCGAACCCGAATTTTTTGAGTGTCTGCTTGAGAAAACACCAACTAAGTCTGTCGAATGCTTTCTCGGCATCGAGTGACAACAGAGCCATGGGTGTTTTCGAAGAGTTAGCCCATTTTATGGTATTGATGATTCGCCTTGTTGCATCGGCTGGTTGTCTCCCTTTTGTAAAGCCCATCTGATCATTGCTTATCAGTTTAGGAATTATCAGACTTAGCCTATTCGCTATGATCTTAGAATACAACTTAATGTCTGTGTTAATTAGTGAAATAGGGCGGAAGTTCTCTATGGCTTCAGGATCCCCTTTCATATTGGGGATGACCGAGATCGAAGCCATCAGCATTTCGGATGGAAAAGCTCCCTTTCCTGAGGCATAATTGAACATCTCGGTAAGGTGAGGGGAGAGAGAATTCTTGAAGGCTTTGTAATAGGCGTTGGTTAGTCCATCGGGATCTGGGGATTTGTGAAGATTAAGTTTCTTGATGGTGTCTTCAATTTCAATAGAAGTAAACGGGGCTGACAAGAACACTATATCATCGGAAGATAAAGAAGGCATATTTATTGTTGATAGTTATCAATTTTTTCTAGGTTTTGGGAAAGCGGCTTAGGGTCAGGGTTTAAATTATACAGCTTGGCGTAGAAGTTCGCAAATTAATTTGCTATTTCCTGGGGATGCGAAAGTTTAGAGCTACCATTAATCGAGTTAATTCTATTAATTTTATTATGAATTCTTTTGTTTTTGATTCAGTTGGCCATGTACCTCGTGGGTTTATTGAGAGACGTGTAATAGTTATACTTAGAAGATTTTACTATTGCTTCATAGGGGGAATTCAGCTGAGTCCTGAGTTCTTGTCTTAGTTTAGCAAGTTCTAATTTTAGGGTGGGAGATGGTGAGGCAAGGTTCACAATGGTACTTCCAAGTTTACGGATTGATAGTAGAGTGGCGTTAATTTTTTCTCTATTCTCTTTCTTTAATTTAGACGTAATGCTAATAATGACGCCTCTCACAACCGCCTTGTGAGCACACCAATTAGTGAATGGGTTTGTCACTTCAGTTTTATTCTCTCTAAAGAAGTTATCTAAAGCTTCCTGGATGACAGTCTTGTGGATTGGATTATGTAAAATGTTTGCACTACACTTCCAGAGTTTGGCATTCTTCAAGGGAGGACCCAATAAAAGTTTGCCAAAAACCGGAGCGTGGTCAGAAATGGTTCTGTTTCCAATGGAGATTTCCTTAAATCTAGAGAGAGAAAATACATTTGTAACAATCAAATCAATCCTGGATGCAGATTGATGCACCTCAGAGAAATGTGAATATTCCCTCGATGTGGAATTTAAACACCCGAAAGCATCCAGTAACTCATTTTTATCTAACCATGCATTGAGGTTATCATGATTAGGTCTTGAGCTTGAAGAAGAATCCATAATATTGTTGGGAGTGATGTTGAAGTCACCTAAAAGGAATAAGTCAACTCTTTTCACAATAGACACCTTTTTCATGACTTTGTTGAGGAATGACACTTGATCTCGGTTAGGAGCATAGATATTGACCAGTGTACATACCTGATCATTCAGTCTGCACACCAAGATATGAAATCTCGTGTTCCTCCAAGGCTTCGAAGGGGATAGAACTCCCAATCATTGTCAATACTCCAGCTTTCTTTTTCGAGTTACAGGACTCGAAAATATGCGGATATTTATGATGATTAAAGTAAGGGTGATTCTCATGTAGGAATTTTGATTCATGGATACAGGCAATGTCTACACGAGAATCTAGGAGTTCCTTCCAGAGGATATGCCTCTTTCTTGGACTATTCAAGCCCCTGACATTGTACAATGCCACTTTGAAGCTCATGGTTACAATGCAGTGTGACTGACTAAGGTTAGTCTGCAGCGGAGTTACGCTGGATGCTCAAGGAGAAGGTTGAACTAGCAACACCAAAACTTATAGAACTTTGCTAACTACCAAACCTTTAGTTAACTTGTCGTCAACTTTGAATTTAGCTGCAACGAAAGGGTTAACACAATAAAGAAATTGTTCAAGTAGTTCAATTACGAAACTACCTCCTTACAACGGGGTCCAGAATGTGGACAGGAAAAAAAAAGAGAAAACCTCCAATACGAGGTTAATCAGGCCAAAGCTGCCTGTTAAAACAAGGTAATCTTCCATGGCGAAGGCCTAAGCCATTTGCTGTGGTTAGGTTGAGCTTCTTTAATAGACCTGAGGAAGTCTGCTCCTTCCGGTGAGAACAGAGGTATTGTCCTCCCTCTGTAGAAAACCAGCAGCTTCACGGGGAATCCCCATTTGTAAAGGATGCCTTTCTCCTTCAGTGCTGATGTTATGCTTTTGAATGATCAGCGTAGATCCAGAGTCTCCTTGGAAAGGTCAGGAAACACTTTAAGATCCTTGTGTGGATCCAGGAAAGTTTTGTTGGATTTCAGATAGTTCAGAATCTTCTCTTTAGTTTGATAAAAGTGCACCCTGAGAATGGTATCTCTAGGGACCTCTATAGGGAGCTTAGGAGGATGGGGTAGCCTATGGGCTCTGTCGATGATAAGGTCAGATGGTGTTAGATCAGGGATGGCCTGCTTAAAGATATCCTGAATATGGCCCGAAAGTTCATCTTGGGAAATGCTCTCCGGGATTCCTCTAATCTTTAGATTATTTCTGCGGCCTCTATCTTCGAGATCCGCCATCTTGGTCCTGAGCTTATGTATTTCCGAAGATAGGTATTCCAGGTCCACTGAGTATTCTGACGATCTCTGCTCGAGCTTATGTATCCTCTCCTCCTGGTTTACTAATTTTTTCTCCACCGTCTCGCGGAATTCTTGAAACTGCAGGTCAAGTCTTTGACTTTGAATGTCGAGTTTTTTGTTAAGTAGGGCACTTATCTTATTGAATAGGACCTCCATGTTATCCGAGGTTTGTGATTTCGGAGGAGGAAAGTCGAGATCCAAATTAGACCCAAGTGTTTCCATCTTGGACCTGCTTTTGGCTGGAGTTGTGTTTGGGGAGTAGTCACTAGATTCCTCCTCAGACTCAGATATCCCTGCCGTATTTGAGTATTTTTCACCATAGGTTCCCGGCATTCTCCGCTTGGGGTTTATGGAGGAGTCCATGCTTTCTTGTAATTGGACTTCTGGTACAAATGTAACTTTTCTACCATGATCCGCTTGGTGCTAGAGGTCTCTCGGAGGAGATCTAGATCTAATGGGGCTCCGAGCATTGACTTGGTCCCTTGAATGATGTCGGTTGTTAAATGATTTGTCATATTTCAGAGGGTTTTGAGCTTTATTTAAGGGCGAGGTTAAATTTTTCCCCCTGGTTTTAATGCCGCTCATGATGCTGTAAGAGGATCGACTTAGATGCTGAACCGCAAAAACTTCACCAGCGATCTCAGAGGGATAATAAAGTTGGTCGAGATCTCTGTTGTGACTCCAAACGAGGATGCGCAGAGGGGTCGCAGTGGGCGATATTATTTATCTCAGGATGGGTTCTGCCGGGATCACAGCTGCGATCCTAATGGAAGACGCTCAGGAGAGGTCGCAGGTGTGGTGGAATTGGAGACTGAGATGCGTTCTGAGACTTTGCAGCGTCACCATTTATAACGCAGCTGCAATCTCGCATCTCTGCTGATAAAGAGCGCCGACTCTAGGCAGAGTTATGGCTCTCCAGAAAGTCTATATAAGCTAAGGGAAGGAGATTGGGGCGATCTGTCGTGTAATACTCACAGCCCCTACGATCTCCTGTGGTGAGCTTCTTTTTGCAGGCTACAGCGTCTGGACCGGGGTCTCAAGGGAGACGCAGCTGCGTCCCTGATTATGGAACCAGAGTGGAAGGCTGGGTAAGCCTTACAATAAAATGCTGATTCCCACTTGCAGGTTGAGGGTCCTGACTAGCGTCGCTAGTGTGGGTGAGCTGGGAGCAGGTCCTGAAGGGTTGTGGAGTGTTGATTGAGGCTCTGGAAGCAGGGAGGCTGCAGCCCTGGAAGTCCGGGTGGCTGCACAGTGGTAATTTAGTCCGAGGCTTTGTGGCCCAGTGGTGTGGAAGGCCTCAGATGGTTTCTATGCTCCAGGAGGTCCAAAAGCGTCGGTTTTGGTGTCAAAATGTTCCTTATAGGGTCAGGGGTCCTTCCTAAAAGGTATCCAGGCAGAATGGCATGAAATAGTCGAGTTGAGAGTCGGGTTGGGAGGTTTTTCTCAGGAGTTCCCTATTCCTAAGTCTCACATGCTAGTGAGCTAGGCCACGCGATGGAAATGAATTCTGTCAAACAGGATATAAAGAGTTTGCAATGCTCTTTGGAGGTGCACACCAGTTCTAAAGATTTTAACTTTTCATAGAATCATAGAATCATAGAATCATAGAATCGTAGAGTTGGAAGGGACCTCCTGGGCCATCTGGTCCAACCCCCTGCTCAAAGCAGGATTCGCTAAATCATCCCAGTCAGATGCCTGTCCAGCCTCTGTTTGAAGACTTCCATTGAAGGAGAACTCACCACTTCTCGTGGCAGCCTGTTCCACTCATTGATCACTCTAACTGTCAAAAAGTTTTTTCTAATATCTAATCTGTGTCTCCTCCCATTCAGTTTCATCCCATTGCTTCTAGTCTTTCCTTGTGCAAATGAGAATAAAGTTGATCCTTCTACAATGTGACAGCCCTTTAGATACTTGTAGACAGCTATTAAGTCTCCTCTCAGTCTTCTCTTTTGCAAACTAAACAATCCCAAATCCTGCAACCTTTCCTCATAAGACAGGGTTTGCAGACCGGTCACCATTCTGGTCGCTCTTTTCTGAACTTGCCCCAGTTTGTTGATGTCTTTTTTAAAATGTGGTGCCCAAAACTGGACACAATATTCCAGATGAGGTCTGACCAAATAATGACTTCACGTGATCTAGACTGTATGCTTCTGTTAATACATCCTAGAATTGCATTTGCCTTTTTTTGCTGCTGCATCACATTGTTGACTCATATTCAGTCTGTGATCTATTAGTATACCCAAGTCTTTTTCATATGTGCTGTCACTAAGCCCTATTCCTCCCATTCTGTATATGCTTTTTTCATTTTTATTGCCCAGATGTAGTACTTTGCATTTCTCCCTGTTAAAAACCATTCTGTTAGTTGCTGCCCACTTCTCCAGTTTATTTAAATCTTTTTGAATCCTCTCTCTCTCTTCTCTAGTATTAGCTATCCCTCCTAGCTTTGTGTCATCAGCAAATTTAATCAGTTTACCCTCAATTCCTTCATCTAAATCGTTGATAAAGATGTTGAACAATACAGGGCCCAGGACAGAGCCCTGTGGTACCCCACTTGAGACATTCTTCCAACTGGATGTGCAGCCATTTACGACCACTCTTTGGGTCCGATCACTAAGCCAGTTATGAATCCACCTAACAGTTGCCTTGTCCATTCCATACTTAGTCATTTTTTCAATAAGGATTGTATGAGAAACTTTGTCAAATGCTTTGCTGAAGTCACGATATACTATATCTACAGCATTTCCTTGATCCACCCAATCAGTGATACCGTCATAGAAGGAAATTAAGTTAGTCTGACATGACTTATTAGTTACAAACCCATGCTGACTCTGTTTAATCACTTCATTCTTATCCAGGTATTGACATACATGTTGTTTAATAATTTGTTCAAAGATCTTTCCTGTTATAGAAGTCAGACTCACCGGCCTATAGTTGCCTGGGTCCACCTTCTTCCCCTTTTTGAAGATAGGAACAACATTTGCTCTTCTCCAGTCTTCTGGCACTTCTCCTGTTCTCCAAGAATTTTCAAAGATTATGGAGAGGGGTTCAAAAATTTCTTCTGCTATCTCCTTCAGTACTCTGGGGTGTAATTCATCTGGACCTGGAGACTTGAATTCATTTAGGTTAGCTAAGTGTTTCCTCACTATCTTTCTGTTTATAGATATCCTGGATTCTTCTATTCCCTTAATAGGACAGTGAAGAACAGTTGATGTTACATTTCCTTTCTGAGAGAAAACAGATGCAAAATAGGAATTTAAAAGTTCAGCCTTCTCAACATCCTGTCTTACCATTTCATCATTTTCATCCTGTAAAAATCCTATAGCATCTTTGACTTTTCTTTTACTTTTGACATATCCCCAAAATCCTTTATTATTGCTTTTGACATCTCTTGCAAGCCTCAATTCATTTTCAGCTTTAGATAATCTAATTTGTGCCCTGCAGGTTCTGCAGACAGCATTATATTCTTCTTTAGATATGCCTCCCTCTTTCCATTTTATAAACATTTTTTTCTTCCTTTTTAGCATGTGCTTAAGTTCTGTGTTCATCTATCCTGGTTTCCTTAAATGCTTCCTATTCTTCCCTCTTTTCGGAATTGTTAACAACTGTGCTGTTTACAATGACAGATTGAAAACCAATATTACTAAGTTGGAAAATCATATCATGGACATTAAGAAATCAAAATTTAAACGAGATACAGGGGATTACATTGCTAATAAAGTTTATAATTGGAATACTGGACCACATTCTATTTTAAAAAATCAAGCACAGAGACGGAATTCTGCCAAAGGAAAAGTGAGCTTTAAAGATAAAGATTATTTTTCGGACATTTCTTTTTTTTCTACTACTGATGAACTTTCAGACTCTTCAATGGGTTCAACGAGCAGTATACATTCTGTGGATCAGAGGTTGGCTTCCAACATTCCTAGTACCAGTGGAGTGATTTCAAAAAACGCAGGAAACGTGCAGGCCGTAAACACAGGGGGAGGAAGATATCCCATTTGGCACAAGAATCGCCGTTATTAGAGGCTCCAGTCTGGAATCTGTCAAGCTATGTGATCTCAGAAGAACAGATTGCGGTACTCAGCAAGGGTCTAAGTTTTTCTCCTACGACTGACTTTGATTTATTTAAGACTCTACTTGATCTGAATAAATTTGCACGTAATCTGACAGTGAAATGTCATTTTCTTACAGATGATGCTGCTAAACATGTTGTTATCTGTACAGATAATCTTGATTCTCCTATTACTGATGATATTTGTATGTTTCAGGAGCAGAAAGCATTTCTTAGCTTAAAATCATTAGAAAGAGAATCATGTGTGGGTCCTATTTTACTTAATTATTCTTTTTCTGTCAGCAATCCACTTTTTTATCCATTAAAATCCAGACCAGCGGTCTTAGACCAATTTCAGGATTTAATTGAACAGGAATTAGTTGACCTTAATAAATTTAATATGGAATCTAAAAATAAATACTATAATTTAACTAAAAGGGAGAAAAAAGGACTTAAAGACTTGCATAATAATCGGGATCTCATAGTAAGGCAGTCAGACAAAGGTGGTACCATAGTGCTTTTAGATGCAGGATTGTACAAAAAACTGAATTTGTTAGATTTGGAAAATAAGGAGACCTATCGTGAACTAAGTTGTAATCCTACTGATGAGTATAATTCATTGCTTCATAATTTGTTGCTGGAAGGTGTTCATATGAATGTTTTGGATGACAGATTGGCAGAATTTTTGAAAAATGATCATCCTGTCACTCCAATCTATCATTCATTTCCTAAAATTCACAAAGATGTATTCCCTCCCCCTATGAGACCAATAGTTGCAGGCATTGGTTCCATAGGGGAAAGATTGGGATCTTGGGTGGACCATTACCTGCAACCTTTGGTACAAAACACACCTAGCTATATACGTGATTCCAAATATGTAACTGCAGTTTTTGATAAATTCCATTGGAAGGAGGAATATGCATGGTTAACATGCGATGTAGTGAGTCTATATCCATCAATCCATCACTCTGTGGCATTATCTAGTTTGACATATTATCTGGACACATATTCTACCTACAGTAATGACATAAAAAAATTTCTGATATCTGCCCTGGATTTTTTGTTAAACTATAATTATTTTAGTTTTGATAACAGATTTTTCACACAGCTGAAAGGCGTCAATATGGGCGCGATATTTTCGCCTTCCTTAGCCAACATAAGCTCAAATGGGAAGAAAGTCATATTTATGACGATAATAATGATATATGCAAACATATTGTTTGGTACGGTCGTTACATAGACGATCTGATCTTAATATGGAGAGGCACACAAAAGGAGGCTGAAAAATTCATAGATTATATCAATGACAATGAATATCATCTGAAATTTACTTATTCTTTTCAGAAAAAAAATACTAATTTTTTGGATCTGAATCTCAGAGGTAATGTATCTAAACATACCGTTGAGATCACTCCCTATAGAAAGCCGACCTCAAGTAATTCTATTCTTAGGGCCAATTCTTGCCATCCAAAACATGTCTTTAAAAATATTCCATATGGTGAGCTTATTAGGATAAGACGTAATTGTTCTGAAAATGATGAATTTTTGGCAGAAACAGAGAAAACTTGTGAGCTACTTTCACAAAGAGGATATCATAAATGGAATATAAATAATGCACATGAAAGAATTCTACAGACAGATCGTAAAAATTTATTAACAACCAGAAAAGGTAGATTTATTCAGAATAATTCACATAAAAATAAAAAGAACGATAATAATAATGTAGTATTCATTACTCCTTATAGATTGCAATATGGACAAATTGTAGATATCATTAAAAAACATTTACCAATGCTAAAACAAGATGACAGATTGAAACAAATATTAACGCATAGTGACATCAAGTTTGTAGCAAAACGAGCTCCTACCGTGGGTTCGATCCTGTCTTCAAGCTTATTCCTCAGCTCTCCTTGGGATACTAATAGAGCTACTCTGCAGGACGCCACAGGATTTTTTAGATGTGGAGCCAACCGTTGCAAAACATGCAATTATGTTTATAAAACAAATACATTTTTGTCTTCATATAATCAAAAGCAATTTGACATTCATGATTACATTAATTGCAACACTGAGAATGTGGTGTATCTTATAGAATGTACCGTATGCAAAGTTCAGTATGTCGGCTGCACTACTTGTCCGCTGAAGGTGCGGATCAGGAGACATTTATCAGACGCTGTAAATTCTCAAGCTCTCTCCGCCTCAGCTGTGTCAAGACATTTTTACAATGTGCACAAGGGCAATTTAAGTAGTTTTAGATTTTGTGGAACTGAAAAAGTTTACAAACCTCCTAGAGGAGGTCATTTACACCAGAAATTATTTAACCGTGAAACATACTGGATGTTTATGCTTGACACCCGTATTCCCCGTGGTCTCAATGCCAGACAAGATTTAATAAAATTATACTGAATACTGTTTATGCAGTATCTTATAAGGAAATGTTTTATCCTAATTCACTGTTATCCATGATGATTCTTGACCAAGAAATATTTTTATTTTTTTTTTCTCAATTTGTATATGCTTTTTTACATTTTTAATTGTCTGTCCAATCAATGTCATGTGCACTCTATATATAGTTTCTCAATGTATTAGCAGGTAGATCATGACTAAGACTATTTTTTAGTGGAAACGCGTTGATCTTCTTCACTGGTGTGCTTGGTGTTTGCTATAAGAAATTTTTAAAGAACCAACATATTTTTAAGTTGTCCAATAAAGCTTTGTAAATTGCAGCCGCCTCCGTCTCCAGCTGGATCACTTTTTTTCTTCCTCTTGTTTAGGCAGAGGGCGTACAGAAGTGATGTCATCGCGCTCTCTGACCAGAATGTCACTGTGAGGAAATGTGGAAGACGTCACGGTGATGGAGTAGGGAGAGGTAAGTATTTCAACTTTGCAAATGCTGTGATCCTGAGCAAGCTGGGGGGGCCCACTTGTTGGCGACGGCACTGGCACAGACCCCTCATAGTATGGCGGTGTGTCTGACAGTGGGTGGGTGGGCCCTCCCGCCCTCCCGCCCTCCCTCCCACCGGCAGAGACACTTTTGCGTACTCTGAGGGGCCCTGGGCCAGTGCCGTCACCCATGAGTATGCCCTCCCCACATGCTCAAGGAACCTGCACTTTCATCTGCACCTTCCTCTTTGTCACCATGTAAGGTGGTATAGTATGCAGGAAGGGGAACCTTAGTTTCATCAGGGTCAGATTCTGGCTGTGTAGAGTGCGAGGGGAATGTAGTGGTCTGGGTCAATGTACCAGCAGAATCATCTAGCAGTGGCTGGGCATCAGTGCACTTGTGGCGCCCCCAGGAGTATGGTCGCCACAGTGGCATTACCTTCCTCCTAGGGAGTGTGATGTCATGCTTGGGAGCAACGAAGGATCTCTCTAACAGTTAAACCAACACATAACACAGTTCCCACTCCAGGCCAGCAGGGAGAGCTCTGAACCTGACTGCTCAGGAGCTGCTCTCTGTGGTCGGGAGGAGGTAAGTTAGGGCAGTCTGTGAAGGGAAGGGGAAATGTGTGGACGTGAGAAGGGGAGCTGGAGGATGAGCAGAGTTAAGGCTCACTCCTAGCTGGAGTGCATGGTCCTGATTCTGGTCTCTGAGTTTGTAGGGACACTGACGGTCCTGCAGCAGAAACTGGAGGAAGTAGCAGCTCTAAATGCTCTGTTCCCAACTAATGAGAAAATGGAAGCGGTCTTAGGAGGAACTTCCACCTGATGAAGTCGGATTCTCCGTCGAAACGCGTTGTGGTTTAACCCCATGTCTTGTCTGAGTCTCTTTCCTGCGCTCCTTAGACCGTTTCCATTTTCTCATTGCTCCTATCCTCCATTGGAGGTTTTCGGCTGGAGCTGCGGTGGAGACCTGACATTTTTGCCTGACCCTGGGTTGCTTCCTAAGCGCTCCTCTATGACCGCTTATCACTGACTCCTGTTCCCAACTATGGCTTGGAGGCCCCAGCAGTAACTTGTGTGAGCCAGAAGGAAAAGGCTACGACTGCCTGCCATACCCCTTTGGTTTTTGTAAACCGTTTTTGGACTGCTACGGGCCTGCCAGATAACAGCTGTTGCGATGACAATGTCTGCTGTGGATCCTCCTCCTCCTCTTCTGAGCTATTGGCAGCGTCACCCTCTTCCCCAATGGATGCCAATCTGGGTCAACAACTGGGTCATCCATGACCTCTTCTTCAATTTCATGTGCACCTTCCTCTGTGTCACCGTGTAAGGTGGTATAGTATGCGGGAAGGAGCACCTGAGTTTCATCAGGGTCAGATTCTGGCTCAGTACACTGCGAGGACAATGTAATGCTCTGAGTGAATGTACCAGCAGAAAAATCTAGCAGTGACTGTGCATCAGTGCACTTCATGTCAGATTCATCTTGGACTGGGGAATTCACGATTTGACTTGATAACCCAGGCATGGTATGTGAAAAGAGCTCCATGGAGGAATCTGTAGTGTGGCCTGCCACATCCTTCACTTTTGGTAGGCGTGAAGGACACAAGAAATGGTGTTTTTCCTGACCAGGAGCCTCCACTGACGACTCAGTGCTTTTATTTTTTGAAACTTCAGAAGAGGAGGCGATAGAGCTGGAATGTAAGCAATGTGAGCCAAAACTTGTTCCTGAAGCTCCGGCTTTAAAAACGGTTTACCTTCTCTCAGAAAAATAAATACTAAATACCCTGTATTTGTTATCATCTTTTTATCAGCACTTGCTGACTACTGGTATATGTTTTACTGCAGGATATTTCTGCACAATTGTCATTCAGCTCTCTGTTTGTGTTTGAGTCTGTGGGTATTATGAACAGTGTCCTACCGACTTGTTCATATGTGTGCTTGTCACATGTGTTTTTAATCCAGTTTTTCCGTGCCTATGCATGATTTGAGAGACCCCACCCCTCTCTTGTATGACATGCACATAAAGAGTTGGCTTGCACCACGTGCCCATACCAGGAAGCGTCTGTCTTCATCCTGTTCATTTAGACACTGTTCACATGTTCAGATTTTAAATACATTAGATAGGGACTTCTTCAATAGGGGTTACCTTGACGTGGTGGAGCAGCTTGGTATACATTTTTTTGCAAAAAAAGTATCGACTAAATACCCTGTATTTATCATCTTTTTATCAGCACTTGCTGACTACTGGTATATGTTTTACTGCAGGATATTTCTGCACAATTGTCATTCTGTGCTCTTTGTTTGTGTTTGACTCAGTGGGTGGTATGAACAGTGTCCTACCGACTTGTTCACAAGTGTGCATGTCACATGTGTTTTTAATCCAGTTTTTTCCATGCCTATGTGTTGTGAGCTCATTTTCTCTTTCACCTTTGATGTCCGATGAACTCCCTCTGCTGGTGAAAGGAGGTGGTGAAACTGATTTGGATGGAGAAACCTGTCACCTGAACAGGTGGATTGCGATTGGACATCCAGAATCTCTGAGTGGATATAAGGCAGCCGACGCCCTGTAGGGTTGCTGGTGATTTCTCTGCTCTGAGCTCTGGCCTCCAGTTCAGTTCCTGTGTACAGCGGTGTGATATACATTGGGCCTCACACAATACATCAGTGTCCAGAAGTGTGTAAGGACAATCCATTTCTCCCGTCATATATCACATTTTACACACCAGCCTAATTCAGTCTGTCATACAGCGGTGTGATATACATTGGGCCTCACACAATACATCAGTGTCCAGAAGTGTGTAAGGACATTCCATTTCTCCCGTCATATATCACATTTTACACACCAGCCAAATTCAGCCTGTCATACAGCGGTGTGATATACACTGGCCTGACACAATACATCAGTGTCCAGAAGTATGTAAGGACATTCCATTTCTCCCGTCATATATCACATTTTACACACCAGCCAAATTCAGCCTGTCATACAGCGCTGTGATATACATTGCGCCTCACACAATACATCAGTGTCCAGAAGTGTGTAAGGACAATTCATTTCTGCCGTCCTATGTCACATTTTTCACACCAGCCTAATTCAGTCTGTCATACAGCGGTGTGATATACATTGGGCCTCACACAATACATCAGTGTCCAGAAGTGTGTAAGGACATTCCATTTCTCCCGTCATATATCACATTTTACACACTAGCCAAATCCAGCCTGTCATACAGCGGTGTGATATACACTGGCCTGACACAATACATAATTGTCCAGAAGTGGTAGGAGAATTAAATTCTCCCCTGTCCTATATACACCTTGTACCTTGTTTTACAGTTCCATATCGTTGGTGGAATTGTGGGTACATTTTTCAAAAAAATGAGGAAGTGTGGTGTTAGTGGGCGGGGGTTGCCAGCAGTTAATGATAGTGTTGGTGTTGGATCTGCTGGTAGTGGCAAAAGCAAAATAACACCTAATGCAGGAGGTGTTAAGCCTGCGTCATCGTCTGGCTCCACAATGCCTCGAAGGCTCCCTTTTCTGGGAGTAGGTAAACCGCTTTTAAAGCTGGAGCTTCAGGAACACGTTTTGGCCTACATTGCTGACTCGGCCTCCAGCTCTATCGCCTCCTCTTCTGAACTTGTAAAAAATAAAAGCACTAAGTCGTCTTTGGAGGCTCATGGTCATGAACCACACCTTTCTTTGTGTCCTTCACCCCAACCAAAATTGAAGGATGCGGCAGACCACACAACAGATTACTCCATGGAGCTGTTTTCACATACCATGCCTGGGTTATCAAGTGAAATGGTGAATTACCCAGGCCAAGATGAATCTGACATGGAGTGCACTGATGCACAGCCACTGATAGATGATTCTGCTGGTACATTCACTCAGAGCACGACATTGTCCTTGCAGTGTACTGAGCCAGATTCTGACCCTGATGAAACTCAGGTGCCCCTTCCCGCATACTATACCACTGTATATGGTGAAACAGAGGAAGGTGCACATGACATTGAAGAGGAGGTGATGGATGACCCAGTTGTTGACCCAGATTGGCATCCATTGGGGAAGAGGGTGCCGCTGCCAATAGCTCCGAAGAGGAGGAGCAGCATCTGCAGCAGGCATCGACATCGCAACAGCTGTTATCTGGCAGGCACGGAGCAGTCCAAAAATGGGTTATAAAAAGCCAAAAAGTTGCTGGACTGCTTGGCCAGACGGTCAAAATAGCACAGCGTGCAGGTACGCAAAATGTCTTCCACAGTTGGAAGAGTGCAGTGTGGCACTTTTTTGAACAAAATCCTAATGATCAGGCCAAGGTTATCTGTAAGAAGTGCGCAAAGACCTTTAGCCGAGGGAAAAATCTGAAAAATTTGAATACCAGTTGCATGCTTAGACATTTAACCACCATGCACTTGCAAGCGTGGACGGAACACCAAACCTCAAGTACCACATGTGCAAATGCTCCCAAAGAAGGTAGTCAGCAACGCTACACTGTTTCCCCCACGGTAAGCCCACTGGTTAGCACAGCAGCAAATGTTGAGGTGTCGTTGCAAGGCCAAAGCTGTCAGGGAATCACAATGTTATATCAATGAAAGACTGAATCTAGGCCATCAGAAAGAACACCAACTCCATCACCATCATCAACCCTCTCTCAGTCCGCCCTGTCCACAGCTAGTTCCACCATAGGCATCTCTCAAGTCCAGCTCACCCTGCCAGAGACTATGAGTAGGACAAGAAAGTACTCATCCTCTCATCCGCGTACACTGGGTTTGAACGCCCACATTGCCAAACTAATCTCGTTAGATATGATGCCCTATCGGTTGGTGGAATGCGCAGCTTTCCTCGAACTCATGGCCTACGCAGTACCACGCTATAAAATACCCAGTCGACACTTCTTTTCTCGCAAAGCCATCCCAGCCCTCCACCTTCATGTGAAGGACCGCATTGTCCATGCACTCAAGCAATCAGTGAGTGGAAAGGTGCACCTCACAACTGATGCATGGTCCAGTAGGCATGGCCAGGGCCGTTACGTGTCCATCACTGCGCACTGGGTTAATGTGGTGGATGCAGGGTCCACAGGGGACAGCAGTGGTGGGACTGTGCTGCCTAGCCCACGGTATAGGAAACAGTTGGCTGTAGGCGTTCGACCCTCCTCCTCCTACTCCTCTAGAAGCGAAAGCTCGTCCCCAGAGCAGAGTCGCAGCAGCACTCCATCCGCAGCTGCCAGTGTTGCACACGAGGTGTCTCCCTATCGATCAGCTAGTGGAAAGCGTCAGCAGGCTGTGTTGAAGATGATGTGTTTGGGCGACAGACACACCGCGGAGGTACTGGCCGACTACTTTCAGCAACAAAGTGAGTCATGGCTGGGCAGTCAACATCTTGAGGCAGGCAAGGTAGTCAGCGATAACGGCCGTAATTTTGTGGCTGCCATAGCCCTTTCAAAACTCAGACACATACCTTGCTTGGCTCACACCTTGAACCTGGTGGTGCAGTGCTTCCTCAATAATTATCCAGAGTTAACAGGCCTGCTCCAGAAGGTTCGAAAGCTGTGCTCGCACACCTGCCAGTCGCCCGTACACTCCACTCGTATGCAGAAGCTGCAGCGATTGCTACACCTTCCCAAGCACCTGCTAATTATCGACGTTGCAACAAGGTGGAACTCCACCCTGCACATGGTTGAGCGGCTGTGCGAACAGAGGCAGGCCGTATTGCATTTGTGGGAGGATACCCGGACAGGCACTTTGAGGGCAGACATGGAGTTGACAGGTGTGCAGTGGTCAAAGCTGAAAGACCTCTGTAAAGTCCGTCAGTGTTTTGAGGAATGCACACGGCTGGTAAGCGCAGACGACGCCATCATAAGCATGAGCATCCCACTTATGCGTCTGCTCATGCAAACTTTGACGCACATTAAGGAGCAGGCGACTGCAGCCGAGGTTCATGAAGAGGAAGAGGAGGAGGAAATCCTTGATGACAGTCAGCCATTGTCTACTCCGGGACCTCTCCTGGATGAGGTGGAGGAAAAAGAGGAAGAGGAGGAGGAGGGTGATGATGGGGATGATTATTTAGGGGAGGAGGATGCTTCTCGTGTGTCCAGAGAAAATGTTGGCGTGGCAAGGTCTGGTACAGGGTTTGTGCGTGATTGGAGGGATGTGGATTTGCCAGAAAGTGCTCCTCCACCAAGCAGTCGCACTGCATCATTGACACCGGGAACATTGGCCCACATGTCAGATTATGCCTTGCAGATCCTAAAAAGGGACCCCTGCATTGCCAAAATGATGAACGATGACGACTACTGGTTGGCCAGCATCCTGGATCCACGCTATAAAGGCAAATTCCAAAACATCATGCCACAGGAGAACCTTGACCTAATATTGGCTAACAAACAAGCTACTCTGGTAAACCGGTTGGTTGAGGCATTCCCAGCACACAACAGCGGTGATGGTTCTCACACAAGCCGTAGGGGCCAGGGGCAGCTTGGAAGAGGTGTTTGTGGTGCACACATCAGAAGTGGTGTTGGAGACAGGGGTTTCATGACCATGTTGTGGACTGATTATTCAAGTCCCGCTCACACGACTGGTAATACTGCATCAATGGAAAGTGACAGGAGACAGCACTTGTCAACTATGGTTACAAACTACTTTTCCTCCCATGTCGATGTTCTCCCTCACAGGTCATTCCCCTTTGACTATTGGGCCTCTAAACTGGACCCCTGGCCTGAATTGGCACAATTTGCGCTACAGGAGCTCGCTTGCCCAGCTGCAAGTGTGCTATCGGAAAGAGTCTTCAGTGCTGCTGGATAAATCCTGACAGAAAAAAGGACCCATCTGTTGACCCAAAATGTGGATGATCTAACCTTCATTAAAATGAACCATGCATGGGTATCCAAGGATTTTGTCCCACCTTCCCCTGATGACACATAGGTTGACAGAAAAATGGCTTGCTTTGGTCCTCCTCTTCCTGGGACTTGAAAAATTTCGCCTTTTGCATCAGCTGAATGTCCAACATCAACATATGCCACTTTCTAAAACTCCCTAACTGTGCTGCCTCCCCCCCAGGGCCGGGGTCACCTCCTAGCGCACGAAACCGTGTGAGTGCCGTTGCCCTGGACAGGTGGGTAGGCCGACTCTTGGGCGCGGGCACTGGCACAGGGTCCCTCATAGTGCAATCAAGTGTCTCTGACGGTGGTGGTGCACACCCGCCGTCAGACACACCGCCGTACTATGAGGGGCCCAGTGCCAGTACCGACACCCACGAGTGGGCCCCCCTTGCTTGGGCAGGGCCCCAGCATTTGCAATCTTTACCTCTCCCTGCTCCTCCGCTGTGTAGTCTGGGCCGTCAAATCCATACTGGGCCTGACACCGTCTGAGCCTGCCTCCTGATCTATAGACATATTTTGAATGTGTACACTATGCTATCCATACATGTTATCCGGTGATACGGTACCCTTTCTCACCTTTGTGCAATCACGTGTAATCCATACTGGGCCTGACACCGTCTGAGCCTGCCTCCTGATCTATAGACATATATTTTGAATGTGTACACTATGCTATCCATACTCCATACATGTTATCCGGTGATGCGGTACCCTTTCTCACCTTTGTGCAATCACGTGTAATCCATACTGGGCCTGACACCGTCTGAGCCTGCCTCCTGATCTATAGACATATATTTTGAATGTGTACACTATGCTATCCATACATGTTATCCGGTGATACGATACCCTTTCTCACCTTTGTGCAATCACGTGTAATCCATACTGGGCCTGACACCATCTGAGCCTGCCTCCTGATCTATAGACATGTATTTTGAATGTGTACACTATGCTATCCATACATGTGATCCAGTGATCCGGTACCCTTTCTCACCTTTGTGCAATCACGTGTAATCCATACTGGGCCTGACACCGTCTGAGCCTGCCTCCTGATCTATAGACATATATTTTGAATGTGTACACTACGCTATCCATACATGTTATCCGGTGATACGGTACCGTTTCTCACCTTGGTGCAATCACGGCCTGACACCGTCTGAGCCTGCCTCATGATCTATAGACATATATTTTGAATGTGTACACTATGCTATCCATACATGTTATCTGGTGATACGGTACCCTTTCTCACCTTTGTGCAATCACGTGTAATCCATACTGGGCCTGAGAACGGCTGGCGAGCTGTTAAGCAAGCTACAGCACCTGTGGTTTGCACACGTAAGTTTTTCATTTTTTCAGGAATGACGGTTAGGCCTAATTCCGGAACTGCGGTTGACCTTCACTTACTGGGAAATCATCGGTCGCGGGTAATAATTGTAATCCCAGATCCCCATCACTAACGGTGTTCAGCGGGTTATCTGCACCTGTAAGTGACAAACGCTGGCCCTTTCAGTGTAGCGCACATGCAGCCACGGACATGTAAGGGCATGACACACCAGTTATTGGCCAATCTCATGTGCCAGAGCCTCGCGTGTCCCTCTAGTAAGCCGGACTCGGTCCGCGGGGCATGACGGAGTCTCGTTCGTTAACGGAATTAAGCTTGCAATGTGTGCATCTTTTTTGTTGCTGGATGGTTGAGGTTGCCCGTGTTGAGTCAAATTACGTCGCAGGCTCCACTCCTGGTGGTGCCCTTCTGGACATTCCTTTAAGGTTCAGCTTTGCAACCATACTGCCCACGTAAAACAAACACTTTGCCTTCATGAACGCTGTTTGGAGGGTCGTGACTCGTGGGAATAACGCTGCCCAATCAGTTAACCTGCTAGAGAGATCCTTCATTGCTCCCAAGCATGACATCACACTCCCTAGGAGGAAGGTAATGCCACTGTGGCGACCGTACTCCTGGGGGCGACACAAGTGCACTGATGCCCAGCCACAGCTCAATGAATCTGCTGGTACATTGACCCAGACCACTACATTCCCCTCGCACTCTACATGGCCTGAATCTGACCCTGATGAAACTCAGGTTACCCTTCCCATATACAGTTCCATCTTACACGGTGACAAAGAGGAAGCTGCAGATGAAAGTGCAGGTTCGGCCCACCCGCCATCAGACACACCACCATACTATCAGGGGCCCTGTGCCAGTGCCGTCGCCAACGAGTGGGCCCCCCCTGCTTGCTCAGGATCACAGCACTTGCAAGGTTGAAATACTGTGCAGTGAGATGGAAGATGGGGACGACGAGGAGTCCAGACTAGTACAGGGATTCCCTAGCGAGGAGACTTATTTGATTGTTTTCAATGTTGGGACAGCAATTTTTGGGGAGCACTATACTCTGGAGAATGATAGATGGGGCCCACCATACACTGGAACATTCCAAAGGTGGACATCAGACACTGGAGCAGCATTTACAGGGCCCATTATACACTAGAGCATTAGAAATGGGGCCCATTATGTATGGAGCATTATTTGGGCCCATAAGACAGTGGAGCTTCATCCATGGGGACCAACATATACTGTAGCATTATGTGGAGCTCATCATATACTGTTTCAAACATTATATGGGACCAATGATTCTGTATGGAGAAATAGATGGGCCTCGTCATGAGATGTAAAAAGTGAAGTATTTTTCTTTGTAGTATACCACTATTTCTCTGCCGTATTGGAGCAGCATGAGTTGTGGTATGTGTTAAAGGGGCGCTCTGTCGCCCAGGGCACATGAAAACCTGGAGCCAGCCCTACCCCCCACAACTTTCGCCAAATAACCCCCATTTTTCAGTGTGTAACTAGTATTATGAAGTAAATAAAGGGTGACAAGCTTCAGTAATAAGAATTTATGCTTTTGACATTCAAATGGGCACTGTAAGTGTGTTTCCTGTCCTCCTCTCACTGCCGACTTTTCTTCCCCATTGACTTTCATTAGGTTTTCCCTATAGTCGGCCGATTTCGTTCGACCCGACTTTTGCGAAAGTCGGGTTTCGCGAAACCCAATTCAACCCGAAAAAAGGCAAAGTCGCTCATCTCTAGTCATTAGCCATTCAGGTTGATCGGCATGTACGTGAACGTAAAATTACACGAGAAATGTTGCCACCTGTTGAACAAATGCCTGAACCTATGCAATGTGATAGAGTTTTGTCTAGGGCGCAACGTCAGGAGTTCAGAAGGCGTAATAAGCTGTGTTTTTTCTGTGGAGATGCCTCTCATAATATTTCTGTCTGCCATAAACGAGATAAATGTTTTGCACACACATTTGCTGTGGGTGGTGTACAACCTAAGTTTCTTCTGGCAATTACTCTGATCTGCTCCCTGTCCACATTTTCCGCTAAGGCTTTTGTGGATTCAGGAGCGGCTCTGAACCTTATGGAGTTGGATTTTGCTAATCGTTGTGGGTTTCCTATGACACCTCTGTGGACACCTATCCCTTTGAGGGGTATTGATTCTACTCCTTTGGCGAAGAATAAACCTCAGTTTTGGACCCAGGTGGTAATGCGGGTCGCCCCAGACCATCAAGAAAATTGCAGATTTTTGGTGTTGCATAATTTGCATGATACCATTGTTCTGGGGTTTCCCTGGTTGCAAATCCATAATCCAGTTTTGGATTGGAAATCTGTGTCTGTGGTGAGTTGGGGTTGTCAGTGTGCTCTTAGTGACACTCCTGTTTTATCCACCTCTCCCCAGTCGCATGATGTGTCTGACTATTTGGCTGATTTTTATGATGTATTTAGTGAGATTAAGTCTGCGTCCTTGCCTCCTCACAGGAGTTAAGACTGTGCAATTGAGCTGAACTCTGGGTGTAAATTTCCCAAGGGTTGACTTTTCAATTTATCTGTACCCGAGCATGAGGCTATGCGATCTTATGTTAAGGAGTCGTTGGAGAAGGGTCATATTAGACCATCCTCTTCACCCTTGGTTTTTTTTTCGTGGCCAAGAAAGATGGTTCATTAAGGCCTTGTATTGACTATCGTTCCCTCCACAAAATTACTGTTAAATATCAGTATCCGTTACCCCTGATTTCTGATCTATTCTCCAGAGTTAAAGGTGCTTGCTGGTTTACCAAGCTTGACCTCAGGGGGCGTATAATCTCACTAATGCCCCTTCTGTCTTCCAGTGCTTCATGAATGATATTTTCCAGGACTTAGATGATCAAAAATTTATCCACAATCTGGATGATATTTTGATCTTTTCCAGGGATTGGAACTCCAGAAGTTTTTGGGTTTTGCTAATTTTTATCGTAAATTTATAGCTAATTTTTCTGGTATTGCCAAACCATTGACTGATTTGACTAAGAAGGGTGCTGATGTGCTGAATTGGTCTCCAGAGGCTGTTTCTTCCTTTCAGGAGCTGAAGCGGAGGTTCACTTCTGCTCCGGTTTTGCGGCAACCTGATGTCTCACTCCGGTTTCAGGTAGAGGTGGACGCATCTGAGATTGGAGATTCTGAGATTGGTGCAGGAGCTGTTTTGTCCCAAAAAGATCCGGTAACATCTAAAATGAATCTCTGTGCTTTCTTTTCCCGAAAGTTCTCCTCATCTGAACGCAACTATGATGTGGGGAATCGGGAACTGTTAGCCATGAACTGGGCATTTGAGGAGTGGAGACATTGGTTAGAGGGAGCTAGACATCAAGTCGTGGTCCTCACTGACCACAAGAATTTGATTTACCTTGAGTCCGCCAAACGCTTGAATCCTAGACAGGCTAGGTGGGCCTTGTTTTTCACACGTCTTGATTTTGTGGTCTCTTTTCTTCTGGGCACTAAGAATGTCAAGGCAGACGCCCTCTCTAGGAGTTTCTTTGCTGATTCTCCTATTGTGACCAAGCCTGCTACCATCTTAGGCGAGGGGGTAGTTCTTTTTGCCATCTCGCCTGATTTGAGACGTGCTCTGGAAGAGTTTCGGGAGGACAAACCTGAGCATTGTCCCATTGGAAAATTATATGTTCCTGACCAGTGGAGGAAGAGACTAATGTCTGAAGTTCATTGCTCCGCATTGGCTGGTCATCCAGGTATTTTTGGTACTAGAGATTTGGTGAGTCGGTCTTTTTGGTGGCCCGCCTTATCTCATGATGTCAGGAATTTTGTGCAGTCCTGTGGGACTTGCTCCCGGTCTAAACCTTGTTCTCGCTCTAGTGGGTTGTTGATGCCTTTGCCGGTGCCCAGGAGGCCATGGATCCATATTTCAATGGATTTTATTTCTGATCTGCCTGTCTCTCAGAGAATGACTGTTATCTTTGTGATTTGTCACAGATTCTCTAAGATGGTCCATCTTGTACCACTCCCTAAGTTGCAATCTTCCTCAGAGTTGGTGCCCTTGTTTTTGCAACAGGTGGTTCGCTTGCATGGGATTCCTGAGAACATTGTATCTGACAGAGGAGTTCAGTTTGTCTCTAGATTTTGGAGGACTTTTTGTTCCAAGCTGGGAATTCAGTTGTCCTTCTCCTCTGCGTTTCACCCTCAGACCAATGGGCAGACGGAGAGAACAAACCAGACTTTGGAGTCTTATTTGAGATGTTTTATCTCCGCTGATCAGGATGATTGGGTCTCATTTTTGCCCTTGTCCGAATTTGCTTTAAATAATAGAGCTAGTTCTGCCCTTTGATGTCACCTTTTTTTTGTAACTTTGGGTTTCATCCTCGATTCTCTTCAGGGCAGGTGGAGCCTTCTGCCTGCCCAGGTGTTGACACTGTGGTGGAGAGAATGCACCAGATTTGGGACCAAGTGGTGGATAAGTTGTCTCTCTCCCAGGAAAAGGCCCAGTGGTTTTCCAACCGGCATAGGACCATTGGTCCCCGGTTTAAGGTGGGTGATATGGTTTGGTTGTCAAAGAATCTCTCTATGAAGGTGGCTTCTCTAAAGTTTAAACCTAGATTTATTGGACCTTACAAGATTTTGGAGATTCATAATCTGGTCTCTTTTCGATTGGCTCTTCCTGTTACATTTAAGATCCATAACGTGTTTCATAAGTCTCTGTTGAAGAGGTTTGTTGAGCCAGTAGTTCCTGTGGTGGCACCTCCTGACCCTGTATTGGTTGAAGGTAATGTGGAATATGAGGTTAAGAAGATACTGGATTCTCGTCTGGCTAGACGGAGACTCCAGTATTTGATTAAGGGGAAGGGTTATGGCCAGGAGGATAATTCTTGGGTCTCTGCATCTGATATTCATGCCGAAAGATTGGTTCGCGCTTTTCATCGGGCCCATCCTGATCGGCCTGGTGGCGTGGATGAGGGTTCGGTGACCCCTCCTCAAGGGAGGGTACTGTTGTGAGCTCATTTTCTCGTTCACCTTTGATGTCCGATGAACTCCCTCTGCTGGTGAAATGAGGTGGTGAAACTGATTTGGATGGGAGAAACCTGTCACCTGAACAGGTGGATTGCGATTGGACATCCGGAATCTCTGAGTGGATATAAGGCAGCCGACGCCCTGTAGGGTTGCTGGTGATTTTTCTGCTCTGAGCTCTGGCCTCCAGTTCAGTTCCTGTCTTCTAAAGCTAAGTTTGCTCTGTTATTGTTCCATGAGATTTTGTCTGATTTGCTTAGTTTTGTGTTCTGCCAGCCCTGGCTGGGGCTCTGCTGAATTTCCATTTTTGTCCCTGATCTGTTAAATCTCTTTTTCTCTGTCTTCAGAATATATCGGAGTGCTGATATAGGGATTTTGAAGTCTAGTGACTTCAGGGCTCTTTTTCCTATCAGACATGTTGGGACATTTTTGGTAGGGTTTTTGCGGATTGCAGCCAGCATCTTTTCTGTCCTTTCCTATCTAGTTAGTTGGGCCCCATCGTTTGCTCTGCCTGTCTTTCTGTCTGTGTTTGTGTTTTCATCTGTTTTCACCGACAATACATGTTGGGGGCTGTCTATTGCTTTGGGGTCTGCTCTGGGGCAGTTTAGATTTCCCCTTTCTTTCTTTAAGCTTATTTAGTTCTCTGGCTGTGAAGAGGCGTCTAGGACCACCGTAGGAACGCTCCACGGCTACTGTTAGTTGTTGTGAATAGGATCAGGGGTCTGCAATCCGCTAGCTACCAACCTCTCTGGTTTTCTGGACTTAGCTTGCATTTTTGTTTTTTCCTCCTCCAGTGACTCATTTATAACACCTATGCATGATTTGAGAGACCCCACCCCTCTCTTCTGTGACATGCACATAAAGAGCTGGCTTACACCACGTGCCCATACCAGGAAGCGCCTGTCTTCATCCTGTTCATTTAGACAATGTTCACATGTTCAGGTTTTAAATACATTAGATAGGGACTGCTTCAATAGGGGTTACCTTGACGCGGTGGAGCAGCTTGGTATACATTTTTTTGCAAAAAAACATATCGACTAAATACCCTTTATTTGTTATCATCTTTTTATCAGCACTTGCTGACTACTGGTATATGTTTTACTGCAGGATATTTGTGCACAATTGTCATTCTGTGCTCTCTGTTTGTGTTTGAGTCACTGGGTGGTATGAACAGTGTCCTACAGACTTGTTCATATGTGTGCATATCACATGTGTTTTTTATCCCAGAAAAGGGAGCCTTCAAGGCCTTGTGGAGCCAGACGATGATGCAGGCTCAACACCTCCTGCCTTAGCTGCTATTGTGCTTTTGCCACTACCAGCTGATGCACCACCACCACCACCACCACTACCAGCTGGCAACCCCTGCCCACTTCCACGGCCTCTTCCACCATACTTCCTCATTTTTGGAAAAATGTACCCAAAATACCACCAGCTATATGGTACTGCAAAACAAGGTACAAGGTGTATATAGTATTGGGGAGAATGGGAATCTTCCTAGAGATTTTAGGAGGCTGAACTATTATCTCAGGCCCACTACAGATTACACCTCAATTTAACAGGCTGAAATAGGCAGGTGTATGACCAGGCACAAGGTGTGTATATAGTATTGGGGAGAATTGGAAGCTCCCTAGAGATTTTAGGAGGCTTAACTATTATCGCAGGCCCACTATAGATTACACCTCAATTTAACAGGCTGAAATAGGCAGGTGCACGACCAGGCACAAGGTGTGTATATAGTATTGGGGAGAATTGGATCTCCCTAGAGATTTTAGGAGGCTGATCTATTATCGCAGGCCCACTATAGATTACACCTCAATTTAACAGGCTGAAATAGGCAGGTGTATGACCAGGCACAAGGTGTGTATATGGTATTGGTGAGAATTGGAAGCTCCATAGAGATTTTAGGAGGCTGAACTATTATCTCAGGCCCACTATAGATTAAACCTCAATTTAACAGGCTGAAATAGGCAGGTGTATGACCAGGTACAAGGTGTGTATATAGTATTGGGGAGAATTGGAAGCTCCATAGAGATTTTAGGAGGCTGAACTATTATCGCAGGCCCACTATAGGTTACACCTCAATTTAACTGGCTGAAATAGGCAGGTGTATGACCAGGCACAAGGTGCGTATACAGTTGTGGCCAAAAGTATTGACACCCCTGCAATTCTGTCAGATAATACTCAGTTTCTTCCTGAAAATGATTGCAAACACATATTCTTTTGTATTATCTTCATTTAATTTTTTCTTAAATGAAAAACACAAAAATAATTGTTCTAAAGCCAAATTGGATATAATTCCACACCAAACATATAAAAAGAGGGTGGACAAAAGTATTGGCACTGTTTGAAAAATCATGTGATGCTTCTCTAATTTGTGTAATTAACAGCACCTGTAACTCACCTGTGGCACCTAACAGGTGTTGGCAATAACTAAATCACACTTTCAGCCAGTTGACATGGATTAAAGTTGACTCAACCTCTGTCCTGTGTCCTTGTGTGTACCACATTGAGCATGGAGAAAAGAAAGAAGACCAAAGAACTGCCTGAGGACTTGAGAAACCAAATTATGAGGAAGCATGAGCAATCTCAAGGCTACAAGTCCATCTCCAAAGACCTGAATGTTCCTGTGTCTACCGTGCGCAGTGTCATCAAGAAGTTTAAAGCCCATGGCACTGTGGCTAACCTCCCTAGATGTGGACAGAATAGAAAAATTGACAAGAGATTTCAACGCAAGTTTGCGCGGATGTTGGATAAAGAACCTCGACTATCATCCAAACAAGTTCAAGCTGCCCTGCAGTCCGAGGGTACAACAGTGTCAACCCGTACTCTCTGTCGGCGTCTGAATGAAAAGGGACTGTATGGTAGGAGACCCAGGAAGACCCCACGTCTTACCCCGAGACATAAAAAAGCCAGGCTGGAGTTTGCCAAAACTTACCTGAAAAAGCCTAAAACGTTTTGGAAGAATGTTCTCTGGTCAGATGAGACAAAAGTAGAGCTTTTTGGGCAAAGGCATCAACATTAGAGTTTACAGGAGAAAAAAAGTGGCATTTAAAGAAAAGAACACGGTCCCTACAGTCAAACATGGCGGAGGTTCCCTGATGTTTTGGGGTTGCTTTGCTGCCTCTGGCACTGGACTGCTTGACCGTGTGCATGGCATTATGAAGTCTGAAGACTACCAACAAATTTTGCAGCGTAATGTAGGGCCCAGTATGAGAAAGCTGGGTCTCCCTCAGAGGTCATGGGTCTTCCAGCAGGACAATGACCCAAAACACACTTCAAAAAGCACTAGAAAATGGTTTGAGAGAAAGCACTGGAGACTTCCAAGGTGGCCAACAATGAGTCCAGACCTGAATCCCATAGAACACCTTTGGAGAGATCTAAAAATGGCAGTTTGGAGAAGGCACCCTTCAAATATCAGGGACCTGGAGCAGTTTGCCAAAGAAGAATGGTCTAAAATTCCAGCAGAGCATTGTAAGAAACTCATTGATGGTTACCGGAAGCGGTTGGTCGCAGTTATTTTGGCTAAAGGTTGTGCAACCAAGTATTAGGCTGAGGTTGCCAATACTTTTGTCTGGCCCATTTTTGAAGTTTTGTGTGAAATGATCAATGTTTTTCTTTTTGCTTCATTCTCTTTTGTGTTTTTTCATTTAAGACAAATTAAGTGAAGATAATAATACCAAAGAATTTGTGTTTGCAATCAATTTCAGGAAGAAACTGAGTATTATCTGACAGAATTGCAGGGGTGTCAATACATTTGGCCACAACTGTAGATTACACCTCAATTTAACAGGCTGAAATAGGCAGGTATATGACCAGGCATAAGGTGTGTATATAGTATTGGGGAGAATTGGAAGCTCCCTAGAGATTTTAGAGGCTGAACTATTATCGCAGGCCCACTATAGATTACACCTCAATTTAACTGGCTTAAATAAGCAGGTGTATGACCAGGCACAAGGTGTGTATATAGTATTGGGGAGAATTGGAAGCTCCCTAGAGATTTTAGGAGGCTGAACTATTATCTCAATAATCAAAAAAAATTTTGGCACTCAACTCGTTGCAAAGATGAAGAATTTTTATTTGCAGTCACAAATATAGACGTTTCGGCTGTATCAACTAGCCTTCATCAGTAAACTGCAAAGTCGACAAAAGTATATACAATCAGATACTACAGATAATCAATCCATGAAGATATCAATAACAGAAGAAACAAGTATTGATATGTGCACAAGTGGTAGGGAGGACGGAACAAGGTATATAGGAAATGTGGCTCATGGAAGGAAAAGAAACAGAAATACACATAAAAGTAAAAGGAAAGACATCAAACCTACCAAGACTGCTTCTATCTCTATAATTTTCTGGACATCTATGGTGAGACAAGATTTAAATCAATAAAATTATCCTGTTAAGAAGTAATCAATGGAGTCTATAACTGTAGAATATATATATATATACACACAGGCATATGTTAAAGTTTGGGCACCCCTATTAATGTTAACTTTTTTTCTTTATAACAATTTTGGTTTTTGCAGCAGCTATTTCAGTTTCATATATCTAATAACTGATGGACTAAGTTATATTTCTGGATTCAAATGAGGTTTATTGTACTAACAGAAAATGTGCAATCTGCATTTAAACAAAATTTGACCGGTGCAAAAGTATGGGCACCCTTATCATTTTCTTGATTTGAACACTCCTAACTACTTTTTACTGACTTCCTGAAGCACTAAATTGGTTTTGTAACCTCATTGAGCTTTGAACTTCATAGCCAGGTGTATCAAATCATGAGAAAAGGTATTTAAGATGGCCACTTGCAAGTAGTTCTTCTATTTGAGTCTCCTATGAAGAGTGGCATCATGGGCTCCTCAAAACAACTCTCAAATGATCTGAAAACAAAGATTATTCAACATAGCTTTTCAGGGGAAGGATACAAAAAGTTGTCTCAGAGATTTAACCTGTCAGTTTCCACTGTGAGGAACATAGTAAGGAAATGGAAGAACACAGGTACAGTTCTTGTTAAGCCCAGAAGTGGCAGGCCAAGAAAAATATCAGAGAGGCAGAGAAGAAGAATGGTGAGAACAGTCAAGGACAATCCACAGACCACCTCCAAAGACCTGCAGCATCATCTTGCTGCAGATGGTGTCACTGTGCATCGGTCAACAATACAGCGCACTTTGCACAAGGAGAAGCTGTATGGGAGAGTCATGCGAAAGAAGCCGTTTCTACAAGCACACCACAAACAGAGTCGCCTGAGGTATGCAAAAGCACATTTGGACAAGCCAGTTACATTTTGGAAGAAGGTCCTGTGGACTGATGAAACAAAGACTGAGTTGTTTGGTCATACAAAAAGGCGTTATGCATGGAGGCTAAAAAACACAGCATGCCAAGAAAAACACTTGCTACCCACAGTAAAATTTGGTGGAGGTTCCATCATGCTTTGGGGCTGTGTGGCCAATGCCGGCACCGGGAATCTTGTTAAAGTTGAGGGTTGCATGGATTCAACTCAGTATCAGCAGATTCTTGACAATAATGTGCAAGAATCAGTGACGAAGTTGAAGTTACGCAGGGGATGGATATTTCAGCAAGACAATGATCCAAAACACCGCTCCAAATCTACTCAGGCATTCATGCAGAGGAACAATTACAATGTTCTGGATCCCCAGACCTGAATATCATTGAACATCTGTGGGATGATTTGAAGCGGGCTGTCCATGCTCGGCGACCATCAAACTTAACTGAACTGGAATTGTTTTGTAAACAGGAATGGTCACAAATACCTTCATCTAGGATCCAGGAACTCATTAATAGCTACAGGAAGCGACTAGAGGCTGTTATTTTTGCAAAAGGAGGATCTACGAAATATTAATGTCACTTTTATGTTGAGGTGCCCATACTTTTGCACCGGTCAAATTTTGTTTAAATGCAGATTGCACATTTTCTGTTAGTACAATAAATCTCATTTGAATCCAGAAATATAACTGAGTCCATCAGTTATTAGATATATGAAACTGAAATAGCTGTTGCAAAAAACAAAATTGTTATAAAGAAAAAAGGTTAACATTAATAGGGGTGCCCAAACTTTAACATATGACTGTATATACACTCACTATATTGTATGACCAATAGTAAATTAGGTGCTATTGGAGGTGATACCATCCACCATGTAAGAACTGGTATATAAACCTGGTTCAAAAAATATATATATGTGTCTGTGAGCAAACATTACAGTTGTGTGGGAATATTACAATGTATGACGATACTGGAACTAACCTGTAGATTTCAAAGAGAAGGGGTAGTAGAGAAATATTCCAAATGAATTCATATACAGGATCTAACATGGACACAGTATACCATTAGAATTTATTTAACCTTAGGCTTTATAATGTATATCATGTTGAGATTTACTCACTATTAGATCTGTGACTTTGAAAAGCTCCAAAGGTTGCACCAACCAGAAGTTGGCATAAACATCCTATGGCTATGCCTGAAGGGAATTGTCCAAAAGGGGATTACTTGTGGGATCTAACATAAAGGAAAATGCAATCAATCATAATAATAGAGTCTGGGGCTCCCTATCCTGGTTATCAGGTATATCTTAATGTGCTTATACTCACTGTTAAATCCTGTGACTCATAGAAAACCCCAATATTATAGACATTTTAGGAGGCTGAACTATTATCTCAGGCCCACTATAGATTACACCTCAATTTAACAAGCTGAAATAGGCAGGTGTATGACCAGGTGCAAGGTGTGTATATAGTATTGGGGAGAATTTGAAGCTTCCTAGAGATTTTAGGAGGCTGAAAAAGATGCTCTCAGTCCAAGTATGGCAGCAGGCAGCCTAATAAGCAGGACTGCTGCACACAAAAGTGTGGAAAAATGAATGTTTGGTAACTGTGCAGAACTAATAATAATAATAATAATAATAATAATAATAATAAATTTTATTTCTATAGCGCTGACATATTCCGCAGCACTTTACATTTCAGAGGGGACTTGTACAGACAATATACATTACAGCATAACAATAATCACATAGATCATAACAGATACCAAGAGGAATGAGGGCCCTGCTTGCAAGCTTACAATCTATGAAGAAAAAAGGGGAGACACGAAAGGTGGGTGGTAACAGTTGCCCTGATTGTATGGACCAGTCATAATGTTAAGGGTGTAACAGAATGGATGCAGAGGACTAATGGATGCATAAAGCATGTGGGAACATGATGCGGGGAACCTGGTTATGGTAAAAAACTTTTGGCTGTGCCACATAGGGTAGATTAGGTTAATGTGTTGAGGGGTAGGCCTGTCTGAATAAATGAGTTTTCAGGGCACGCTTAAAATTGTGGGGATTGGGGACTAATCATATTGACCTTGGAAGTGCATTCCAAAGAATTGGTACAGCATGTGTATAGTCTAGAAGACGGGAGTGGGAGGTTCTGATTATTGAGGATACTAACCTCAGGTCATCAGCAGAATGGAGGGCGCGGGTAGGATGGTATACTGAAACAAGGGAGGAGATGTAGGGTGGTGCTGAGCCATGAAGAGCTTTATGGGTGAGGGTAATAAGTTTGTACTGGATTCTGGAGTGGATGGGTAGCCAGTGTAATGACTGGCACAAGGTAGAGGCATCAGTGTAACAATTGGCGAGGAATATGATCCTGACAGCAGCATTCAAGACAGATTGGAGGGGGGAGAGTTTGGTAAGAGGGAGACCGATTAGAAGGGAGTTACAATAGTCGAGACGAGAATGAATAAGAGAAACAGTCAGTTTTTGCAGAGTCAAAAGTAAGAAAAGGTCGAATTCTAGAAATCTTTTTGAGGTGCAGATAACAAGAGCGAGCCAGTGATCGGATGTGGGGGACAAAGGAAAGCTCGGAGTCAAGTATGACCCCAAGACAGCGGGCATGTTGCTGGGGAGTAATAGTAGAACCACACACGGAAATGGCAACGTCGGGTATAGGTACATTAGTAGTGGGAGGAAACACAAGGAGTTCAGTCTTTGACAGGATCAGTTTCAGATAGAGTGCGGACATGATGTTAGACACAGCGTTTAGACAATTGCCGGTGTTTTCTAGAAAGGCTGGCGTGATGTCAGGAGAAGAAGCATATAATTGGGTGTCGTCAGCATAGAGATGGTACTGGAAGCCAAATCTACTGATTGTTTGACCAATAGGGGCAGTATACAAAGAGAAGAGGAGGGGGCCTAGGACTGATCCTTGAGGAACCCCAACAGTAAGGGGAAGATGAGAGGAGGAGGAGTCAGCAAAAGATACAGTAAAGGAGCGGTCAGAGAGATAGGAGGAGAACCAGGAGAGAACGGTGTCCTTGAGGCCAATGGAACAGAGCATAGTGAGGAGGAGCTGATGATCCACAGTGTCGAATGCTGAAGAGAGATCCAAGATAATTAGCATGGAGTAATGACCATTTGATTTAGCTGTTAGTAGATCATTAGAGACTTTAGTGAGGGCAGTTTCAGTAGAATGTAAAGAGCGGAAACCGGATTGGAGAGGGTCAAGAAGAGGGTTTTCTGAGAGATAGCGGATAAGACGGGAGTGGACCAGGCGTTCCAGGAGTTTAGAGATGAAGGGAAGATTAGAAACAGGTCTATAGTTAGCGGCACAGTTTTGGTTGAGGGATGGTTTTTTAAGTAGTGGATGTACGATGGCATGCTTAAATGAGGAGGGAAAGATACCAGAAGAGAGAGAGGTTAAATATTTTAGTTAGGTGAGGGGTAACAGCAGGGGAAAGGGTCTGGAGTAGATGTGATGGAAATGGGTCACTGGTGCAAGTGGTTGGGCGAGAAGATGCAAGGAGCCTGCTTACTTCTTCTGTGACTGGTTCAAAATCAGAGAGTGAGCTAGATGCAGTGGGGGGAGGGAGGACAGTGCATGGTATGCGGTGATTGGGAGCTAATTTCCTGTGGGATCTGGTCAATTTTTTCTTTGAAGTAATTGGCCAGATCGTCAGCTCGAAGCTCCATGGTAGGGGCCTGTACTCTTGGGTTGAGTAGAGAATGAAAAGTGTCAAAGAGACGTTTAGGGTTATTGGACAGTAAAGTGATGAGGGTGTTGAAATAGGTTTGTTTTGAGAGGTGAAGGGCAGTGGTGTATGTTCGAAGCATAAACTTATAATGGTTGAAATCTTCGGGCAGAAAAGAGGACGAAAAGTATTTTTGCTTTTAAAAAAGCAGTTTGCACAGCAGTGTGCAAAGAGCAATGCAGCTATCAGAGAGCCTTATAAGGCAGCCTAATAACCAACAGAGCCGATGCAGATGCACAAAAATATAGCCTCCCCTGTCACTGCACACAAACTGTTGTGTTGTACAGTGGAAATTGCTACCAGCAGAAGCAGTTTTTTTGTTCTTCTTCCCTGCCTAACGCTCTCCCTTATTCAGAATCAGCAGCTGCAACCTCTCCCTAATACTAAGATCAGCAGAAGTAAGATGGCGGTCGGTGTGCACGCCCTTTTATAGCCCCTGTGACGCCACACAAAGCAAGCCAATCACTTGCATGCCGTTCTCTAAGATGGTGGTGACCGGTGCCCATGTCATCGAGTTGCCCACAGTGTGCGTCCTCCATCATTGGCTGAAAAAGGGTGCTGGAAGCATCATTTGAAACGCGACTTTGGCGCTCTGGTCGCCGACCTCGTGGCCGACCTCACGCTATGGTCGGGTTTTGTTTCATGAAACCCGACTTCAGTGAAAGTCGGCGACTTATGAATTTGACCGACCTGTTTCGCTCAACTCTACTCAGCACATATAAGGGCTTCTCACAAAATTAGAATTTCATCCAAAAGTTAACTTATTTTTGTTCTTCAATACAAAAAGTGAAACTCATATTATATAGAGTCATTACAAACAGAGTGATCTATTTCAAGGGTTTATTTCTGTCAATGATGATGGTTATGGCTTACAGCCAATGAAAACTCAAAAGTCATTATCTCAGTAAATTAGAATAATTAACAAAAAACACCTGCAAAGGCTTCGTAAGCATTTAAAAAGGTACCTTAGTCTGTTTCAATAAGCTCCACAATCATGGGAAGGACTGCTGACTTGACAGATTTCCAGAAGGCAGTCATTGACATACTCCAGAAGGAAGGCAGGCAACAAAAGGTCATTGATAAAGAAGCTGGCTGTTCACAGAGTGCTGTATCCAAGCATATTACTGGAAATTTGAGTGGAAGGAATAAGTGTGGTAGAAAAAGGTGCAAAAGCAACCAGGATAACCGCAGTCTTGAAAGGATTGTTAAGAAGAGGCCATTCAAAAATTTGGGGGAGATTCATAAGGAGTCGACTGCTGCGGAATTCATTGCTTCAAGAGTCACCACACACAGACGTATCCAAGACATGGGCTACAAGTTTCAAATTCCTTGTGTTTAGCCACTGTTGCTCAGTGATCCAAGGTGTTGTTTTCAGATGAAAGTAAATTTTGGATTTCATTTGGAAATAAAGGTACCAGAGTCTTAAAGAAGAGTGGAGAGGTACACAATCCAAGCTGCTTGAAGTCTAGTGTGAAGTTTCCACAATCAGTGATGGTTTGGGGAGCCATGTCATCTGCTGGTGTAGGTACACTTTGTTTTATCAAGACCAAAGTCAGTGCAGCCGTCTACCAGGAAATTTTAGAGCACTTCATGCTATCCTCTGCCGACAAGCTTTTTGGAGATGGAAATTTCATTCTCCAGCAGAACCTGGCACTTGTCCACACTGCTTAAAGTACCAATACCTGGTTTAAAAACAACAGTATCACTGTGCTTGAATGGCCAGCAAACTTGCCTGACCTTAACCACATAAAGAATCTATGGTGTATTGTCAAGAGGAAGATGAGAGACACCAGACCCAACAATGCAGACAAGCTGAAGGCTGCTTTCAAAGCAACCTGGGCTTCCATAACACCTCCGCAGTGCCACGCCGCAATGATGCAGAAATTGATGCAAAAGGAGCCCTGACCAATTATTGAGTGCATTTACTGAACATACATTTCAGCAGGCCAAAATTTCGAATTTTAAAATCATTTTTGAAGCTGGTGCTATAAAGTATTCTAGCTTACAGACTTATGGGTTTTTATTGGCTGCAAGCCGTAATAATAAACATCAACAGAAATAAACACTTGAAATAGATCATTCTCGTTGTAATGACTCTATATAATATGAGAATCACTTTTTGTATTGAAGAACTGAAATAAATTAACTTTTCAATGATATTTAGTGAGAAGCACCTGTATATACTAATGCTATGTCATAAATGCCCTGTTTTTTGCCAGGAAGCTCCTGTACTTGTGTATATGTATGTGTATATAAAGCACCTTGAAAAACTATTCAAACTCTGAAGTTTTCCACATTTTTTTCATGTCACATCCACAAACTTACGTATTTTATTGGGATTTTATGTGATATGCCAACCTAAATTAGAAAGTATGTCAAGTGTAAAGGAAATTATACATGGTTTTCTTTATATTTTAAAAATATAAATCTGAAAATTGTGACATGCATTTGTAGTCAGCCCTCCTGAGTCAATACTCAGACGGCCGGTGGACACCGCATCTGGAGGCACGTTTGCCCCTCTCTTATTTACTGACAAGCTCATTACCTTAGAGAGATTATTCTCCTCAATGCTTAAAGTACCATCGTCCTTTCTGATAGATGCCTATAAGCTCTACACAATCTATATACCACACGTAACTGAAGAAGGTCATATTGACCGAAACGTCTTTTTTCGTGTACTACAATAAACCGCCTTGCAAATACCTTTAAGTTGAGTGCTAGGTTTATATTTGATACCCCTGCATGTGACCGTAGAAGGTGGGGATGGGTTAAATAGTGCTGCATGCAGGAAAAGAGCCAGAGCCCTGGTGGGAAAGCTGAGTGGTAAGTCGGCTGCTGTGTCTGTGTCTGAGGCAGAGCATACTGGATGTGCAGGCCAGCACGACAGTGCCCCTGCAGACAGCTACACCATTAGTGGGTGACCCACTACCCTCCACGTCATGGGGTGACACAGGGCTGACACCGGAGACCTCACTGGGAGTGAGACGCCGTGAGAGACATACGGCTAGGACAGGGCCTTACTACCAAGGGCTTGCGCACACTGTGGAATGAAGCTTTGTTCCAGCGGTTCCCTATACTGGACTCTCCCCGTTTCCCAGAGACTTTGCCAAGACATCACACACCGCTGTTGTCGGTGCCATTGTTGGATTCCCACCTGCTAGAGACTGCGCCGAGACATCACGCGCCGCTGCTGTCGGTGCCACTGTTGGAACCCGGAGACGTCGCACATAAGAAGACCACAGTCTGTTAAATTACACCTCTATATTTCTGAACTATCGTTTGTCCCTTACCTACACTGCCTGTTGTGAGTTCATTTTTACCTTCACCATTGAGGTCTGATGAACTCCCTCCTCTGGTGAAGGAAGGTTGTGAGGCTGATTACCAAACACCTGGGCAGCTAGATGATGACTGGGTGGCTGGAATTGAGGACTGGATATGAGGCTGCCAACGCCCTTCTTCCTGGCTGGTGATTTTCTTGCTGGATTCTTGGAGACCAGTCTGATTCCTGCATCTCAAAGCTAAGTTTTTCTGCTCTGCTTTGTACTCTTCAGTTTTGTTTTTGTTTTGCCTTGTTTTTTGGGAGTTCTGCCATCCCCGGCTGGGGGTGAGCTGAATTCCATTTTTGTCTCTGATCTGTCGTTCTTTTGCTCTGTCTTCAGAATATACTTGAGTGCTAATATAGTCTTTTGAAGCCTAGCGACTTCAGGGCCTGTTTTTCCTATCAGTCGGTTGGCTCATTTTGATAGGGTTTTTGCGGATGGCAGACAGCAGCTTTCCTATCCGGTCCTATGTAGTTAGCTTGGGCCCCATCATTTGCTCAACCTATCTTTCTATCTGTGTTAGTGTTTTCATCTTGCATCACCATCATTATATGTTGGGGGCTGCCTATTGCTTTGGGGTCTGCTCTGGGGCAGTTTAGTTTTTCCCCTTTCTGTCTTTAGGCTATGTAGTTCTCTGGCTGTGATTGAGGGGTCTAGGGCACCATAGGAATCCCCCACGGCTACTGCTAGTTGTTGTGGAAAGGTTCAGGGGTCTGCAATCTGATAGCTGCCAACCTCTCTGTTTTTTCTGGACTTAGCTGGCATTTTGTTTTTTCCTCCTTCGGTGACTCATCATAACAACTGCCACTCCTCCTGTTCTGTCCCATTTCCTACCCTCACCCTGCAATGAACTACTCCCTGCATGGAGTGCATATATTGTTAAATAAAACTTTCAACTCTTGATCTGTGTCCTGTCCGTGACAACATCCCAAGTTCTTGTGATTATTACACTCGGCGTAGTCGGCAGAATGTCGTACAATGGCACAGAGGTGGCAGATAAAGCAGTTGGGGGGCCCTAAATCCAGCATCTCTTTGGGGGCTATGTTAAATAACCTCCCGAAGTTCACTGGGTGTAATACCACGCTCTGGAGTTGGACGAAGCGTATTAGGGAGATGATGAGGATGCACCCAATGACTTCCGTCTTAAAAGCAGAGGTGGCTATGATGGCTTTGGATGGGGATGCCAGGAACTCTGTCACGTTCCAACCCCCCAGGCCAGAGACACAGTGTGCAAAGTTTTACTGATACTGGAAGAGACGCATGGGGATAAAACTGACGTAGTAAAGTTGTGCATGAGTCTGTTCGGCAAGGTTCAAAGAGAGGGGTAGATGGTGACCCAATTTATGCATGTGCTGCAGGAACTCCATACTGCCATTGCTTGCAAAGATGGAGTAGGCGTAGGGTCCGTTGACGTAGTACTGCAGGACCAGCTAGTGAGGGGTCAGCGAGATTTGCTGAAGTAGGCTTTGCGGGAGCCCCTGAGGGTTAAACCCAGTATGACCTTTGCTGAGATAGGAAGAGAGGCACACACGCACGAACAGGAACAGGGGGTGACGGTTCCGGTAGGGAAGGCCCAGAGTGGGGAGGTGTCCGCCACCACAGTTACCGCGCCCCAATGGGCCAAAAGATTTGCGTAAGGAAATACAGCAGATACGCAAGTATTGGCTGAGACAAAAAAGACACCAGCTGCCAGCCCATCTGAAAACCATCTAGGGCCTGCCCCCAGGAGAAAGATGAGAGTGGGCCGCAGGCAAGGACCCCCTGGGTGTTTTAAATGAGGGGAATTTGGCCATGTAGCCCGGTATTGTACGTGGAGAGGAAGGCCCCTCCAGCTGCGTCCGATAAACTAAGAGGCTCCGAGTCTGGGTAATTTGGATGTTTCGCCCCCAGCAGTTCGCCCCTAGGAGTTCGCCTCCAGCAGTTCGCCCCGGTACATTTCGCCCCTGCACATTTCGTCCCCAGCATTTGGCCCCCAGGATGTTTCACCCCCAGCAGTTCACCCCTGGATGTTTCACCCCCAGCATTTGGCCCCCAGGATGTTTCACCCCCAGCAGTTCGCCCCTGGATGTTTCGCCCCCGGCAGTTTGCCCCGGTTATTTCGCCCCCAGCAGTTCTCCCGGTCACATATTTAGCTGTAAAATAATTCAAACATTAACACCTGCAATTTTTCTTTTCTTTCCTCTTTTTCTCTAACCCTTCCCCCTCTATAATCTTTATGTTTCATGTTAAACAGTTTTAATTTATACAGTTAAAGGGTGACTCTAAACAAAAAGCAAGTTTTGCTATGTTATAGTACCTGTGGCACTGATCTTCTTTTCCAATGGAGACCAACTTCCAGCAACTTCACTTCTGTGTGAAAAGTCAAGTTCAAGACGCAGGCTACATGTGATGCAGGAATACAGTGGCTACTAAGGAGGTCATTTCACCTTAGTAGCAGAACTTGTGGACGGACTCTAGGGGGCATGGCTACACAGGACGTGCAATTGTCAGGCCTCTTGCAGACTAGCGGTTTTGCCAGTGATTATTGCAGCAGTTTAAAACCGCGGCGGTAATTGCTGGCACAACCACTAGATACAGTAGCACTCGATTTGCCCAATGCAAGTCAATGGGATCAAATCGCGGGAAAACTGTGCAGCAGAAAGCCGCCCAGTTTTCCATTTTAAAACATGTTCTATCTTCCTGGCTAGAGTTGAGCGAAATGGGTCAGTCAAATTAAAAAATAGCCGACTTTAGCTAAAGTCGGGTTTCGACGATCGAAACCCGACCATAGCGTGAGGTCGGCCATGAGGATGCAGAGCCGAGCGTCAAAGTTGCGTTTCAAATAATGCTTCCAGCGCCTTTTCTCAGCCAATGATGGAGGACGCACACAGTGGGCAACGCGATGACATTAGCAGCGGCCACCACCATCTTAGAGAAGGGCATTGAAGTGATTGGCTGGCTTTGTGTGGCGTCACAGTGGGTATAAAAGGCAGTGACCGCTGACCGCCATCTTACTTCTGCCGATCTTAGAATAGGGAGAGGTGCAGCTGCTGATTCTGAACAGGGAGAGCATTAGGCAGGGAAGAAGAAAAAAAAATTGCTTCTGCTGATAGCGCTTTTCACTGTACAGTTAGGGTGCAATGAAAGGGGAGGATTTTTTTTGTGTGCAGCAGCGCTGGTGGTGATTAGGATGCCTTTTAAAGGCTACCTGCTAGCTGCATTGCTGTGTGCACACTGCTGTTCAAACTGCTTTTTTCAAAGCACTCCAACTTTTATTATTTTGTTCTGTTGAGTTACCGAGCGTTCATTTTTTCACACACCGTATAGCGGTGTATGCTCCTCACACACTACCGTGTAGCGGCTGGTATAATGGACAAATAGAAGCTATCTGGGTGTGACTCTGGAAAAGCAAGCTGAGGAGATTTTCCATTTTTCCAGACCTACACCTTATAGAGCTGTCCGCTTTTCAAACAGTTTCGTATATCTGCTGTTTGATGACGGTCAAAACTAGACAGAGACACCGTGTGTCAGTCGTATACAAATAGACGGAGATTGACAATTTTCCATAGAGACACCGTATAGCGGTGTACGCTACTCACACACTACCGTGTACCGCCTTGTATCACGGACAAATAGAAGCTATCTGTGTGTGACTCTGGAAAAACAAGCTGAGTAGTTTTTCCATTTTTCCAGACCTACACCTTAGAGAGCTGTCCGCTTTTCAAACAGTTTAGTATATCTGCGGTTTGATCACGGTCAAAACTAGACAGAGACAGCGTGTGTCAGTCCGTATACAAATAGACTGAGATTGACAATTTTCCATACACACACTGTATAGAGCTGTCCGATTCTCAAACAGTATTGTATATCTGCCGTTCGCATTACAGTCACATCTATACAGAGTTAGTGTGTGTGTGACACTCCGTAAATATGTATACGGAGATTGTTAGTTCTGTATATCTGCTTGCTGGATTATGGTCAAATACATACTGTGAGAGCGTCTGTGACTAACAAAATATATACGTAGATTTAATTTTTTAATACACCTTACATAGCTGGGCGCTCTCCACACAGTACCATCTCTCTGCTGGTATTTTTGGTACATTTTCCCAAACATGAGGAAGTATGGTGGAAGAGGCCGCGGACGTGGCCAGGGGGCGCAGCTGGTACTGCTGGTGGTGGTGCATCGTCTAGTTCTGGCAAAAGCACAATAGCAGCTAAGGCAGGAGGTGTTGAGCCTGCGTCATCGTCTGGTCCAAGAAGGCCTGTAAGGTTGCCTTTTCTTGGAGTAGGAAAACTGCTTTTAAAGTTGGAGCATCAGGAACAGGTTTTGGCGTATATTGCCGAAACAGCCAGTAGCTCTATTGCCTCCTCTTCTGAACGTTCGAAACCTGCAAGCACGGAGTCGTCAGTGCAGGGTTCTGGTCAGGAAAAACACCTTTCCTTGTGTCCTTCACCCCCATCAAAAGTTAAGGATGCGGCAGCCCACACTTCAGATTACTCTATGGAGCTCTTTTCACATACCATGCCTGGGTTTTCCAGTCAAATCCTGAATTCCCCAGTCCAAGATGAATCTTACATGGACTGCACTGATGCACAGCCACTGCTAGATGATTCTGCTGGTACATTGACCCAGAGCACTACATTGCCATCTCTGTCTATTGAGCCAGAATCTGACCCTGATGAAACTCAGGTGCCCCTTCCCGCATATTATACCACCTTACACGGTGACACAGAGGAATGTAAAGAGGAAGGTGCAGATGACTTTGAAGAGGAGGTGATAGATGACCCAGTTCTTGACCCGGATTGGCATCCATTGGGGGATGAGGGTGGCGCTGGCGATAGTTCAGATAAGGAGAAGGATCCACAGCAGGCATTGACATCGCAGCAGTGGTTATCTGGCAGGCCCGTAGCTGTCCAAAAACGTGGAACAAAAAGTAAAAGAGTTGCAGGACAGCTTGGCCAGACAGTCAACTTAGCACAGCGTGCAAGACCAGAAAATGTACACCATAGTAGGAAGAGTGCAGTGTGGCACTTCTTTGTCCAAAATCCTACTGATGAGGCAAAGGTTACCTGTAAGAAGTGCGGAAGGACCTTTAGCTGAGGTAAACAACTCAAATTTGAATACCAGTTGCATGCTTAGACATTTAACCAACATGCACTTGCAAGCGTGGATGGACTACAAAACCTCAGGTAGCACATGTGTACCTGCTCCGACTAAAGGTAGCCAGCAACACTACATCACTTCCCCCACTTTAAGACACCACCACCGTTAAGCACACCACCAGCACTAAATGTGGAGGTGTCGTCGCAAGGCCAAAGCACTCAGGGAATCACAATGGTTTTGCAACACAACGCTGAATCTTGGCCATCACCACCAATACCATCACCAACCCCCTCTCACTCCGTCTGGTCCACCGCTACTTCCCCCATATGCAGCTCTCCAGTCCAGCTCACCCTACCAGACACTCTGAGTAGGACAAGAAAGTACTCATCCTCTCATCCGCGTACACTGTGTTTGAACGCCTACATTGCCAAACTAATCTTATTAGAGATGATGCCCTACCGTTTGGTTGAAAGCGAAGCTTTCCGCGAGCTCATGGCCTACGTTGTCCCACGCTATGACCTACCCAGTCAGTACTTCTTTTCTCTAAAAGCCATCCCTGCCCTCCACTGGCATGTGAAAGACCGCATTGTCCATGCACTAAAACAGTCAGTAAGTGGAAAGGTGCACCTCACAACAGATGCATGGACCAGTAGGCATAGCCAGGGCCTTTACGTTTCCATCACTGCGCATTGGGTTAATGTGGTGGATGCAGGCTCCACAGGAGACAGCGGCGGTGGAACAGTGCTGCCTAGCCCACAGTATAGGAAACAGTTGGCTCTAGGCTTTCGACCCTCCTCCTCCATCAGCGAAAGCTCGTCCACAGAGCGCAGTCGCACAAGCACTCCATCTGCAGCTGGCAGCGTTGCACACGAGGTGTCCCACTATCAAACAGCTAGTGGTAAGCGTCAGCAGGCTGTGTTAAAGATGATGTCTTTGGGCAACAATAGACACACAGCGGAGGTACTGGCTGCCTACTTGCAGCGACAAACTGAGACATGGCTGGGCAGTCTACATCTTGAGGCAGGCAAGGTAGTCAATGATAACGGCCGTAATTTTGTGGCAGCCATAGCCCGTGCAAAACTCACAAACATACCTTGCCTGGCTCACACTTTGAACCTGGTGGTGCAGTGCTTCCTTAATAATTATCCAGAGATAACATCCCTGCTCCATAATGTGCAAAGACTGTGCTCGCACATCCGTCGCTCAAATGTCCACCCCACTCGTATGCAGAAGCTGCAGCGATTGCTCCACCTCCCCAAGCATAGCCTAATCATAGATGTTGCATCAAGGTGGAAATCCACCCTGCACATGTTTGAGAGGCTGTGAAAATAGAGGCAGGCTGTAATGCATTTGTGGGAGGATACATGGGCAGGCAGTTTGAGGGAAGACATGGAATTGTCGGGTGTGCAGTGGTCAAAGCTGAAAGACCTCTGTAAAGTCCTTCAGTGTTTTGAGGAATGCACACAGCTGGTAAGCGCAGACGATGCCATCATAAGCATGGGCATCCCACTTATGTGTCTGCTCATGCAAAGTTTGACGCACATTAAGGATCAGGCATCTGCAGCGGAGGAGCGGAGCCTTGATGACAGTCAGCCATTGTCTGGTCAGGGTACTGTCCTGGATGAGGTGGAGGAAGAGGAGGAGGAGGAGGAGGAGGATGATTATTTTGGGCAGGAGGATGCTTCTCAGCGGGCAAGAGAAAATGTTGGCGTTCCAAAGTCAGGTACAGTGTTTGTGCGTGACTGTAGGGATGTAGATTTGCCAGAAAGTGCTCCTCAACCCAGCCGTGGCAGTGCATTATTGACACCTGGAACATTGGCCCACATGTGCGATTATGCCTTACGGATCCTAAAAAGGGACCACCGCATTGCCAAAATGATGAGGGATGACGACTACTGGCTGGCCAGCATCCTCGATCCATGCTACAAAGGCAAATTACACAACATCATGCCACAGGAGAACCTAGAGATAATATTCGCTAACAAACAAGCAACTCTGGTAAACCGTTTGCTTGAGGCTTTCCCAGCACACAGCAGCGGTGCTGGTTCTCCCACGAGCCGTAGTGGGCACAATGGAAGAGGTGTTCATGGTGCACACAGCAGAAGTGGCGTTGGAGACAGGGGTTTAATGACCATGTTGTGGAATGATTTCTCATGTACCGCTCACATGACTGGTAATACTGCATCGATTAAAAGTGACAGGAGACAGCAGTTGTCAACTATGGTTACAAACTACTTCTCCCACATCAATGTTCTCCCTTACAGGTCATTCCCCTTTGACTATTGGGCCTCTAAACTGGATACCTGGCCTGAATTGGCACAATATGCCTTACAGGAGCTCGCATGCCCTGCTGCTAGTGTGCTATCTGAAAGAGTCTTCAGTAGTGTTGAGCATTCCGATACTGCAAATATCGGGTATCGGCCGATATTTGCTGTATCGGAATTCCGATACCGAGTACAGGTATTTTTTCAATATCGGATACCGGAATCGGAAGTCCCCATAATGCAATGAGCCATTGTTGTGGCTGTGATCGGCTGCTGAAATGATGTCACCATGATGCGCGGTCTGTGCGCATCATGATGCGCGGTCTGTGCGGGTCTGCTGGGGGTCTGTGCCGGCTGCCGGGGGCCTGTACGGGCCTGCCGGGGGCTTGTGCCGGCTGCCGGGGTTCTGTACGGGCCTGCCGGTGGCTTGTGCCGGCTGCCAGGGATCTGTACGGGCCTGCCGGGGGCCTGTGCCAGCTTCCGGGGGTCTGTACGGGCCTGCCGGGGGCCAGTACGGCCTGACGGGGGCTTGTACGGGCCTGACGGGGGCCTGTGCCGGCTGCCGGGGGTCTGTACGGGCCTGACGGGGGCCTGTGCCGGCTGCCGGGGGTCTGTACGGGCCTGACGGGGGCCTGTGCCGGCTGCCGGGGGTCTGTACGGGCCTGACGGGGGCCTGTGCCGGCTGCCGGGGTCTGTGCGGGCCTGCTGGGGGTCTTGTGTGTTTGCAGGCATTGTCCGATGGGACTTCAAGTCCCATCGGGCGATGCCTGCTACAATGACAGTGATTGACACATTAGCAGTAGTAGTCCCATCATCCGGCTAAAGTGATGAATGTAAAAAAAAAAAAATTATATATATATATATATATATATATATATACATGTATATATATATACACACATATACACACACACACACACATACTACATATATACAACATTCATACATACAACATACATACAACATACTACATACATACAACATACTACATACAACATACTACATACATACTACATACATACTACATACATACTACATACATACTACATACATACATACTACATACATACTACATACATACTACATACATACATACTACATACATACTACATACATACTACATACATACATACTACATACATACAGTACATATAACATAGAGTACATACTCACCAATGCTTGTCACTTTGATCCCCGAAGCCAGTGTCATCTGTGGAAAAATATGAAAATAACAAACAATCAATATACTCCCTGATCCACAGAAATCCACACGTGTCCCATGCCGATCTCACGTGGAGAACAGCAGCATCAGCTGATGCGACCACTCTCTACGGGGCTCCAGGAATCCAATGACGGGAGGTAGGTATCCTTCAGCACTGTTTTCCTCCGCCACTATAAAAAAATAGTCCCTAGTCTCACTTTATGGCAAAAGCTACGTGGGAACTTTCTCACACAGCAATGCCAAAAGTGAGACTAGGCACTATTTTTTTTACAGTGGCGGAGGAATACAGTGCGGAAGGATACCTACCTCCCGTCATTGGATTCCTGGAGCCCCGTAGAGAGCAGTCGCATCAGCTGATGCTGCTGTTCTCCACGGGAGATCGGCATGGGACACGCGTGGATTTCTGCGGATCAGGGAGTAGATAGGTTGTTTGTTATTTTCATATTTTTCCACAGATGACACTGGCTTCGGGGATCAAAGTGACAAGTATTGGTGAGTATGTACTCTATGTTATATGTACTGTATGTCTATATATATGTATTGTATGAATGTATTGTATGTAGTATGTATGTTGTATGTATGTCTGTAGCATGTTGTATGTATGTAGTATGTACTATGTATGTTGTATGTATGTAGTATGTATGTAGCATGTACTATGTATGTATGTAGTATGTCTGTTGTATGTCTGTAGCATGTTGTATGTATGTAGTATGTATGTATGTTGTATGAATGTAGTATCTATGTATGTAGTATGTATGCATGTTTGTTGAATGAATGTAGCATATATGTATGTATGTATGCATGCATGTTGTATGAATGTAGTATATATGTAGTATGTATGTAGTACATGGGTCCTCAAACCCCTGGCCAGGCCGAAATTAAACTGCACTAATTACAGGGCCGACGGGCCCTGTAATCGTGGGCAGGATGAGGCGCCGAGGAAAGGCGTTGCGCAGCCCTCAGTATGCAGCAGAGACCACACAGGTGACGTGATTATCATCACGCCTCCTGCGCGGCCTGATGACATCACGCCGCCTGTGCAGGAAGAAGACGGAGATGAGCGGGCGCCTCTTCAGAGCAGCAGGGGACATAGGTGAGTACTGTTTTTTTTTTTTTTTTAACTCCGGGTCCATTTGGGGACCTGTGCTACCTTTTGGGGACATGTTCCTGCCTATTTGAGACCTGTGCTACCTACTGGGGACCTGTGCTACCTTTTGGGGACCTCTGCTACGTATTCGGGACATGTTCCTGCCTATTTGGGACCTGTGCTGCCTATTGGGGAATTGTGCTGCCTATTGGGGACCTGTGCTACCTGTTGGGGACCTTTACCTGCCTATTAGGGACCTGTGCTACCTATTGGGGACCTGTACCTGCCTATTGGGGACCTGTGCTGCCTACTGGGGACCTGTGCTACCTTTTGGGGACCTGTTACAGTACGTTTTGGGGACATGTTCCTGCCTATTTGGGACCTGTGCTGCCTACTGGGGACCTGTGCTACCTTTTGGGGACATTTACCTGCCTATTAGGGACCTGTGCTGCCTATTGGGGACCTGTGCTACCTTTTGGGGACCTGTGCTATGTATTGGGGACATGTTCCTGCCTATTGGGGAACTGTGCTGCCTATTGGGGACCTGTACCTGCCTATTGGGGACCTTTGCTGCCTATTGGGGACCTGTGCAGCCTATTGGGGACCTGTGCAGCCTATTGGGGAACTGTGCTGCCTATTGGGGAATTTGCCTGCCTTTTAGGGACCTGTGCTGCCTATTGGGGACCTGTATCTGCCTATTGAGGACCTGTGCTACCTTTTGGGGACCTGTGCTATGTATTGGGGACATGTTCCTGCTTATTTGGGACCTGTGCTGCCTATTGGGGAACTGTGCTGCCTATTGGGGACCTGTGCTACCTGTTGGGGACATTTATCTGCCTATTAGGGACCTGTGCTACCTATTGGGGACCTGTACCTGCCTATTGGGGACCTGTGCTACCTTTTGGGGACCTGTGCTATGTATTGGGGACATGTTCCTGCCTATTGGGGACCTGTGCTGCCTATTGGGGAACTGTGCTGCCTATTGGGGACCTGTGCTACCTTTTGGGGACCTGTGCTACCTATTGGGGACATTTACCTGCCTTTTATGGACCTGTGCTACCTATTGGGGACCTGTATCTGCCTATTGGGGACCTGTGCTGCCTATTGGGGACCTGTATCTGCCTATTGGCAACCTGTGCTACCTTTTGGGGACCTGTGCTATGTATTGGGGACATGTTCCTGCCTATTTGGGACCTGTGCTACCTACTGGGGACATTTAACTGCCTATTGGGGACCTGTGCTGCCTATTGGGGACCTGTATCTGCCTATTGGGGACCTGTGCTGCCTTTTGGGGAACTGTGCTGCCTTTTGGGGACCTGTTCTACATATTGAGCACATTTTCCTGCCTATTGGGGACCTGTGCTGCCTATTGGGGACCTGTGCTGCCTATTGGGGACATTTACCTGCCTATTAGGGACGTGTGCTGCCTATTGGGGATTGTGTACCTGCCTATTGGGGAACTGTGCTACATATTGAGCACATTTTCCTGCCTATTGGGGACCTGTGCTGCCTATTGGGGACATTTACCTGCCTATTGGGGACCTGTGCTACCTATTGGGGACCTGTGCTGCTTATTGGGGATGTTTACCTGTCTTTTAGGGACCAATGCTGCCTATTGGGGATTCTTGCACCACACTAGTCTGAGCCTGTGGTAAAAGTGGAGTTCCACCAATATGGGCACTGGTGAGGCTGCATTGATGTGCACTGATCAGGCTGCATTGATGGGCACTGATAAGGCCGCATTGATGGGCACTGATAAGGCCGCATTGATGGGCACTGATAAGGCCGCATTGCTGGGCGCTGATCAGGCTGCATTGATGGGCACTGATCAGGCCGCATTCATGGGCAATGATCAGGCCGCATTGATGGGCACTGATCAGGCCGCATTGTTGGGCACTGATCAGGCCGCATTGATGGGCACTGATCAGGCCGCATTGATGGGCGCTGATCAGGCCGCATTGATGGGCAGTGCAGTCTGTTTGTCTCTGTGTGGGAAATTTTATTGCTGGTATATTGTTTTTGTAGGGCTGTAGATATGTTGGTATTTTACTAATAGCAATTTTGAATCCCTAGGAAACAATGATATCAAGAAAGACAAAAAATTGACTCGAAGTGTAGGATATTCGAAGAACCCCAAAAAATCGGTAAGTTTGATGATTTAACTACTTCTTCATTTTTAATATTGTATTTGTTCCTATTTTGTTTTATTATTTCTAAATAAGATATGTGCAGTGTGCATATGAATTTGGCCCTAATTTTTTTTAAACTATATTTCGGCCCTCCAGTGGTCCGAGGGACCGTGATCTGGCCCCCTGTTTAAAAAGTTTGAGGACCCCTGTATGTAGTATGTATGTATGTTGTATGTATGTAGTATGTATGTATGTTGTATGAATGTAGTATATATGAAGTATGTATGTATGTTGTATGAATTTTGTATGTATGTAGTATGTATGCTGTATGAATGTAGTATGTATATTGTATGAATGTAGTATATATGTAGTATGTATGTATGTATGTTGTATGAATGTAGTATATATGTATTTATGTTGTATGAATGTAGTATATATGTAGTATATATGAAGTATGTATGTAGTATACAGTGGGGCAAAAAAGTATTTAGTCAGTCAGCAATAGTGCAAGTTCCACCACTTAAAAAGATGAGAGGCGTCTGTAATTTACATCATAGGTAGACCTCAACTATGGGAGACAAACTGAGAAAAAAAAAATCCAGAAAATCACATTGTCTGTTTTTTTTTCATTTTATTTGCATATTATGGTGGAAAATAAGTATTTGGTCAGAAACAAAATTTCATCTCAATACTTTGTGATATATCCTTTGTTGGCAATGACAGAGGTCAAACGTTTTCTGTAAGTCTTCACAAGGTTGCCACACACTGTTGTTGGTATGTTGGCCCATTCCTCCATGCAGATCTCCTCTAGAGCAGTGATGTTTTTGGCTTTTCGCTTGGCAACACGGACTTTCAACTCCCTCCAAAGGTTTTCTATAGGGTTGAGATCTGGAGACTGGCTAGGCCACTCCAGGACCTTGAAATGCTTCTTACAAAGCCACTCCTTCGTTGCCCTGGCGGTGTGCTTTGGATCATTGTCATGTTGAAAGACCCAGCCACGTTTCATATTCAATGCCCTTGCTGATGGAAGGAGGTTTGCACTCAAAATCTCACGATACATGGCCCCATTCATTCTTTCATGTACCCGGATCAGTCGTCCTGGCCCCTTTGCAGAGAAACAGCCCCACAGCATGATGTTTCCACCACCATGCTTTACAGTAGGTATGGTGTTTGATGGATGCAACTCAGTATTCTTTTTCCTCCAAACACGACAAGTTGTGTTTCTACCAAACAGTTCCAGTTTGGTTTCATCAGACCATAGGACATTCTCCCAAAACTCCTCTGGATCATCCAAATGCTCTCTAGCAAACTTCAGACGGGCCCAGACATGTACAGGCTTAAGCAGTGGGACACGTCTGGCACTGCAGGATCTGAGTCCATGGTGGCGTAGTGTGTTACTTATGGTAGGCCTTGTTACATTGGTCCCAGCTCTCTGCAGTTCATTCACTAGGTCCCCCCGCGTGGTTCTGGGATTTTTGCTCACCGTTCTTGTGATCATTCTGACCCCACGGGGTGGGATTTTGCGTGGAGCACCAGATCGAGGGAGATTATCAGTGGTCTTGTATGTCTTCCATTTTCTAATTATTGCTCCCACAGTTGATTTCTTCACTCCAAGCTGGTTGGCTATTGCAGATTCAGTCTTCCCAGCCTGGTGCAGGGCTACAATTTTGTTTCTGGTGTCCTTTGACAGCTCTTTGGTCTTCACCATAGTGGAGTTTGGAGTCAGACTGTTTGAGGGTGTGCACAGGTGTCTTTTTATACTGATAACAAGTTTAAACAGGTGCCATTACTACAGGTAATGAGTGGAGGAAAGAGGAGACTCTTAAAGAAGAAGTTACAGGTCTGTGAGAGCCAGAAACCTTGATTGCTTGTTTCTGACCAAATACTTATTTTCCACCATAATATGCAAATAAAATGAAAAAAAAACAGACAATGTGATTTTCTGGATTTTTTTTTCTCAGTTTGTCTCCCATAGTTGAGGTCTACCTATGATGTAAATTACAGACGCCTCTCATCTTTTTAAGTGGTGGAACTTGCACTATTGCTGACTGACTAAATACTTTTTTGCCCCACTGTATGTATGTTGTATGAATTTTGTATATATGTAGTATGTATGTATGTATGCTGTATGAATGTAGTATATATGTAGTATGTATGTTGTATGAATGTAGTATATATGTAGTATGAATGTAGTATATATGTAGCATGTATGTAGTATGTACAGTATGTATGTATGCTGTATGAATGTAGTACATATGTAGCAAGTATGTATGTATGTATGTAGTATGAATTTTGTATATATCCCTTTCGGCTCCTTGGGGTTGGGGTGGGAAATTACAAGAAACGCGTTGCTGTACAATCTTTATTGTTTTTTTTTTAAATGTATCAAGAGAAGTGATTAGCGGCTGACTTAGCTGTTCATCAGGAGGGCTGAATTCTGTCTCTTTCCTTTGTAGTATGTGAAGCCCAGTTCATTTCACCATTTTTTTTTTTTTAAAGATTTTAACCACTGATTTTTTTTTTCTCCACTACAACCACTGTGTCTTTACTGTACTTTATCATGCCGCTGACAAGTCGGATGTTTTTAGAGGGCTATTATAGAAACTTGCGCAAAAAGTTGAGTCGAAATGATCAGAAATTTAAGACGTTTGCTGGACATTTTGTTTTACTTTACTCCAGAGAAATTCTTTGCCCCGTGCTCCGATCACATCCAAAGCTGCATGCAATAATCCCTTTTCATGTGGTTTTCTCCAAAGTGCGAATCTACCCCACCCACCATTCCAGGAGTAAGCAGCACTGAACATGAGCTCCTGAATTTTCATCACTTTAAACCTTGTAATGAGGAAACTTTAGGACACAACCTGGAAAAATTCATCCCCGTGGAATACAGAAGTGAGCAGGACGGAGCCGGACTAAAGATTTTATGAAAAAGGAGGAAAAAATAAGTTCCAAAGGACAAAACAAGAATCCCCTGGAGGACAGACAGCAACCACCAGGCAACACCAGGTCTGACATCCAGAGGACAGCAAGCACCCTCCCTTGTTCCCTAATTTGGAACAAGGGGAAACTGAACAAAGTAGATGTTGATAGAGAGCCTGAGACACAAGGCAGCAGGGGGTCTAAGATGGTGGAGATAACACACCCTGAAGGGCAGAAGAACAGTCATGCAAAGAAAGCCATAAAAACTGCCACAATTAGAGAAAACCCAGAGACCCTGTATGCAGACTTCACATCTAGTGAGGAAGATAAAAGGAAAACCAATGTGTTATTCTTCACAGAGCATCTCCGGGCCTGGCACACCGCCCTGTGCAAGCAATATCAATACACAGCCAAGTCTGATACCAATAATAGCTGGCAGATAAGAGTCAGAAACCATAAAGACGACGAATGCAGTTCACTTACCATCACTCTGTACAACAGTGGCACCGTCCTGGTACAAGGGACTGAGGACAATCTGGAGCAATTTGAAGACAGGTTCCCTCATATTAAACTCCAGGCCCAATCCCACAAAGAACAACAAACCCCAGCCACCTCTGATGTCCACAGGCCTACAGAGACCTCCAGAGACACCACTGCCCCCAATGCTTCACACCCCTCACCCCAGACCCTCAGAGACTGTTTATCTCAATTAGAAAGAGAATTTGTACAATTTAAGGAAGAACATCTGAGAAACACTGGTGACAGAAATGCTAATGACCACATAGTTACTGAGATAAACAAACTGAAATGTGAATACAGGTCATCCCTGCAGCAAATATGAGCCGCAATGTGTGAACTGCAGGAAGAAAACGCATGGCTGAGACAGGAGATAGAAAAGCTGAAAGCACCAACACTTGGACATCTGAGCCAGGAGGGGGCCATGGAAACGAGGAGTGCAGAGGACATGACCTCCACTGGCCAGGAGGCTGAGAGGCCAAACAACCCCAATATGGAGGAACCGGAGTCTAATCAAAGTGGGCCAGAAACAAGACCCATAAAAGAGAGAAGAGAACCTGCTACCAGCATAATCTCCAGCACAGACCCCCATCAGCAGCCACATCCCCCACCAACAACATCACAAAGTCCTGACACCGTCCTCATAATGGACTCAAATGGGAAATACCTGAATACAAGACGGCTATTCCCAGGAAAAAGGGTGAAAAAAATCCGCTGTGCAACTATTGAGCAGGTGACAGTGGTCATCAATAGAGTTGAGCGACTTTTGGTTTTTTAGGGTCGCGTTTCGTTTCGTGAAACCCGACTTTTCCAAAAGTCGGGTCGAGCAAGATCGTCCGATTATAGGGAAAAGTCGGGGTCGTCCCGAAACACGAAACCCAATGTAAGTCAATGGGGAATAAAAGTCGGTAGTGAGAGGAGGACAGGAAACACACCTACAGTGCCCATTTGAATGCCAAAAGCATCAATTCTTCTTACTTAAGCTTGTCAACCTTAATTAACTTCATAATACAAGTTACGCACTGAAAAATGGGGGTTATTTGGCTAAAGTTGTGGGGGGGGGAGGGCTGGCTGCAGGTTTTCATGTGCCATGGGCGAAAGAGCGCCCCTTTAACACATACCAAAACTCATCATGCTCCGATACGGCAGATAAATAGCGGTATAGTACAATGAAAAATACCTCACTTTTTACATCTCATGACGAGGCCCATCTAATTCTCCATACAGAATCATTGGTCCCATATAATGTTTGAAACAGTATATGATGAGCTCCACATAATGCTACAGTATATGTTGGTCCCCATGGATGAAGCTCCACTGTCTTATGGACCCAAATAATGCTCCAAACATAATGGGCCCCATTTCTAATGCTCTAGTGTATAATGGGCCCTGTAAATGCTGCTCCAGTGTCTGATGTCCACCTTTGGAATGTTCCAGTGTATGGTGGGCCCCATCTATCATTCTCCAGAGTACAGTGCTCCCCAAAAATTGCTGTCCCAACATTGAAAACAATCAAATAAGTTTCCTCGCTAGGGAATCCCTGTACTTGTCTGGACAGGTGCTGTAGCTTGCTTAACAGCTCGCCAGCCGTTCTCACGCCCAGTATGGATTGCACGTGATTGCACAAAGGTTAGAAAGGGTACCGTATCCCCGGATAACATGTATGGATAGCGTACACATTCAAAATATATGTCTATACAGCATGAGGCAGGCTCAGATGGTGTTAGGCCCAGTATGGATTGCACGTGATTGCACAAAGGTTAGAAAGGGTACCGTATCCCTGGATAACATGTATGGATAGCGTACACATTCAAAATATATGTCTATACAGCATGAGGCAGGCTCAGACGGTGTTAGGCCCAGTATGGATTGCACGTGATTGCACAAAGGTTAGAAAGGGTACCGTATCCCCGGATAACATGTATGGATAGCGTACACATTCAAAATATATGTCTATACAGCATGAGGCAGGCTCAGATGGTGTTAGGCCCAGTATGGATTGCACGTGATTGCACAAAGGTTACAAAGGGTACCGTATCCCTGGATAACATGTATGGATAGCGTACACATTCAAAATATATGTCTATACAGCATGAGGCAGGCTCAGACGGTGTTAGGCCCAGTATGGATTGCACGTGATTGCACAAAGGTTAGAAAGGGTACCGTATCCCTGGATAACATGTATGGATAGCGTACACATTCAAAATATATGTCTATACAGCATGAGGCAGGCTCAGACGGTGTTAGGCCCAGTATGGATTGCACGTGATTGCACAAAGGTTAGAAAGGGTACCGTATCCCCGGATAACATGTATGGATAGCGTACACATTCAAAATATATGTCTATACAGCATGAGGCAGGCTCAGACGGTGTTAGGCCCAGTATGGATTGCACGTGATTGCACAAAGGTTAGAAAGGGTACCGTATCCCCGGATAACATGTATGGATAGCGTACACATTCAAAATATATGTCTATACAGCATGAGGCAGGCTCAGACGGTGTTAGGCCCAGTATGGATTGCACGTGATTGCACAAAGGTTAGAAAGGGTACCGTATCCCTGGATAACATGTATGGATAGCGTACACATTCAAAATATATGTCTATACAGCATGAGGCAGGCTCAGACGGTGTTAGGCCCAGTATGGATTGCACGTGATTGCACAAAGGTTAGAAAGGGTACCGTATCCCCAGATAACATGTATGGATAGCGTACACATTCAAAATATATGTCTATACAGCATGAGGCAGGCTCAGACGGTGTTAGGCCCAGTATGGATTGCACGTGATTGCACAAAGGTTAGAAAGGGTACCGTATCCCCGGAAAACATGTATGGATAGCGTACACATTCAAAATATATGTCTATACAGCATGAGGCAGGCTCAGACGGTGTTAGGCCCAGTATGGATTGCACGTGATTGCACAAAGGTTAGAAAGGGTACCGTATCCCCGGATAACATGTATGGATAGCGTACACATTCAAAATATATGTCTATACAGCATGAGGCAGGCTCAGACGGTGTTAGGCCCAGTATGGATTTGACGGCCCAGATTACACAGCGGAGGAGCAGGGAGAGGTAAAGATTGCAAATGCTGGGGCCCTGCCCAAGCAAGGGGGGCCCACTCGTGGGCGTCGGTACTGGCACTGGGCCCCTCATAGTACAGCGGTGTGTCTGACGGCGGGTGTGCACCACCACCGTCAGAGACACTTGATTGCACTATGAGGGACCCTGTGCCAGTGCCCGCGCCCAAGAGTCGGCCTACCCACCTGTCCAGGGCAACGGCACTCGCACGGTGTCGTGCGCTAGGTGGTGACCCCGGCCATGGGGGGGGGGAGGCAGCACAGTTAGGGAGTTTTAGAAAGTGGCATATGTTGATGTTGGACATTCAGCTGATGCAAAAGGCGAAATAGGTGAAGTACCAGGAAGAGGTGGACCAAAGCAAGCCATTTTTCTGTCACCCTATATGTCATCAGGGGAAGGTGGGCCAAAATCCTTGGAAACCCATGCGTGGTTCATTTTAATGAAGGTTAGATCATCCACATTTTGGGTTGACAGACGGGTCCTTTTTTCTGTCAGGATTGATCCAGCTGCACTGAAGACTCTTTCCGATAGCACACTTGCAGCTGGGCAAGCGAGCTCCTGTAAGGCATATTGGGCCAATTCAGGCCAGGTGTCCAGTTTAGCGGCCCAATAGTCAAAGGGGAATGACCTGTGTGGGAGAACATCGATATGGGAGGAAAAGTAGTTTGTAACCATAGTTGACAACTGCTGTCTCCTGTCACTTTCCATCGATGCAGTATTACCAGTTGTGTGAGCGGTATTTGAAAAATCAGTCCACAACATTGTCATGAAACCCCTGTCTCCAATGCCACTTCTGCTGTGTGCACCACGAACACCTCTGCCAAGCTGCCCCCGGCCCGTACGGCTCGTGTGAGAACCATCACCGCTGCTGTGTGCTGGGAATGCCTCAAGCAACCGATTTACCAGAGTTGCTTGTTTATTAGACAATATTAGGTCAAGGTTCTCCTGTGGCATGATGTTTTGTAATTTGCCTTTATAGCATGGATCCAGGATGCTGGCCAACCAGTAGTCGTCATCGTTCATCATTTTGGCAATGCGGGGGTCCCTTTTTAGGATCCGCAAGGCATAATCTGACATGTGGGCCAATGTTCCCGGTGTCAATGATGCACTGCGAGTGCTGGGTGGAGGAGCACTTTCTGGCAAATCCACATCCCTACAGTCACGCACAAACCCTGTACCAGACCTTGCCACGCCAACATTTTCACTTGCCCCACGAGATGCATCCTCCTCCCCTAAGTAATCATCCCCATCATCCTCCTCCTCCTCCTCTTCTTCCTCCACCTCGTCCAGGAGAGGTCCCTGAGCAGACAATGGCTGAATGTCATCAAGGATTCCCTCCTCCTCTTCCTCCTCATCAACATTGGCTGCAGACGCCTGCTCCTTAAGGTGCGTCAAAGTTTGCATGAGCAGACGCATAAGTGGGATGCTCATGCTTAGGATGGCGTCGTCTGCGCTTACCAGCCGTGTGCATTCCTCAAAACACTGAAGGACTTTACAAAGGTCTTTCAGCTTCGACCACTGCACGCCTGTCAACTCCATGTCTGCTCTCAAAGTGCCTGGCCGTGTATCCTCCCACAAATGCATTATGGCCTGCCTCTGCTCGCACAGCCGCTCCACCATGTGCAGGGTGGAGTTCCACCTTGTTGCAATGTCGATAATGAGGCGGTGGTTGGGAAGGTGGAGCAATCGCTGCAGCTTCTGCATACGAACGGAGTGTACAGGCGACCGGCGGATGTGCGCGCACAGTCTTCGCACCTTCTGGAGCAGGGCTGTTAACTCCGGATAATTTTTGAGGAAGCACTGCACCACCAGGTTCAAGGTGTGAGCCAAGCAAGGTATGTGGCTGAGTTTTAAAAGGGCTATGGCTGCCACAAAATTACGGCCGTTTTCACTAACTACCTTGCCTGCCTCAAGATGTACAATGCCCAGCCATGACTCAGTTTGTCGCTTCAAGTACTCGGCCAGCACCTCGGCGGTGTGTCTGTCGCCCAAACACATCATCTGCAACACAGCCTGCTGACGCTTTCCACTAGCTGCTCGATAGGGGGACACATCGTGTGCAACAGTGGCAGCTGCAGATGGAGTGCTCGTACGACTGCGCTCTGTGGACGAGCTTTCGCTTCTGGAGGAGGAGGAGGAGGAGGAGGGTCGAACGCCTACAGCCAACTGTTTCCTATACCGTGGGCTAGGCAGCACTGTCCCACCACCGCTGTCCCCTGTGGACCCTGCATCCACCACATTAACCCAGTGCGCAGTGATGGACACGTAACGGCCCTGGCCATGCCGACTGGACCATGCATCAGTTGTGAGGTGCACCTTTCCGCAAACTGACTGCTTGAGTGCATGGACAATGCGGTCTTTCACATGATGGTGGAGGGCTGGGATGGCTTTGCGAGAGAAGAAGTGGCGACTGGGTAGGTCATAGCATGGTACTGCATAGGCCATGAGTTCGCGGAAAGCTGTGCTTTCCACCAACCGAAAGGGCATCATCTCAAACGAGATTAGTTTGGCAATGTGGGCGTTCAAACCCAGTGTACGCGGATGAGAGACTGAGTACTTTCTTGACCTACTCATAGTGTCTGGGAGGGTGAGCTGGACTTGAGAGCTGCATATGGTGGAAGTAGCGGTGGACAGGGCGGACTGAGAGAGGGTTGATGATGGTGATGGAGTTGGTGTTCTTTCTGATGGCCTAGAATCAGTCTTTCGTTGATATAACAGTGGGATTCCCTGACTGCTGTGGTCTTGCAACGACACCTCAACATTTGCTGCTGTGCTAACCGGTGGGCTTACAGTGGGGGAAACAATGTAGCGTTGCTAACTACCTTCGTTGTGATCAGCTGCACATGTGGCACTTGAGGTTTGGTGTTGTGTCCACGCTTGCAAGTGCATGCTGGTTAAATGTCTAAGCATGCAACTGGTATTCAAATTTTTCAGATTTTTCCCTCGGCTAAAGGTCTTTGTGCACTTCTTACAGATAACCTTGGTCTGATCATGAGGATTTTGTTCAAAAAGTGCCACACTGCACTCTTCCTACTTTGGCAGACATTTTGCGGCCTAGCACGCTGTGATCTTTTGACCCTCTGGACAAGCTGTCCAGCAACTCTTTTGATGTTTGGAACCTGTCTTTGGAGTGCTCCGGGCCTGCCAGATAACAGCTGTTGCGATGTCGATGTCTGCTGTGGATGCTCCTCATCTGAGCTATTGGAAGCAGCACCCTCTTCCCCCAATGGATGCCAATCTGGGTCAACAACTGGGTCATCCATCACCTCCTCTTCTATGTCATGTGCACCTTCCTCTGTGTCACCGTGTATGGTGGTATAAGTGTGCGGGAAGGGGCACCTGAGTCTCATCAGGGTCAGAATCTGGCTCTGTACACTGCGAGGACAATGTAGTGCTCTGAGTGAATGTACCAGCAGAATCATCCATCAGCGGCTGTGCATCAGTGCACTCCATGTCAGATTCATCTTGGCCTGGGTAATTCACCATTTGACTTGATAATCCAGGCATGGTATGTGAAAACAGCTCCATGGAGTAATCAGTAGTATGGCCTGCGTCATCCTTCAATCTTGGTTGGGGTGAAGGACACAAGGAAAGGTGTGGTTCATGAACATGAGCCTCCAATGACGACTCAGTGCTTTTACTTTTTACAACTGAAGAAGAGGAGGCGATAGAGCTGGAGGCTGAGTCAGCAATGTAAGACAAAACTTTTTCCTGATGCTCTGCCTTTAAAAGCGGTTTGCAAATCCTAGAAAACTAAGCGTTCGAGGCCTTATGTAGCCAGATGATGACGCAGGGTCAGCACCTCCTGCATTCGGTCCTATTTTGCTCTTGCCACTACCATCAGATCCACCACCAACACCATCATTACCAGCTGCCAACCCCCGCCCAATTCCACGGCCTCTTCCACCAGCCTTCCTCATTTTTGGTAGAAATGTAGACAAAATCCAACAAACTATATAGTAATGTAAAACAAGGTACAAGGTGTCTATAGGACAGGGGAGATTTTGAATCTCTGCGCACACTTTTGGACACTGGACACTTTTGGATTGTGTGAGGCCCACTGATATCTGAGCGCTATGTGACAGGCTCGATGGCACAGCTGCCTGTGACAAAAGTGACGAGAGGATAATGGAGATTTTGAATCTCTGCGCACACTTTTGGACACTGGACACTTGTGGATTGTGTGAGGCCCACTGATATCTGAGCGCTATGTGACAGGCTCGATGGCACAGCTGCCTGTGACCAAAGTGACGAGAGGATAATGGAGATTTTGAATCTCTGCGCACACTTTTGGACACTGGACACTTGTGGATTGTGTGAGGCCCACTGATATCTGAGCGCTATGTGACAGGCTCGATGGCACAGCTGCCTGTGACCAAAGTGACGAGAGGATAATGGAGATTTTGAATCTCTGCGCACACTTTTGTGCACTGGACACTTGTGGATTGTGTGAGGCCCACTGATATCTGAGCGCTATGTGACAGGCTCGATGGCACAGCTGCCTGTGACAAAAGTGACGAGAGGATAATGGAGATTTTGAATCTCTGCGCACACTTTTGGACACTGGACACTTGTGGATTGTGTGAGGCCCACTGATATCTGAGCGCTATGTGACAGGCTTGATGGCACAGCTGCCTGTGACAAAAGTGACGAGAGGATAATGGAGATTTTGAATCTCTGCGCACACTTTTGGACACTGGACACTTGTGGATTGTGTGAGGCCCACTGATATCTGAGCGCTATGTGACAGGCTCGATGGCACAGCTGTGACAAAAGTGACTAGAGGATAAGGGAGATTGGATTGCTTTTAAAAAAGCAGTTTGCGGAGCAGTGGGTAAACAGCAATGCCAGTGTGTCAGGAAGCCTTAAAAGGCAGCCCAACAACCAACACCACTGATACACCACAATATAGCCTCCCCTTGCACTGCACACACAGTGACTTGTGTGTTGTGCAGGCCAAATCGCTAGCAGCAGAAGCAGTTTTTTTGTCTTCTTCCCTGCCTAACGCTCTCCCTACAGAATCAGCAGCAACCTCTCCCTATACTAAGATCGGCAGAAGTAAGATGGCGGTTGGCGTGCACGCCCTTTTATACCCCCTGTGACGCCCACCAAAGCAAGCCAATCACTTGCATGCCCTTCTGAAAGATGGTGGTGACCCGTGCCTAGGTCATCACGTTGCCCACAGTGTCCGTGGATCCTGATTGGCTGAAAAAGAGCGCAAAACAAACTTTTGAAACGCGACTTTGGCGCGTAAGTCGCCAACCTCGTGGCAGACCTCATCCTAGGGTCGGGTTTCGTTTCATGAAACCCGACTTTGCCAAAAGTCGGCGACTTTTGAATTTTTTCGACCCGTTTCGCTCAACTCTAGTCATCAATAATCCACGGTTGTTCAACCCAAACCATATCATTATACACACCGGCACAAACAATCTGCCAGACCAGCACCAGCAGATCTCAGGACAACTGGACCAACTAGCAAAGACGGCACAACTAAGATTCCCAGACAGCAAAATCATTCTGTCATCTCTGCTCCCAAGAAAGGATATACCCAACCACACCATCCAGAACATCAATATGGACCTAACAGCAAGAATGAAATCTGTGCCAGGAGTGATTCTGGCCCAACACCCCTCCATAAATAACCATCACCTCTATGACAGTAAGCACCTGAACAAATCAGGGGTCAGCCTTCTGGCCAAAGAGCTGAAGGACATTGTACTAAACAGAGACCACCCTAGGCCTGGAGCCAACACCAACCAGAATCCCATGACAAGACCCCCGACAATAAGAAGGAAAGAAACAACAATTATATCAAAGGAAGCTGAAAACATACACCCTCACACAAAATTGGACCGTCAGAGGAGGAGACCACCATGGAGGAGTTCACCGACCTCACACAGAGACATGCGAAACAGAGGCATACAGAGCAGAGACATACAGAGCAGAGATATGGAGGAGATAAAGACTCTATTCAACATAGTGTGCAGGAAACTAATGTGACTGGACGGAAACAACACCATTAATAAACCAGTCAGAGATCCGGTGTGTCCTACACAGCCATACTCATTACAAGGTATATACACCCAAGATATATTTAAAAAAAAAAAAAATGACCTCACAATCAGCAGCTGGAATATTCAGGGTCTCAACACCTCGGACTTTGGATGTAAAACAAATGACCCTGACTTTATACAAAGACTGAGAAATATAGACATTCAGATCCTCCTGGTAACATGGACCAGAGCCGAAGACAAATCTCTGGTGCCCATCGGATACAGGGAAATCTCTGTCCCTGCCCTGAAAAATAAAAACATCAAACAGGGCCGGAGCTCAGGAGGAATACTGATCTGACATCAGTCAAGGAAATTCTTATCCTCTCTTGCTGACAACTTTACCTTCCAAAAGGTAGGGGAGAAAACAAGGGGAACTGCTACCTTGGATCTAATCCTTATAAACAGGGAGGAAATGGTTGAGGAGGTAAAAGTGGCTGGGACCCTAGGAGGTAGCGACCATGCTATTTTAGAATTTTGGATAACAAGAGGAGGAAGACCTGTGAAGACTCAGACGTCAAGGTTAGATTTCAGAAAGGCAGATTTTAAGGGATTCAGAAAGAGAATTGGAGGGATCCAATGGCTGGATATCCTTAAAGACAAAAATGTCCAGGAAGGATGGGAAATCTTGAAAAATGAAATTCTCAAAGCACAATTGTTAACAATTCCGAAAAGAGGGAAGAATAGGAAGCATTTAAGGAAACCAGGATGGATGAACACAGAACTTAAGCACATGCTAAAAAGGAAGAAAGAAATGTTTATAAAATGGAAAGAGGGAGGCATATCTAAAGAAGAATATAATGCTGTCTGCAGAACCTGCAGGGCACAAATCAGATTACTAAAGCTGACAATGAATTGAGGCTTGCAAGAGATGTCAAAAGCAATCAAAGGATTTTGGGGATATGTCAAATGTAAAAGAAAAGTCAAAGATGCTATAGGATTTTTACAGGATGAAAATGATGAAATGGTAAGACAGGATGTTGAGAAGGCCGAACTTTTAAATTCCTATTTTGCATCTGTTTTCTCTCAGAAAGGAAATGTAACCTCAACTGTTCTTCACTGTCCTATTAAGGGAATAGAAGAATCCAGGATATCTATAAACAGAAATATAGTGAGGAAACACTTAGCTAACCTAAATGAATTCAAGTCTCCAGGTCCAGATGAATTACACCCCAGAGTACTGAAGGAGATAGCAGAAGAAATTTTTGAACCCCTCTCCATAATCTTTGAAAATTCTTGGACAACAGGAGAAGTCCCAGAAGACTGGAGAAGAGCAAATGTTGTTTCTATCTTCAAAAAGGGGAAGAAGGTGGACCCAGGCAACTATAGGCCGGTGAGCCTGACTTCTATACCAGGAAAGATCTTTGAACAAATTATTAAACAACATGTATGTCAGTACCTAGATAAAAATGAAGTGATTAAACAGAGTCAGCATGGGTTTGTAACTAATAAGTCACGTCAGACTAACTTAATTTCCTTCTATGATGGAATCACTGATTGGGTGGATCAAGGAAATGCTGTAGATATAGTATATCTTGACTTCAGCAAAGCATTTGACAAAGTATCTCATACAATCCTTATTGAAAAAATGACTAAGTATGGAATGGACAAGGCAACTGTTAGGTGGATTCATAACTGGCTTAGTGATCGGACCCAAAGAGTGGTCGTAAATGGCTGCACATCCAGTTGGAAGAATGTCTCAAGTGGGGTACCACAGGGCTCTTTCCTGGGCCCCCTTATTATTCGACATCTTTATCAACGATTTAGATGAAGGAATTGAGGGTAAACTGATTAAGTTTGCTGATGACACAAAGCTAGGTGGGATAGCTAATACTAGAGAAGAGAGAGAGAGGATTCAAAAAGATATAAATAAACTGGAGCAGTGGGCAGCAACTAACAGAATGGTTTTTAACAGGGAAAAATGCAAAGTACTACATCTGGGCAATAAAAATGAAAAAAGCATATACAGAATGGGAGGAATAGGGCTAAGCAACAGCACATGTGAAAAAGACTTGGGTATACTAATAGATCACAGACTGAATATGAGTCAACAGTGTGATGCAGCAGCAAAAAAGGCAAATGCAATTCTAGGATGTATTAACAGAAGCATAGAGTCTAGATCACGTGAAGTCATTATTGCCCTCTACTCCTCTTTGGTCAGACCTCATCTGGAATATTGTGTCCAGTTTTGGGCACCACATTTTAAAAAAGACATCGACAAACTGGAGCAAGTTCAGAAAAGAGCAACCAGAATGGTGACCGGTCTGCAAACCCTGTCTTATGAGGAAAGGTTGCAGGATTTGGGAATGTTTAGTTTGCAAAAGAGAAGACTGAGAGGAGACTTAATAGCTGTCTACAAATATCTAAAGGGCTGTCACATTGTAGACGGATCATCGTTATTCTCTTTTGCACAAGGAAAGACTAGAAGCAATGGGATGAAACTGAATGGGAGGAGACACAGATTAGATATTAGAAAAAACTTTTTGACAGTTAGAGTGATCAATGCGTGGAACAGGCTGCCAAGAGAAGTTGTGAGTTCTCCTTCAATGGAAGTCTTCAAACAGAGGCTGGACAGACATCTGACTGGGATGATTTAGCGAATCCTGCTTTGAGCAGGGGGTTGGACCAGATGGCCCAGGAGGTCCCTTCCAACTCTATGATTCTATGACATAAAGAGGAGCTCCACCAGTACATCAAACCGGTGAAGAGAGGAGGCAGCCACATATGGAACAGGATCAGCAGCTCCATTCTCACCTCTCAGTCTGATGTCTATCTCTGCGCCACCTATATACCACCGCCAGAGTCACCCTACTTCAATCCAGACTGCTTCAAGATCTTACAAAGAGAAGCCGCCCACTATCAGGGCCTGGGCAAAGTTCTCATCTTTGGAGACCTTAATGCAAGAACAGGGAGAGAAAACGACTTCCTGACCACGGATGGGAACATCTACATATTTGGAGCAGAGAACAACGGCCTAGACTCAGTAGTCACAGAGAGAAACAGCTATGACAGTACAGTCAACAAAAGTGGTAAAAAGCTCCTGAACATATGCAGAAGTTTAGGACTTCATATTCTTAACGGACGAACCAAAGGAGACTCCTTAGGGATGTGCACACTAAACTCCCATGTAGGGAGGTGTGTAGTAGATTATGCCATTACAGATATGAACCTGGCAAATATCAGCGCCTTCATAGTCTCCCCACAAACACACCTGTCAGACCACAGCCAACTTCTTCTGTACCTGAAATCTACAGAGAAACCATCCACTCAAAAGCCTCAGCAGAGCGGCCTCTTCACCCGGCGTCCATCCTATAAATGGCATAAAACGTCGGCATTAAAGTATAAAGAGGCTCCCAGCAGACCTGAAATACAGCGGATGCTCCACCACTTCTACAACTACGAGTACCAGCCTAACCCAAAGGGAGTGAGTCAAGCTGCAAAAGACCTCAACAATATATTCTATGCAATGGCCAGACTGTCCGACCTTAAAAAAGTCAGCTACAAGAGACCAAAAGAAAAACAGATCAATGGATGGTTTGACAGAGAATGTAAAGCCGTATGGAAGACCCTGAGAACAGCCTCAAACAAGAAACACAGAGACCCCAACCACCCGGGTCTGAGGGAAGCCTATGAAACCAAAGGCAGTACAAAACCATCCTCAGGAGGAAGAAGCAGAGTTACATCTCCACCAAACTTAACCAACTCCAAGACGCCCTCCAAGACAACTCCTTCTGGGAACTATGGAACCACATGGGCACAAAAGATAAGAAAACATCCATATCCAAATTGGCAACATCTGGCTCCAGTACTTCAGAGACCTCTATAAAGACATTCCAAAGGAAGAACTAAGCCAAGAACAGGAAAACATAATGGCAAAACTAAAAGCAATGGAGCAAAAAGTAAAACATTTCCAAAACCCCGTGGATACACCTATTACATTACAGGAAGTAGCAGAGAGAATCTCTTCCATAAGATGTAGAAAAGCCGGTGGCCTGGACGGAATCCTACCAGAAATGCTGAAGTACAGCCCACCAGAAATACAGGCCGCAATTGTTAAACTCTTCAATATTGTGCTTAGTGTCGGCTACTTCCCTCGTACCTGGAATCAAGGCCTCATCACACCCATCCACAAGAATGGGGGCAGGTATGACCCAGCCAGCTACAGAGGCATATGTGTCAGCAGCAACCTGGGAAAATGTTTCAACAGCATCCTGAACAAGAGGATCCTCAGTTTCCTCTCCGAGCACAACGTCCTCAGCAAGAGCCAACCAGGGTTCATGCCAAACCACCGCACTACTGACCACATCTACACCCTGCACAGCCTCATTCAGAGCCACGTCCACGATACAAAGAAGGGGAAGATATACGCCTGTTTCGTGGACTTTAAAAAGGCCTTTGATTCGGTGTGGCACCCAGGCTTATTCCTGAAACTGCTGGAGAGCGGAATAGGAGGAAAGACCTATAATGTTATCAAAAGCTCCTACACCGAGAACCTCTGCAGTGTGAGTGTGAACGGCAGAAGAACGGCTTATTTCCAGCAGAGCCGGGGAGTCAGACAAGGCTGCAGCCTAAGCCCAACGCTCTTCAACATTTACATCAACGAGCTGGTTACCGCTGGAATCTTCCACAGCACGATGTCTCACCCTCCATGACGCGCAGGTGAAATTCCTGCTGTATGCAGATGACTTGCTGCTTCTGTCACCAACCGAGAAAGGCCTCCAAGACAACCTGAAAATCTTAGAGAAATTCAGCTCCACCTGGGCTCTACCGGTCAACCTAAAGAAAACCAACATCATGGTGTTCCAGAAGAGAAAGAGAAAATTAGACCAGCACCCTTCATTTATCCTCAACAACTGCGCCCTTACAGGAACGGACATATATACCTACCTGGGCCTAGAGATTCACCGATCAGGGAGCTTCAAACAAGCCATAGAGACCCTGAAAGACAAGGCATGCAAAACCTTCTATGCCATCCGAAGGAAACTCTACCATCTAAAGCCACCAGTGAGGGTCTGGTTAAAAATCTTCGACTATCATCGCCCCAATCCTCCTGTATGGCAGCGGAGTCTGGGGTCCTCACACCTACCCAGACTGGTCAAGGTGGGATTCAAGCCCAACAGAAATATTCCACCTGGAATTCTGCAAGCACCTTCTCAAAGTCCATCGGAGCACCTCCAACAGTGCTTGTCGGGCCGAGCTGGGCAGATTCCCTCTACACCTAACGGTTCTAAAGAGGGCTCACCTACGTAGGAGCAATCCAAGCTCCCATCACCATAAAGCCCTGACACATGTAGGGGAAACAGAAAAACCAGGACCATTGGAACAGCTCACCCAAACCCAACCTGACCAGAACACCAATCACAACAACCTGACAAAAGCCGGAATCAGGAAGATGGTAGACGAAGGCCAGGAGAGGTACGTAAGTGACTGGAAGAATGACATCATCAGCTCACAGAAACTGACCATGTACCAGAGTCTACAGAGACTACAGACTGGCTCCATACCTGGAGAAACTCCCGGACCCCAAAGACCGCAAGATCCTGAGCCGGTATAGACTCAGTGCCCACAGTCTGGCCATCGAATCCGGCCAACACAGGCAGAGCTACAAGCCCAGGGAGGAAAGACTGTGCCAACACTGTGACCAGGAGGCCCTGGAGGATGAGACCCACTTCCTGCTACACTGCTCCAAGTACTCAGAAGTGAGGGACACTCACTTCAGGAGACTCTCACATCTCTTACCGGATTTCACCACCATGAAGGAGGAAGAGAAAACATATATCCTGCTGGGGGAAGAAGAGAGAGCAGTGGAGATAGCAGCGCAATATGTGAGCAATTGTCATAGACTGCGAGAAAGAGAACTGTGATATGCCATGGACTTCTATGGCCCCCACCCTGGATAAGCCCCAACCCCCCATCCATTTTCCCTATGCCATGGACTTCTATAGCCTCATCCTGGATCTGCCCCCAAGCCCCCATCCAACTTCCCTATGCCATGGACTTTTATAGCCCCATCCTGGATCTGCCCCATCCACCTTTCCTACAGCCCATTCCCAACATCCCTACAGTCCCTATCCCTATTCCCTTCTGTACACTTGCTTTGGCAAAACTAATGTGTATTTAGTCCTGCCAATAAAGCTTCTTTGAATCTATAAGTAGTATGTATGCTGTATGAATGTAGTATGTATGTAGTATGTAAGTATGTATGTATGTATGTTGTATGAATGTAGTATATATGTAGTATGTAGTATGTATGTATGCTGTATGAATGTAGTATGTATGCATGTTGTATGAATTTTGTATATATGTAGTATGTATGTAGTATGTATGTTGTATGAATGTTGTATATATGTAGTATGTATGAATGTTGTATATATGTAGTATGTATGTATGTATGTATGTATGTTTTTTTTTTTTACATTCAACACATTAGCCGGATGATGGGACTACTACTGTCCCATCATTGGCTAATGTGTCAATCACTGTCATTGTAGCAGGCATCACCCGATGGGACTTGTAGTCCCATCAGACGATGCCTGCACACACACACACAAGACCCCCGGCAGGCCCGCACAGACCCCCGGCAGCCGGCACAAGCCCCCTGCAGGCCCGTACAGACCCCCGGCAGCCGGCACAAGCCCCCGGCAGGCCCGTACAGACCCCCGGCAGCCGGCACAAGCCCCCGGCAGGCCCGTACAGACCCCCGGCAGCCGGCACAAGCCCCCGGCAGGCCCATACAGACCCCCGGCAGCTGGCACAAGCCCCCGGCAGGCCGGTACAGACCCCTGGCAGCCGGCACAAGCCCCCGGCAGTCGGCACAAGTCCCCGGCAGGCCCGTACAGACCCCCGGCAGTCGGCACAAGCCCCCGGCAGGCCCGTACAGACCCCCGACAGCCGGCACAAGCCCCCGGCAGGCCCGTGCAGACCCCCGGCAGCCGGCACAAGCCCCCGGCAGGCCCGTGCAGACCCCCGGCAGCCGGCACAAGCCCCCGGCAGGCCCGTACAGACCCCCGGCAGCCGGCACAAGCCCCCGGCAGGCCCGTACAGACCCCCGGCAGCCGGCACAAGCCCCCGGCAGGCCCGTACAGACCCCTGGCAGTCGGCACAAGCCCCCGGCAGGCCCGTACAGACCCCCGGCAGCCGGCACAAGCCCCCGGCAGTCGGCACAAGTCCCCGGCAGGCCTGTACAGACCCCCGGCAGCCGACACAAGCCCACGGCAGGCCCGCACAGAGCTGCACAGTGTCCGCCCACGCACCGCCCACACTCTTCCCCCCTCCCGAACTGGATGTACAAGTAAAGAAAGGATTTTTAATTCCAATATTTCTGTCCCATTGACTTGAATGGGACTTCCGGTATCGGAATCGGCGACACCCGATACTTTTTTGGGTATCGGGCCGATCCAATCCGATCCGATATTTCTCAATATCGGATGGTATCGCTCAACACTAGTCTTCAGTGCTGCTGGATAAATCCTGACAGAAAAAAGGACCCGTATGTTGACCCAAAATGTTGATGATCTAACCTTCATTAAAATGAACCATGCATGGGTTTCAAAGGATTTTGTCCCACCTTCCCCTGATGACACATAGGTTGCCAGAAAACTGCCTTGCTTTTGTCCTCCTCTTCCTCGGACGTGCACAATTTCGCCCTTTGCAGCAGCTGAATGTTCAGCCAACACATCAACATATGCCATTTTTTAAACCTCCCTAACTGGGCTGCCCACCTCCCAATGGCTGGGGTCAAGACCTGACGCACCCGAGCATGTGCCATTGCTCTGAACATGTGGATGGGTCCACTGATGGCTGACAGCACTGGCACAGGGCCCCTCATAGTACAATACAGTGTCTCTGATGGTGGGGGGCCCACTCGCTGTCAGACACACCAGCCTACTATGAGGGGCCCTGTGCCAGTACCGTCGACCACGAGTGTGCCCCCCTGCTTGGTCATGGCCGCAGTACTTGCAAGTTGCAATACTTACCTCTCCCTGCTCCACCGCTGTGTAGTCTTGGCAGTTAAATCCTTCACAGGGACGGCCACTAGAAATTTGGTGTATTGATCTATGATGGTTAAGATGTAGCTATGCCCTGTCCTGCTGGCCTCTACCTTCAGACGATCATTGGCTACCATTTGTAATGGACGTCAACTTACAAGCGGATGCAGTGGTGCTTTATGATCACCTTTCACAGTTGTGATAGTCACAGACGTGTGACATTCCTGCCACCATTTTTCAATGTCTCCTCTCATGCCAATCCAATAGAATCGCCTACGGTCTGTGGCTTCTGTCTTTTGCACTCCAAAATGACCAGTCACATCATGATAGGCAGTGAGGACCATGTCTACATCTCTCCCTGTGATCACAATTTGATGGAGATGAGTAACGGTGATGTGATCCACGCTACTGCGATAAAGCAATCCTTTCTTCACAAAGAACCGTTTTCACTGTCTCCACAGACACAGTAATTGAGGGTCTGCATCGCCTCTGCAACATCTACCGGGAGGTTTTCCCACGATGAGTAATTCCCAAATTTCTGCTAACACTCGACTTTCCGTCTGTACTTGTATCCATGTAGTTTCCAGTAGTGGAGAGTCTGGACTGGCTTACTGCAGCACGGTGGCTCAATGGTTAGCGCTGCAGCGCTGCAGTACTGGAGTCATGGGTTCAAATCCCACCAAGGACAACCTCTGCAAGGAGTTTGTATGATCTCCCCTGTTTGCGTGGGTTTCCTCCGGGCGCTCTGGTTTTCTCCCACACTCCAAAGACATACTGATAGGGAATTTAGATTGTGAGCCCCATCAGGGACAGTGATGAAAATATGTGCAAACTGTGAAGCGCTGTGGAATATGTTAGCGCTATATAAAAATTAAAAAAAGAGAGATTACTGAGATTGAAAAATATATGAAGACTTAAAAGTACCACAACACTGTATAGAGTTGCACGCTTCGACTACCTTTCCCCTTTTCTACTTTTTAAATTCTGGTGTAATACATAGTGAGCCTGTGAGTGTCTGTATCTGACTCCGGAAGTATAGACGGAAATGTACAATTACCCCTAGACTGGATACACCTGGTATGTGCTGATACAGTACCTTTGTTCAATATTTTGCTTTACGGTATCATCTATAGTGAGTGAGCGTGTGTGGTTTATGCCTTCTATATATATGGTGAATCAGAGATACCAATTTTACCCTATACTCGATACAGCATGTATCTTGTTATACAGTACCTTTGTTCGACATTTAGTATTACGGTCAAATCCATACTGAGTAAGCGTCAGAGAGTGACTATGGGACTATGTATATGGAGATTTCAATTGTACCCTATGTAATATATAAAGCTCAAAGTGTGTATGTATGTATGTATGTATGTATGTATGTATGTATGTGTGTGTGTGTCCGGGATAGGCATCCGCACCGTTGCAGCTACAGCCGCAAAATTTGGCACAGTCACACATCTGGACCCCGAGAGCGTCCTAAGCTATGTTGTGAGGTGAAATTTTAACCCCGCGCATTCCAATTCACTAAACAATTTTGCCCCCATCTACATACTGGGGAAAAAGTGTGTGCGTGTCAAGCCCCGCCCCTCATTATGATGTCATAATGCCCCTATTTGCATACTGGGGAAACAGTGTGTGCGTATCAAGCCCCGCCCCTCATTATGTCACAATGGTTGCCATGGCGACGCTGAAGTCATCATAGGTTGCAAGCCCTGCCGCCGCTCATTATGATGTCATAATGGTTGACTATGGGATGGAGGATGTGTGATGGGTTAATGGGCACTGGACTATGGGATGGAGGATATGTATGACGGGTATATGGGCACGGGACTATGGGATGGAGGATGTGTGATGGGTATATGGGCACGGGACTATGAGATGGCGGATATGTATAATGGGTATATGGGCACGGGACTATGGGATGGAGAATATGTATGATGGGTGTATGGGCACTCGACTATGGGATGGCGCATATGTATGATGGGTATATGGGCATGGGACTATGGGATGGAGAATATGTATGATGGGTATATGGGCATGGGACTATGGGATGGAGGATGTGTGATGGGTATATGGGCACTCGACTATGGGATGGAGGATATGTATGATGGGTATATGGGCACGGGACTATGGGATGGAGGATAATTATAATTTGCTATAACTAACCACAGTTAGTTACTATGCCCGGGCAGCGCCGGGCTCTTCAGCTAGTAATATATACTTGCTATCTTGTTATCCAGTACCTTTTTTATAACATTTTTTATTATGGTCAAACCCAGACTGAGTGAGCGTCTAAGGGTGACTCCGGAAATATATACCGAGATTTCAAATTTGGCCAACACTGTATACAGCTGTACGCTTCTGATACAGTAACCTTTTTAGCTATTTAGATTCTGGTGTAATCCATAATGAGCCTGTGAACGTCTGTTTGTTACTCCGTCAATATATTTGGAGCTTTAAGATTACCCCAACACTGTATACAGCTGTACGTTTGTGTTACATTACCCATTTATAGCTTTTCATATTCTTGTGTAATCCATACTGGACCTGAGAGTGTTTGTGTCTGCCTCCTGAAATGTATACGGAGATTAAGAATGTTTACACTATACTATATATACCTTGTTTCTGGTGATACTGTACCCTTTTTCAACTTTTTATTTTATTGGGTAATCCATAGTGAGCATCTGTGTATGACTCATGAAATATATATGGAGATTTATTGTTATCCCTAGACTGTATAGAGCTGTACGCTTCTGATACAGAACCATATATCTGCTGGTATTTTGGGTCAATTTTCAAAAACATGAGGGAGTATGGTGGAACAGGATGTGGATGTGGGGGGCCACCTGGTACTGATGGTGGTGCATCTGCTGGTAGTGCCAAAAACACAATATCAGCTAAGGCAGGAGGTGTTGAGCCTGCATCATGGTGTAGCTCTGGAAGGCCTGTAAGGCTCCGTTTTCTGGGAGTAGGTAGACTGCTTTTAAAGCCGGAGCATCAGGAACTGTTTTTGGCTTACATTGCTGAAACAGCCTCCAGCTCTATTGCCTCCTCTTCAGAGGTTTAAAACAATGCAAGCACTGAGTTGTAAGTGCAGGCTTCTGGTCAGGAGCAACCACTTTCCTTGTGTCCTTCACCCACACCAAAAGTGAAGGATGCGGCAGCACACACTTCAGATTACTCCATGGAGCTCTTTTCACATACCATGACTGGGTTAATTAAAAATGGGGCCCATCATATACTGGAGCATTCAAAATGGGGGACATCTGACACTGGAGCATCATCCATGAGGCCCATCATATACTGGAGCCTTCTAAATGGGGCAGATCAAACACTGGAGCAGCATCTATGGGGCACATGATAACATAGTAACATAGTTTTGAAGGCTGAAGGAAGACCTTATGTCCATCTAGTTCAGCCTATTTTTAGTGCAGCTGTTCTGCATTGTTGATCCTGGGGAAGGCAAAAAACCCACAGAGTAGAAGCCAATTTTCTCCATAGGGAAAAAAATTCCTTCCCCTAAGCTGGGTCAACCATCTACCTATAAAATTATGTTATTCGTAACCTTCTATACTGTTACTCACAAGAAAAGCATCCATTCCTTTCTTAAATTCATTCAGTGAGTTGGCAATCACCACTTCCTCAGGAAGACAATTCCAGAGCCTCACTGCTCTCACCATGAAGAACCCTCTTCTATGCTGGTGCAGAAATTGTCTTTCCTCCAAATGAAGAGAATGCCCCCTTGTTCTTGTCACAGTCCTTGGTACAAACAGTTCATTGGAGAGATCTCTGTATTGCCCTCTGATATACTTGTACAAATATATTAGGTCTCCCCTAAGTCTTCTCTTTTATAGAGTAAATAGACCTAATTTTGATAACTTTTCTGGGTATTGTAGTGAACCAACTCCATTTATCATTTTAGTAGCCCGCCTTTGAACCCTTTCAAGTTCAGTAATGTCTTTCTTGAGCACCGGCGTCCAAAATTGCACACAATACTCCAAGTGTGGTCTGACGAGTGATTTGTACAGAGGGAGAATTATGTTTTCATCTCGTGTCCCCAGACCTCTTCTAATGCATCCCATGACCCTATTCGCTTTGGTGACAGCTGCCTGACACTGGGCACTCCAATTTAGCTTCTTATTGACTAAGATGCCTAAGTTTTTTCCATGTCTGATTTCCGCAGCAGTTTCCCATTTAGTAAGTAACTAGCTGAAGAGCCCGGCGCTGCACGGGCATAGTAGCTAACTGTGGTTAGTTATAGCAAATTATAATTATCCTCCATCCCATAGTCCCGTGCCCATATACCCATCATACATATCCTCCATTCCATAGTCAAGTGCCCATATACCCATCACACATCCTCCATCCTATAGTCCCATGCCCATATACCCATCATACATATTCTCCATCCCATAGTCCCATGCCCATATACCCATCACACATCCTCCATCCCATAGTCAAGTGCCCATATACCCATCACACATCCCTCATCTCATAGTCGCATGCCCATATACCCATCATACATATCCTCCATCCCATAGTCCCGTGCCCATATAACCATCATATATGTCCGCCATCTCATAGTCCCGTACCCATATACCCATCATACATATTCGCCATCCCATAGTCGAGTGCCCATATACCCATCACACATCCTCCATCCCATAGTCCTGTGCCCATATACTGTACATATCCGCCATCCCATAGTCCCGTGCCCATATACCCGTCAAACATATCCTCCATCCCATAGTCCCGTGCCCATATACCCATCACACATCCTCCATCCCATAGTCAACCATTATGACATCATAATGAGCGGAGGCAGGGCTTGCAACCTATGACGACATCAGCGTCGCCATGGCAACCATTGTGACATCATAATGAGGGGCGGGGCTTGATACGCACACACTGTTTCCCCAGTATGCAAATGGGGGCATTATGACATCATAATGAGGGGCGGGGCTTGGTGCGCACACACTTTTTCCCCAGTATGTAGATGGGGCAAAATTGTCTGGTGAATTTGAACGCACTGGGTTAAAATTTCGCCTCACAACATAGCTTAGGACGCTCTCGGGGTCCAGACGTGTGACTGTGCCAAATTTTGAGGCTGTAGCTGCGACGGTGCGGATACCTATCCCGGACATACACACACACATACATACATACATACATACATACACACACACACATACATACATACACACTTTGAGCTTTATATATTAGATTGTAGCATGTGTTTCTCCTCCCCATGTGCATAACCTTACACTTATCTGTGTTAAATCTCATTTGCCATTTTTGCCATACACTGGATCATTAGAAATGGGGCTCATTATATACAGAGCAATATTAGGGCCCAAAGGACACTGGAGCATCATCCATGAGGCCCATCATACACTGGAGCATCATCCTTGAGGCCCATCATATACTGGAACATTTCAAATGGGGCAGATCAGACACTGGAGCAGCATCTATGGGGCACATGATACACTGCAGTATTAGAAATGGGGCCCATTATATATGGAGCATTATTAGGGCCCATAAGACACTGGAGAATCATCCATGAGGCCCATCATATACTGGAGCATTCCAGATTGGGGACATCAGACACTGGAGCAGCATTTATGGGGCCCATTATACACTGGAGCTTTAGAAATGGAGCCCATTATATGTGGAGCATTATTTGGGCCCATAACACACTGGAGCATCGTCCATGGGGACCATCATATACTGTAGCATTATGTGGAGCTCATCATATATGTGGCCAATTATTCTGTATGGAGAAATATATTGGGCTCATAATAATGAATACTGTTTGGCGCACAATGTGGTGACTAGTGTTGAGCATTCCGATACCGCAAGTATCGGGTATCGGCCGATACTTGCTGTATCGGAATTCCGATACCGACTTCCGATATTTTTTCAATATCGGAATTTGGCATCGGAATCGGAAGTTCAAAGTTGATTGACAGACTGACGTCATCATGATGCGCGGTGTGTGCGCATCATGATGCGCCGTCATTTCGGGCCTTCCGGGGGTCTCTGCCGGCCTGCCGGGGGGCTGTGCCGGCCTGCCGGGGGGCTGTGTGGACTGCCCGGGGTCTGTACCGGCCTGCCGGGGGGCTGTGCCGGCCTGCCGGTGGTCTGTGCACCCTGTGGGGGTCTGTACCGGCCTGCCGGGGGGCTGTGCCAGCCTGCCGGTGGTCTGTGCACCCTGTGGGGGTCTGTACCGGCCTGCCGGTGGTCTGTGCACCCTGTGGGGGTCTGTACCGGCCTGCCGGGGGGCTGTGCCGGCCTGCCGGGGGGCTGTGCTGATGTCCGGGGGTCTGTGCAAGCATCGTCCGATGGGACTACAAGTCCCATCGGGCGATGCCTGCTACCATGACAGTGATTGACACATTAGCCAATGATGGGACAGTAGTAGTCCCATCATCCGGCTAATGTGTTAAATGTTAAAAAAAAAAAAAAAAATACTACATACATACTACATGCATGCTACATACATACTACATGCTACATACATGCTACATACATACTACATACATGCTACATACATACTGCATGCTACATACATACTACATACATACTACATACATACTACATGCATGCTACATACATACTACATGCATGCTACATACATACTACATGCATGCTACATGCATGCTACATACATACTACATACATACTACATACTACATATATACTACATGCATGCTACATACATACTACATGCTACATACATACCACATACATACTACATACATGCTACATACTACATACATACTACATGCATGCTACATACATACTACATGCATGCTACATACATACTACATGCATGCTACATACATACTACATGCATGCTACATACATACCACATACATACTACATACATACTACATGCTACATACATACTACATATATACTACATGCATGCTACATACATACTACATGCTACATACATACCACATACATACTACATATGTACTACATGCATGCTACATACTACATATATACTACATGCATGCTACATACATACTGCATGCTACATGCATGCTACATACATACTACATACATACTACATGCTACATACATACCACATATATACTACATACATACAATACATTCATACAATACATACATAGACATACAGTACATATAACATAGAGTAACATACTTACCAATACTTGTCACATTGTTCCCCGAAGCCATTGTCTTTTCCGGAATAAATATTAACATAACAAACCACAAAAATACTCACCCACGATCCGAAGCAGTCCACGAGTGTGTCCCACGACGATCTTGGGTAGAGAACTGCAGCATCAGATGATGCTGCCGTTCTCTACGGGCTGCAGGAATCCAATGACGGAAGGTAGGTATCCTTCCACACTGTATTCCTCCGCCACTTAAAAAAAAAAAAGTCCCTAGTCTCACTTACACAGCAATGGCATAAAGTGAGACTAGGGACTTTTTTTTTTTTTTAAGTGGCGGAGGAATACAGTGCGGAAGGATACCTACCTTCCGTCATTGGATTCCTGCAGCCCGTAGAGAACGGCAGCATCATCTGATGCTGCAGTTCTCTACCCAAGATCGTTGTGGGACACACTCGTGGACTGCTTCGGATCGTGGGTGAGTATTTTTGTGGTTTGTTATGTTAATATTTATTCCGGAAAAGACAATGGCTTCGGGGAACAATGTGACAAGTATTGGTAAGTATGTTACTCTATGTTATATGTACTGTATGTCTATGTATGTATTGTATGAATGTATTGTATGTAGTATGTATGTAGTATATATGTGGTATGTATGTTGCATGTAGTATGTATGTAGTATGTATGTAGCATGCAGTATGTATGTAGCATGCATGTAGTATATATGTAGTATGTATGTAGCATGTAGTATGTATGTAGCATGCATGTAGTATATATGTAGTATGTATGTAGCATGTAGTATGTATGAGGAAGGCATTATCGCCGAAACGCCGCGTGTTGGGGTACGGCTGTGGTCTCCCTTGCTGCTCCTTCTTGTGTAAGTGCCTCCTTTATTACCATATTGTATGTTTTTGCCTGTCATCATTCATGTAGGAATTTTTTCCCTGTAGTTATGGTCACGACCATGGGCAAACATTATTTATGTTTAGACAGTTAGACACTTCACAATGTTCATGTATTTCTCATGACTATTTATTTGGAGCTGCCATGGTCACCCGGCCTTTCTTTTCCTACCAATGTCACTTTTTAGCCATGTTCTGTTTGTTTCACCTTTCAATAAAAACCTACTTTGCACTTTACCTTGTGATATGAGGACTTTTTCACTGCTTTTCGTCAGTTGCTATGGTTATATGCAGTGTGTTCTGCACTATCCATTCATGTGCTGGAATCTTGGTTGTGATTACCAACACATCTAAATCACTATGATTTTGATAACCCACTCCAGCACATTTTGCTGTCTTTCATTCTTACGATGTAGTATATATGTAGTATGTAGCATGTAGTATGTATGTAGCATGCATGTAGTATATATGTAGTATGTAGCATGTAGTATGTATGTAGCATGCATGTAGTATGTATGTAGCATGCATGTAGTATGTATGTGGTATGTATGTAGCATGTAGTATGTATGTAGCATGCATGTAGTATATATGTGTTATGTATGTAGCATGTAGCATGTATGTAGTATGTATGTAGTATATATGTGGTATGTATGTAGCATGTAGTATGTATGTAGCATGCAGTATGTATGTAGCATGCATGTAGTATATATGTAGTATGTATGTAGTATATATGTAGTATGTATGTTGCATGTAGTATTTATGTAGTATGAATGTAGCATGTATGTAGTATGTAGTATGAATGTAGCATGTATGTAGTATGCATGTAGCATGTAATTTTTTATTTTTTTTTTTACATTTAACACATTAGCCGGATGATGGGACTACTACTGTCCCATCATTGGCTAATGTGTCAATCACTGTCATGGTAGCAGGCATCGCCCGATGGGACTTGTAGTCCCATCGGACGATGCCTGCACAGACCCCCGAAGCCTGCACAGACCACCGGCAGGCCGGCACAGCCCCCCGGCAGGCCGGCACAGCCCCCCGGAGCCTGCACAGACCACCGGCAGGCCGGCACAGCCCCCCGGCAGGCCGGCACAGCCCCCCGGAGCCTGCACAGCCCCCCGGCAGGCCGGCACAGCCCCCCGGCAGGCCGGCACAGCCCACCGGAGCCTGCACAGACCACCGGCAGGCCGGCACAGCCCCCCGGCAGGCCGGCACAGACCACCGGAGCCTGCACAGACCCCCTGGCAGGCCGGCACAGCCCCCCGAAAGGCCCGTACAGACCCCAGAGAGGCTGTACAAGGGCAGGAAAGGGTTTTTCTTATTCCGATACCGGAAGTCCCATAGACTTGAATGGGACTTCCGGTATCGGAATCGGCGATACCGATACTTTTTTTAAAGATCGGCCGATACCATCCGATACGATACTTTGAAGTATCGGACGGTATCGCTCAACTCTAGTGGTGACCATAATACTGTATGGAGTAATATACTGTCCTTTTTTGAGCTATTGTACAATTTAAAATAGATCAGTCATGTCTAGTGTTGAGCATTACGATACCGCAAATATCGGGTATCGGCCGAAATTTGTGGTATCGGAATTCCGATAGTGAATTCCAATACTTTTTGCATATCGAATTACGGAATCGGAAGTTCCCATAATGCTATGAGCCAGTTTGATTTGATTCAGCCAATGACAATCCTCAGATGTGTGGGCAAATCCTGTTAGGCATGTAGGCATGTTAACTAATGGCATGGCTGTGATTGGCTGCTGAAATGATGTCATGATGCACTATAAAAGCCGCCGCCGCCATTTCGGGTTCACTCTGCTGTAAATTCAGTTAGGGACAGGCTGCTGTTCAAGACTCTGAGGGACAGTTAGAGATAGCGATTTGCTATATCATATTGTGCTTTACTCAGGCTACATTATCAATCAGTGTAGCTTTCTTTTGCCTTGCAGCGCTGTTCACAGCTGTCTGCAAGGTCTGTGTGAGTGCAGCTCACGCTGTGTAGTGTGTCCTGCAGCCACGTCTGGTTGTGGGCCGCTCAGCGTGCGTCACTGCCTCATACATATTTTTCTTTTATTGCTGCAAATTTTTCATTAATTCTCCTATTAGTTTGCATCAATCTGTATCCATATACATTGGTTGCAAACACTCTAGGAGTAGACAACGGAGCCTTTCTGCAGCCTTTCAGTGCTAGTGCCCAGTTATCTGCACTGTTCACAGCTGTCTGAGAGGTCTCTGTGTGTGAGTGCAGCTCACGCTGTAGTGTGTCCTGCAGCCACGTCTGGTTATAGGCCGCTCAGCGTGCGTCACTGCCTCACACATTTTTCTTTTATTGCAGCTCATTTTTCATTAATTCTCCTATTAGTGTGCATCCATCCGTATCCATATACATTGGTTGGAAGCTACCGACTACCTGGATGATCAGATTTTCCAGATTCTTGAAGTTCTTAATGAAACTAATACAATACAGAGACAATTAATCGTAGTTACTAACCAACATACTATAGTACTAGATTACCTGACAGCAAAAGAAGGAGGAATGTGTCAGATAATTGGTCCCACCTGTTGTAATTATATCGACCCTGCTGGCAATCTCCAGATCAGGGCCAGTATAGACAAAATAGGTGAACTTAGAGACCAATGGTTAAAACAACACAGTGCAAACAGAGACTCCTGGTGGGGTAACACATTCTCTTTCCTAAATCCAGCAAATTGGTTTAATGGCCTTGCAGGATGGATTTTTTTTTTGGCATTATATAGACTTCTATGCAAAGTTTGTTGTTTTGCTTATTGTTTTATGTAGCCGTAAAAGCGCTAATATATGTATTACTTAAGCTACTGAATAAAGTACGCGGAAAAAAAAAGAAAAGGAATCTAAGGCTGAACCTTCTGTAGTGTATCATAGACCCCAGGTGGCCATTGCTGATGGGGAAAGTGAGTGTCCACACTGAGGGTGGATGGGCGAAGCAGGTAGGAAGCCCCCTTATGGGTACTAGACTCATGAGACAGTAGCTCCTTTGTGGACATCAGCTGACCCTGTGGCAAAGGTTATACCATTTTCAAAAGGGGGAAATTGATATGGAAGAGTTAATGGTTTGCCTTTATATCCCTTTAATTGCCTTTAAGACTTCAATTGCCTTTTGCCTTATTATTGCTATGTGTTATTCTTATGTAGACTACTAGTCTCTGTCTTCAAGGAAACTATACTTGTTATCATATGTGTTCTCAACAACATGTTCTGGGTACATTGTGAACAAGGTACGACCCTGAGGTGATGGTGGGGGCCAAATGAGATCCTTAGAGTCACATATTGCTGTAAATGGTATAAAAACATTCCTTGTATTTCATTACGTCAGATAAAGTGATTTGACCTCGGCTTGTGTGTTGAAGTCTCTTTGTCTCCAAGCGCTTGCAACAGAAAGGGTGAAAAACCTGGCAATTCGGACTCACTGGTGATCTGGCACAGCTGACGCTTGGCCAGAAAAAAAGCAGCTACAACACACTATATAGGAGTGGATAGAGGAGCTTTTTTTTCTGGCTTGTGCCCTGCAGCTGCAGCCAGATTAGTATTACCCTATTTTTTGGAGCCTCATCTATTGCATTGTAGGTTACCTTCCTGCATTGTAATAGCTCCAAAAAGTTTGTGATACTATCGCTTTAACATCTTTGGTCACACCCTTTTTGTTTTTTTGAAAAAAACAAACAAAATAAAGTTCACCAAACACTCCACTTGATAGTTGTGTAGGCCACATTAGCTAATATTAAAGTGTAGTCCACACACTTTATAAAATTAGTGTTTCTAATACCTGTTAGCAGCTGTTCAGGAATAAGCACACTAAGCCCCTCCTTTGTACTTTTCTGCCTATCTTTATCAGTCTACCAAGATGAAGAAGGCAGGGAGTAAGGCACGTGGTCGTGGAGTTGCAGCAGGGAGAGGACGTGGGGATTCAGCAGGGAAAGGACGTGGGGATGCTGTGCCTGCTGCGGGCACCAGTGAGTCAGCATCCCCCAGTTTTACCAGGCAACAGTCCTTTATGGCCAGCTTTGTAAGACCTCGCCATACCCCACTGCTGCGGGACGAACAAATTGAAGCCGTTGTCGGATGGATGGCAGCTAACACATCGACTTCAATGACTTCCACATTCTCTCAGGGCCAGAGCACTGAAGAGCAACCAAATGTCTCTTTACCACCTGCCAAATTGCCCAGGCAGTCAGAGAGCCCTGGACAGGAGCCATCTCAATCTCTACTTCAGTTCTCTGAATCTGTTGGCTTGGAAAGAGGGGGCCAGCCAAACAGCATTCAAGAATGTGAAGAAGAGGGAGTATGCAGTGATGCGTAACTGCTTTGTCCCTCTGAATCTGAAGAGGCGGGTGGGCCAGTGCCTATGGTCAGCACACCTCAGTACGCATCAGATGATGAAACTCAGGTGCCAATTTCTGGTGCGTATGGTGCTGGCGAGACTACCCAGGAGAAGCAGGTGTTTGAAGAGGGGAGTGTAGATGATGAGGTCCCTGACCCATCATGGCGTGAGGAACAGGAAGGTGGTGGGAGCAGCTCTGAGGAAGAGATTCCCCGAACGGCCAAAACAGGAGGGAGAGGGAGGGGGCAGACTTGGTTGCCTGTAGCCTCCACATCGGCACCCGTTAGGAGCATTCCTCTTCCAAAAGCCAAAACAGGCGCTCCCAAGACTTGCAGTGCGTGGTCCTTTTTTGACACAGTTGCAGATGACATTTGCTTTGTCAAATGCAAGCTGTGTCACCAGAAAGTCAAAAGAGGGAAAAGTGACAGCAACCTCAATACCACAAATATGTGAAAACATGTGCGGACCAAGCACATGGTGGAGTTACAAAGACACACGGAAGACGTAGGCCAACCTAAAGCAGCACCTACCACCTCTTCAGCTCGTGTTGTAGCCTCTTCCTCCAGCTCACACACAGCTGGTTTGGCTTCCTCACAGGATCGCCATGGAAGAACCTCTGGCACTGTTTTCCAGAGACCCAGTGACATTCCACCCACAGCACCACGTTCCCGTTCATCCTCACACTCCCAGGCCACTCTACAGCCATCAGTAGCACAGGCATGGGAGAAAAGGCGGCCATACTCTGCAAACCATCCCCAAGCACAGGCTCCGAATGCTGGCATTGCCAAACTACTGGCCCTTGAAATGCTCTCATTCAGGCTGGTGGAGACAGACACCTTCCGGAACGTCAAGGCATTGGCAGTCCCACAATACAACGTGCCCAGCCGCTTTTATTTGAGCAGGCAAGCTGTCCCTGCCCTGCAAAAGCATGTGGAGGGAAAAATTAAACATGCGCTACTAAACACCGTCAGTAGCAAGGTCCCCCTGACCACCGATGCGTGGACCAGTAACCATGGACAGGGACGATACCTTTCCCTCACTGCCCATTGGGTCAATGTTGTGGAGCCGGGTACAGATCTTGAGAGTGGCGCTGTGCCTGTTCTGCCAACTCCAAAGATTGCAGGAATCCAGTCTGTACACATTGACTCCTCCTCATACTCCAATTCCTCAGAATCAGCGCTGCAAGAGCCTTTTACGTCCGATATGAGCACAGCCGTGGCCAAACGCCAACAGGCCGTACTGAAATTAATTTCTTTGGGGAATCAAAGTCACACAGCACAGGAGCTCTGGAATGCCATCAAGCAGGAGAGCGACGTGTGGTTTGTGCCAGCGAATCTCCAGCCGGGCTTGGTAGTGTGTGACAATGGCCGAAATCGGGTGGCAGCTCTGGGCCTAGGCAACCTCACTCACATCCCATGTCTGGCACATGTGCTCAACTTGGTCCTGCAGAGCTTTCTGAGGGACTATCCAGATCTTGATGCACTGCTGCACAAGGTCCGCATAGAGTGCGCTCACTCGCGGCGTTCCAGCTTGGCAAGATCGCGCATTGCAGCTCTGCAGCGCCGATTACGCCTTCCGGAACATCGCATCATATGTGACCTACCCACCAGGTGGAATTCAACGTTACATATGTTGGAACGGTTGTGTGAGCAGCAGGCAGCAGTAATGGAGTACCAGCTTCATCAGGCGCAAACAAGTCGCACTGTGCGCTGGTCACACTTCAGCACCACTGAGTGGGCCTCTATGAAGGACATCTGCCTCGTTTTGCGTGCCTTCGATGATTCCACACGGATGGCGAGTGTAGATGATGCACTAGTCAGCATGACTGTCCCCCTTATTTGCCTGCTTCAAAAAACACTGCAAGCACGAAGGGAGGAGGTTTTGGAAGAGGTGGAGGATGAGGAGTCACAAATGCCATCTGCTTCTGGACAGTCTGCGCTACGTGGTTCCTCACAATGGCCTAGGCATGGGACACTTTGTGAGGAGTCGTCGTCAATGGAGGACGAAGACATCTCTCCAGAGGAGGGAGGTAAGCAATGTTCTAGTCAATATGTACAGCGAGGGTGGGGTGATGCAGAGCAGACAAAAAAAAACACATGCTCCAGTGTTAGTGGGGTTCAGTAATGCCAGCTACTCCCCTGCTGTGTGTTTGGCGAAGTCTCCTGTTGCCTCCACATTCAAACTACCTCAGATTACACCATGATAGATCCTGGGCTTCAACACAGCCAGTTATTGCTCAGAAGTGCCGTCCACACAGAAAGCAACACTAGCTCCTGTGTTAGTGGGGTTCAGTAATGCCAGCTGCTCCCCTGCTGTGTGTTCTCTCCTGCTGCCTCCACATTCAAACTACATCTGATTTTACACTTGCTCCAAGTAGGCCTCAGCCTGCTCCATGATTGATCCTGAGCTTCAACACAGCCAGTTGTTGCTCAGAAGTGCCGTCCGCACAGAAAACAACACTAGCTCCTGTGTTAGTGGGGTTCAGTAACGCCAGCTGCTCCCCTGCTGTGTGTTCGGCAAAGTCTCCTGCTGCCTCCACATTCAAACTACATCCGATTTTACACATGCTTCAAGTAGGCCTCAGCCTGCTCCATGATTGACCCTGGGCTCCAACATTGCCAGTTGTTGCTCGGAAGTGCCGTCTGCACAGAGAAAAACACATGCTCCAGTGTTAGTGGGGTTCAGTAATGCCAGCTGCTCCCCTGCTGTGTGTATGGCAATGTCTACTGCTGCCTCCACATTCACACTACTACTATTTTTTAACCGTGCTCCAATTAGGCCTCTGGCTCCACTGTCTCTAGTATTTACCCTGTCCTCCAACATCGGCAGTTGCTGCTCAGAAGTGCTGTCTGCACAATCAACACTTGTTCCTGTGACTCAGTAACGTCAGTTGATCCCCTGATGTGTGTCCGGCAATGTCTCCTGCTCTGTCCACATTTCCACTAGTGGAAATGTGGACAGAGCAGGAGACATTGCCGGACACACATCAGGGGATCAACTGACGTTACTGAGCCCCAGTAACACAGGAACAAGTGTTGATTGTGCAGACGGCACTTCTGAGCAGCAACTGCCGGTGTTGGAGGACAGGGTAAATACTAGAGACAGTGGAGCCAGAGGCCTAATTGGAGGACAGTTAAAATCAGTAGTAGTCTACAACAGATATAAAACTTGATGAAATTAGGCCTCAGCCTACACGCAGATTGACTCTGGGCTCCCACATCGCCAGTTGCTGCTCAGAAGGGTCTTCGGCACGGGTACTCCCTCCTGCCCAGCCTGGTTCCAGCACGTCTGCTGTTTCCAGGTAGTATCAACGTCACTTTGCCACCAATAGATTGTCCTGTCGTGTTGCGGTCGGGTTAGCCGAGTCCATGGTGCCTGCAGTTTAGGTGCTTCCTATGTGGGCTGCGGGTTCTGGTAATAAAGGCTGGTTCCGTAGTGCCAATAGGACAAGCACCCCCTGTAAGGACTGTTGGTTTCGGTAACTGCGGCCGGCTCGTGGCCTTGCAACTTTGTTTTTCATGGGTACCTTCTGCTACCCATCCGGGTTCCAGTACCGTCAGCTGGTTCTCGGCAGTGCCTTTGGCTGAGGTGCCTCTTTCTCGGTATCCGAGTTCCAGCAACGTCTGCTGGTCCTTGATAGTGCTTTCTAGCACAGGTACCTCCTGCTTAGTAACCGGGTTCCAGCACCGTCAGCTGGTCCTCAGTAGTGCCATTGGCTCATGTTCATTCTGCTGCCCCTCCGGGCTCCAGCACCATTAGCTGGTCCTCGCTAGTTCCTTTTGCTCTTGCAGCTTCTGCTACCCATCCGGGATCCAGCTCCATCAGCTGGTTCTCGGCAGTGTCTTTGGCTGAGGTGCCTCCTTGTCGGTATCTGAGTTCCAGCAATGTCTGCTGGTCCTTGGTAGTGCTTTCTAGCACAGGTACCTCCTGCTTAGTAACCGGGTTCCAGCACCGTCAGCTGGTCCTCAGTAGTGCCATTGGCTCTTGTTCCTTCTGCTGCCCCTCCGGGTTACAGCACCGTCAGCTGGTCCTCGCTAGTTCCATTTGCTCTTGCAGCTTCTGCTACCCATCCGGGATCCAGCACAGTCAGCTGGTTCTCGCCAGTGCCTTTGGCTGAGGTGCCTCCTTCTCGGTATCCGAGTTCCAGCAACATCTGCTGGTCCTTGATAGTGCTTACTAGCACAGGCACCTCCTGCTTAGTAACCGGGTTCCAGCACCGTCAGCTGGTCCTCGGTAGTGCCATTGGCTCTTGTTCCTTCTGCTGCCCCTCCAGGTTCCAGCACCGTTAGCTGGTCCTCGCGAGTTCCTTTTGCTCTTGCAGCTTCTGCTACCCATCCGGGATCCAGCTCAATCAGCTGGTTCTCGGCAGTGTCTTTGGCTGAGGTGCCTCCTTCTCGGCATCCGAGTTCCAGCAATGTCTGCTGGTCCTTGGTAGTGCTTTCTAGCACAGGTACCTCCTGCTTAGTATCCAGTTTCCAGCACCGTGAGCTGGTCCTCGGTAGTGCCATTGGCTCTTGTTCCTTCTGCTGCCCTTCCGGGTTCCAGCACCGTCAGCTGGTCTTCGCTAGTTCCATTGGCTCTTGCAGCTTCGGCTAACCATCCTGGTTCCAGCACCGTCAGCTGGTTCTCGGCAGTTCCTCTGCCTTCTTGTACCTTCTGCTACATTTCCAAGTTCAAGCTTTTGGAAATGGTTTTTGTTTATTATCAACTCTGGATCTCACTGACGACAACCCTGAAGATGACAACCCTGAAGACCACACCGAAGAAGACCAAAAAGATGACCCTGAGGACAAAGAACATGAAGACAACCACCAAGATAAAGAACAACAAGTGACAGAAGAATAAGAAGCAGAAGACCAAGAAGCTGCAGAACAAAAAGAAGAACAACATTAAGCATAAGACTAAAAATCAGCGCAAAAGATATTATCTAAAGTATAAGCAGAAGACTAAGCAGTGTATGGGGGTGAGTCCGTTCCTCCTCGTGGTGCCCCTGGAAAATGCCTGCTGCTGCAGGCCAAACTGAACGCGGACAAATCCTGTTGTAAATCTTTTGTGACAGGCAGAACGGAAGGTGTAATCTTCAAACTTTTATAGATAACAACTACAGGAATGCCTGTCACAAATAAGAATATGATGAAGAAGAATAAAAGGAAGAAGAAGAAGAATAAAAGGAAGAAGAAGAAGAATAAAAGGAAGAAGAAGAAGAATAAAAGGAAGAAGAAGAAGAATAAAAGGAAGAAGAAGAAGAAGGAGAAGGAGAAGGAGAAGAAGAAGGAGAAGGAGAAGAAGAAGGAGAAGAAGAAGGAGGAGAAGAAGAAGGAGAAGAAGAAGGAGAAGGAGAAGAAGAAGGAGAAGAAGAAGGAGAAGAAGAAGGAGAAGAAGAAGAAGAAGAAGAGTAAGATGAAGAAGTAGTTGATGAAAAAGATGTTGCTGCTTGCCGAGGATCATGAAGGAGAAAGTGTGGGAGAAGTAAAAAAGAAGGTGAAGAGCATGGAAGTAGTGAAACATACATATCTGACAAAAAATAAAAAAGGTTAACATTGTCAATATCTTTGTAACTCCGAAAGTCTTTTAAAAAAATAAAATTTATTCCTGCTATTCCATTTGATTGAGCTAAACCTCTATGCCTTTAATGTCTCCTACACCTCCCCCAATACATTCTACATTATTCTTAGCTATTTTCTTCATGTAGAATTAACCTACAAGGAAAGAAAGGGGTTTTTTTTAATTCCGATATTTATGTCCCATTGACTTGAATGGGGTTTCCGGTATTGCCGGTACCCGATATTTTTTGGATATCTGCCGATCCAATCCGATCCGATATTTCTCAATATCGGATGGTATCGCTCAACACTAGTGTTGAGCGATACCAGCCGATACTGAAAAATATTGTATCGGAATGGATCGGCCGATCGAAAAAAAGTATAGGGTATCGACGATTCCGATACCGGAAGTCCCATTCAAGTCTATGGAACTTCCGGTATCGGAATAAGAAAAACCCTTTTTTGTCCTTGTACAGTCTCTCGGGGGTGTGTACGGACCTTCCGGGGGTCTGTGCCGGCCTGCCAGGGGTCTGTGCCGACTGCCCGGGGATCTGTGCCGACTGCCAGGTGTCGGTACCGGCCTGCCGGGGGGCTGTGCCGGCTGCCGGGGGTCTGTGCCGGCCTGCCGGGGGGCTGTGCCGACTGTCCGGGGGTCAGTGCAGGCTGCGGGGGTCTGTGCAGGCATCGTCCGATGGGACTACAAGTCCCATCGGGCTATGCCTGCTACCATGATGGTGATTGACACATTAGCCAATGATGGGACAGTAGTAGTCCCATCATCCGGCTGATGTGTTGAATGTAAAAAAAAAAAAAAAATTCTACATACATACATACTACATATATACATACTACATACATAGTGTAGGGATGTGACTCGCTCAGGTGCAGCGGGAGACAATCATGAGACAGGTTCTTCCCAAAGTTCATGAGGTTTATTTGCTCCATAAACCATAAATCAGCATATCACCAAAATAGCCTCTAGCTTAGGCACAAAAGAACATAAACATCCGTGGCTTCAGACTCGGATCGAGAGTCTCAGCACATGCTGGGAGGTGTAGTCCTCACCATATACAACTAATATACCCAGGCCAGGGCAATGTCCAGAGCAGCGCTCCATCTGCAGCCGCAGACGCAGGAAGGCTTCTCCTTCCTTAGAACACAGACCACTTTCTGTAGGGTCCCACCTGGACACATGGAAGTCTGTCCACACTCTGACAGACACTCTCACATGTGCTGAAACACCTCAATTACATAGCCCTGTAGCCACACCCACAGGTGATCACATGGCTATGACCTTCCTAAAGGTTCCTTTGCACACAGACACACACAGGCTTCCCTGACACATTGTAACAGAAATATCAGCAGTACCTCTGCTGATCAATACTCGAGCCTGCATCCCAAGGCCACCCACCTTGAGACACATAATGGTCATTTAGGACCCTGCTCCTGTCACCACACTGAATGTGCCTGTACACCCTTCCTGGGACACCCACACAGCGCCCCCTAGCGGACATAGTGATCACTACACCACATACCTCCCCCCTCTGTTCAAACTTGTGGGGTTGAACACATGACATCACCCAGGGATCTTGAGACCGGGCACCCATGTCACCTTGCCCTACAAGTCGAGAGGACCATCTCCTTCTGTTTCGGTAGTCATACTGCATCATATTTACGTTAGGCCTCCCCCGCCCCCAGCGGTCAGTATCTCGGCCTTGGGCTTTGGCCTTCCCATCAACGTCCGTCAGTGTGACCAGACACTCTTTAGTCTCCACCTGTCTGCAGTGCGCTCCATCACCTGACCTTTCTCTCACTGGCCGGCTCTCCCAGTTCGTACGGTCATGAGTCCCACGTCCAGTTGGGCTAACTGGCTGGTCTGAGTCTGACCCTCTGTTGCTATGTCCACCACCGGGTCTCGTGCCTATGTTACTAAGATTAGAACGGCCACTTGCGGACTCTCGACGTTCTTGCCTTCGACTACCTGTCCTTTCATTCCTTGGAGGATCCCTTTGGTCCTTACACCTTGGGTTGGAGGTGGACGCCACCTGACGTTCTGTATCTGCTTATTCATCTGCAGCCGATCCTGTCTTAGCTGCTCAATCTCCTTCAGGTACGCTACCCGATATTCCAGGAGCATGCGAAGCTTCCCAATGCTTTCCACCGAACCAACCACAATGACAGGAACCATGTCATCTTCAACAGCGACTTGGATTTCACCAGCAGGTGGGATCCTCACTCTCTTCACACTGGATCGATTCACCATCTCCTGCATCACCTTTCCTAGTCTGCCAATGACTTTCCCCACCAGATTTCTGTGTACCGGAATTATGTCTTCCACAAAGCACAGCCGACTTTGAGCTTCCCTTGCAAGCTCCAGACATCGAGCGGCTTTCCTATTACGCTTCACGAGCATCTGTTTCGTGCGGAGACATTGTAGGTGCATCTCCTTCAGGACAGCCACCCTTCTCTTTGTGTCTTCCGTTTCTGCCAGCATCACCAACTGGTTTGTTTCTGGTGCCCAGCTCACACTATAGGCTTTTACTGCCTTTTTAAAGGTCTCATGCACACCTTCGCTGGCACACGCTTCTCGCATGTCTTCGGGTACCTCCATCATGCCCTTGAAGGTCATGGACTTGCTCTCATCCTGGACAGATGGCTCTGGGTTCCCCATGGACACTTCCCTCAAGGTATCTGCCAAGACCGGGTGACTGTCTTGTGCAGCTCTTGGCTCACCATCTTCCTGAGATTTACAGTCTTCAGGACCCTTTTCCAAGATTGGCTTTGGCAGTTCTGCCTTGCTATCAGTCGGGCACGGCGGCTGTACGTCTTCGCCCATCCACTTCTTCTCCCATAGAAGACCTTTTACTACTCCACTGAATTCTTGCAGAACTTTATCTCACTCCTCTGCCAGGTAGCGACGCTGATCCTCTCTCCTGAGAATCTCCTGTTGATGCTTCTCTTGGGCCTCTTTGAGCACCTCCATATCTTCCAACAGGGTCTTGTTCATGGTTTTACACGCTGATAGGTGACCTCTGAACTCAGAGACTTCCTTCTTTAGCTCATCCACTCTGTGCTCAGCTGCTTGCCTTAGGACTCTTTCCCGTTCGACCTGTTCTGTTACAGTCTCCTTTATCAGCTGTATCTCATGATCTTGTTCTCTTTTAGCCAGCACATGTCTCACCACTACCTCTTTAATTATATCATCAAAGGGTACCACTGGGTCAGTCACACCAGTCGAGTGAACCCTCCAGTTACCGTCCAGCACCCATGTGTCTAGTCCAGTCATCTCATCTCCCAGCCCACCATCTGTCTTATCATGAGACGTCAGGTCCGTAAGTTGGGCAGATGTCCTTCTTCCGGTCAGTTCTACCTCTGACCTGTCCACGTCAGGAGCTATCACTGTCTCAATGTCCGCTGGCCCCACAGTCGAAGCATCTCCATCGTCTGACCAAACGTCATCAAACAAAACAAAGTCCCGGCCCCTCTCCCAGGCATAGACTAAGTCCCGTGGTATCCCTCCCCCTTGGCACTCACCACCTTTGGTCCCCTCAAACACTACTCTGTCTACTGTGTAGTTAACCGTGACCCCGTGTTTACAGCGAACCCTGACGTTTTTCTCGGTCAGAGAGAAAACGAGAGGAGTTCCTGTCAGTCACCTGACTCTCTGATTCCAGCCGACCAAAGGCTCCTTCCCGGTGCAGCATCACTATACACATCTGTGGCCCGTCATTACTACCCGGAAAGGATATTCCACATTCTGAAAAAGACCTGCACATACACTGCGGTATTCCAGATGTACCTACTGAGTCACCCAGTGCTGTCACTTCTTCAAACTTGGCCCCTTTCTGGACCACCACCCCACTTTGGGTTACCGCCCCCTCCCGGGACTCCACCCTTTTTGGGTTACCACCCCAATTTGGGCCACCGCCCCTTTTGGGACTCCACCCCTTTTTGGGTTACCACCCCGATTTGGGACTCCACCCCTTCTCGGGCTGCCACCCCGATTTGGGCCACCGCCCCGTTTTGGGACTCCACCCCTTTTCGGGATCTCCCCATGTCTGTCCTGCAGAACTTCTTAGGCCACAGTTCACACAGTACAGTTTATGCCTTTTTCTGGAACTGGCCCTTAAAGCACGACACCACTTCCTTCTGGCACTGCCTCAGCTTCTGCCGTCGCTCACAAGCAGCTGCTGGTGTCTCTGCAGCTCCTGCTGCGCCGTCTTTGTGGACGCGCCGATCCACCGGAAGCCGCTTGTCACCCTCAAAGATAAACAAACCACAAAAGCGCGCCCATAGGGCCTTACCAGTGCAGGTATAATGGGTATAACGACATAATACAGGGTACTCACCCTTAATAGTTGTGTAAAGCCACAACTACTGTATCTGCTTAGACATATGTAATAAAGCTGCAGCAGGATGGTGTAGACAGACAGCGTCTGCTACCAATGCTCAAAGAGGAAAAACACCAGGTTCCTGTGCTGCGAGACCTTCGTGACCCCACTGAGCCACAGCAAGCACCTTCTCTGCCTGAGACCGTCCAACACACAGGGCGCATCGGGTGCTATTCAGGGAGCAGCCCTCCTCCCGGGGTTTCCCAACACACCGGCCTCACCAGGTCCAGGGGCTTAGCGGGTGCTATTCAGGACATCCGTCTCAGCCTGAGACTTCTCAACACTTACGCCTCACCAGGTCCAAGGTCATACCACGTGGTTCAGGGCTCTTCCCAACACTGACCCTCCAGGACCTTGCTCACTGAACCCTCCAGGTACACAGTCTCTCGCTGACCCTGGTCGGTGCAACACAGACTCCTGTCTGTTACCTACTGGTGTCAGCCCCACAGGTTCCTGGATGCCTCTTCTCCTCAGAGGTATCCCACACATATTAATACAGTCACTTTCTCTGACCTCAGTCAGTATTACGGTTGTCAGACCGTCTGCTCTCCTGGCTCAGAATCGCCAGCACTGCCACACGTGCTTCTGGGAATCGCTGCCCGTAGTCTGTCACCAATTGTAGGGATGTGACTCGCTCAGGTGCAGCGGGAGACAATCATGAGACAGGTTCTTCCCAAAGTTCATGAGGTTTATTTGCTCCATAAACCATAAATCAGCATATCACCAAAATAGCCTCTAGCTTAGGCACAAAAGAACATAAACGTCCGTGGCTTCAGACTCGGACTGAGAGTCTCAGCACATGCTGGGAGGTGTAGTCCTCACTATATACAACTAGTGTTGAGCATTCCGATACCGCAAGTATCGGGTATCGGCCGATATTAGCGGTATCGGAATTCCGATACTTAATTCCGATACTTTTTTCATATCGGATTCCGGGATCGGAATCGGAATAGGAAGTTCCCATCATGCTATGAGCCTGCTTGCTTTGATTAAGCCAATGGGAATCCTCCGAAGTGTGGGCACATCCTGTTAGGCATGTAGGCATGTTAACTATTGGCATGGCTGTGATTGGCTGCCGAAATGATGTCATGATGCACTATAAAAGCCACCGCAGCCGCCATTTCTGGTCACTCTGCTGTGAATTCAGTTAGGGACAGGCTGCTGTAGAAGACTGTGAGGGACAGTTAGAAATAGCGATTCCACCAAACATCTAGTGCTTTACCCAGGCTACATAAACCACCACTGTAGCCTTCTTTGCCCTAGCAGCAGTGTTCACAGCTGTCTGCAAGGGCTGTGTGAGTGCAGCTCACGCTGTGGAGTGGGTACTGCAGCCACGTCAGGCTGTAGGCCACCCAGTGTGATCACTGCTGCCTCATACATCTTTTATTTTTTGAGCTGCATTTTTTAAATAATTTCAATCTAGTGTGCTTCCATCCGTATCCATATACGTTGGTTGCAAACACTAGTAGTAGACAGCGGAGCCTTTCTGCAGCCTTTCAGTGCTAGTGTCCACTTTGCTGCACTGTTCACGGCTGTCTGAGAGGTCTCTGACTGTGTGTGAGTGCAGCTCACGCTGAGTAGTGTGTCCTGCAGCTACGTCTGGCTGTAGGACGCTCAGCGTGCGTCACTGCCTCACACATATTTTTATTTGAGTGCAGCTCATTTTTTCTTCTATTAGTGTGCATCCATCCGTCTCCATCTACGGTGGTTGCAAACACTATATAGGAGTACACAGCGGAGCCTTTCTGCAGCCTGTCAGTGCCAGTGCCCACTTAGCTGCACTGTTGACGGCTGTCTGAGAGGTCTCTGACTGTGTGTGAGTGCAGCTCACGCTGAGTAGAGTGTCCTGCAGCTACGTCTGGTTGTAGGACGCTCAACGTGCGTCACTGCCTCACACATATTTGTCTCTGAGTGCAGCTCATTTTTTCTTCTCCTATTAGTGTGCATCCATCCGTATCCATCAACATTGGTTGGTTGCAAACACTATATAGGAGTAGATAGAGGAGCCTTTTTTTCTGGCTTGTGCCCTGCCGGCGCAGCCAGATTAGTATTACCCAATTTTTTTGGAGCCTCATCTTTTGCATTGTAGGTTACCTGCCTGCATTGTAATAGCTCCAAAAAGTTGGTGATACTATCAGTTTCAATTCTTTGTTCTCATACTTTGAGTTTGTTTCAAACAAAGAAACCACATAAAAAGTTCACCAAACACTACATTTTGAACTTGTGTAGGCCACATCAGCTCCTATTAAAGTCTAGTCCACACACACACACTTCATAAAATTAGTGTTTCTTGTACCTGTAACCAGCTGTTCAGGAATAAGCACACTAAGACCCCCCTTTGTACTTTTTTGCCTATCTTAAGCAGTCTTGCAAGATGAAGAAGGCAGGGAGTAAGGCGCGGGGGCGTGGGCGTGGAGTTTCAGCAGGGAGAGGACGTGGGGATTCTGCAGGGAGAGGACGTGGGGATTCTACAGGTAGAGGACGTGGGGATTCTGGGCCTGCTGCGGGCACCAGTGGATCAGCATCCCCCAGTTTTAGCAGGCAACAGTCCTTTATGCGCAGCTTTGTAGGACCTCAACGTACCCCACTGCTGCGGGAGGAACAAATTGAAGCCGTTGTCGGATGGATGGCAGCTAACGCATCGACTTCAATTACTTCCGCATCCTCTCAGGGTCAGAGCACCGAAGAGCAACCATCTGTCTCTTCACCACCTGCCAAAGTGCCCAGGCAGTCAGAGAGACATGGACAGGAGCCATCACAGTCTCTACTTCTGTTCTCGGAATCTGTTGGCTTGGAAAGAGGGGGCCAGCCAAGCAGCATTCCTGAATGTGAAGAAGAGGGAGTATGCAGTGATGCGCAACTTCTTTGTCCCTCTGAATCTGAAGAGGCGAGTGGGCCAGTGCCTATGGTCAGCACACCTCAGTACGCATCAGATGATGACGAGACTCAGTTGCCACTTTCTGGTGCGTACGGTGCTGGCGAGACAACCCCGGAGAAGCAGCTGTTTGAAGAGGGGAGGGAAGATGATGAGGTCCTTGACCCATCATGGCGTGAGCAACAGGAAGGTGGTGGGAGCAGCTCGGAGGAAGAGATTCCCCTACCGGCCAAAACAGGAGGCAGAGGGAGGGGGAAGACTTGGTTGCCTGTACCCTCCACTTCGGCACCCGTTAGGAGCATTCCTCCTTCCAAAGGCAAACCGGGCGCTCACAAGAGTTGCAGTGCGTGGTCCTTTTTTGACACAGTTGCAGATGACATTTGCTTTGTCAAATGCAAGCTGTGTCATCAGAGAGTCAAAAGAGGGAGAAATGTCAGCAACCTCAATACCACAAATATGTGGAAACATGTGCGCACCAAGCACGAGTTGGAGTTGCAGAGACACCCTGAAGACGTAGGCCAACGTACAGCACCACCTACCACCTCTTCAGTTCGTGTTGGGCCCTCTTCCTCCAGCTCACACACTGCTGGTTCGGCTTCCTCACAGGATCGCCAAGGAAGAACCTCTGCCACTGTTGTCCGGAGACCCTGTCAGATTCCACCCATAACAGCACGTTCCCATCCATCACAGCCATCGGTAGCACAGGCATGGGATAAAAGGCGCCCTTACTCGGCAAACCATCCCCGAGCACAGTCTCTGAATGCTGGCATTGCCAAACTTCTGGCAGTTGAAATGCTGTCATTCAGGCTGGTGGACACTGACACCTTCCGGGACTTAATGGCATTGGCAGTCCCCCAATACAACGTGCCCAGCCGCTTTTATTTCAGCAGGCGAGCCGTCCCTGCCCTGCAGAAACATGTTGAGGGCAAAATAAAACATGCGCTACTAAACGCCGTTAGTAGCAAGGTCCACCTGACCACCGATGCGTGGACCAGTAACCATGGACAGGGACGATACCTTTCCCTCACTGCCCACTGGGTCAATGTTGTGGAGCCGGGTACGGATCTGGAGAGTGGCGCTGTACGTGTTCTTCCAACGCCACGGATTGCAGGACTCCAGTCTGTACACATAGACTCCTCCTCCTACTCAAGTTCCTCAGAAACAGCAGAGCAGGAGCCTGTTACGACCGATATGAGCACAGCCGTGGCCAAACGTCAACAGGCTGTACTCAAATTAATTTCTTTGGGGAATCGAAGCCACACAGCGCAGGAGCTCTGGAATGCTATCAAGCTGGAGAGCGATGTGTGGTTTGGGCCAGCGAATCTCCAGCCGGGCTTGGTAGTGTGTGACAATGGCCGAAATCTGGTGGCAGCTCTTGGCCTAGGCAACCTCACACACATCCCATGTCTGGCACATGTTCTTAACTTGGTCGTGCAGAGCTTTCTGAGGGACTATCCGGATCTTGATGCACTGTTGCACAAGGTCCGCATAGAGTGCGCTCACTTGCGACGTTCCAGCACGGCAAGATCGCGCCTCGCTGCTCTGCAGCGACGATTTGGCCTTCCGGAACATCGCATCATATGTGACCTACCCACCCGGTGGAATTCAACGTTACATATGTTGGAGCGGTTGTGTGAGCAGCAGGCAGCAGTCATGGAGTACCAGCTGCATCAGGCGCAAACAAGTCGCACTGTGCGCCGTTCACACTTCAGCACCATTGAGTGGGCCTCTATGAAGGACATCTGCCTCGTTTTGCGTGCCTTCGATGAATCCACGCGGATGGCGAGTGCAGATGATGCACTAGTCAGCATGACTGTCCCCCTTATCTGCCTGCTTCAACAAACACTGCAAGCACTAAGGGATGAGGTTTCAGAAGAGGTGGAGGATGAGGAGTCCCAAATGCCATCTGCTTCTGGACAGTCTGCGCTACGTGTTTCCTCACAAAGGCCTAGGCAGGGGACACTTTGTGAGGAGGATGAGGAGGAGTCGATGGAGGAGGAAGACATCTCTCCAGAGGAGGGAGGTACACAAACCTCTACTCAGTATGTACAGCGAGGGTGGGGTGATGCAGAGCAGGTCGAGGTCACGCCTCAAACAGGGGACAGCGGTTCTTTGGCAGTTGGGAGTCTGCAGCACATGGTTGATTTCATGCTGCAGTGCCTGAGAAACGACCGCCGCATCGCCCACATTCTCGTCTCGGCTGATTATTGGGTGTACACCCTCCTAGATCCTCGCTACCGGGACAGCGTACAAAGGCTCATACCAACGTTGAACCGGGAGCGTAAAATGCGGGAGTACGAAGAGTCACTGGTGCAGTCCATAATGTTTTCCATTCCACCCGACAGCATTGTTGCTAGTGCTTTACAAAGCAGCTCTGTGCGTCGAGGCAGTGGAGGAAACTCTGCACAAAGAGGGAGCAGAGGCAGTGCCGCAGCACAAGGCAAGACCACTATGGCCCAAATGTGGCAAAGTTTTGTGTGTCCACCACAATTGTCTACACCATCAGCGACGCCTCGAGTCAGCAGGAGGCAACGCTTCCGTCAGATGGTGTCAGACTACATGTCTTGCCCTGTCGCTGTACTCCCAGATGGCTCTTCCCCCTTCAAGTTTTGGGTCTCTAAGCTGGATACATGGCCAGAGCTTAGCCAGTATGCATTGGAGGTGCTGGCTTGCCCTGCTGCCAGTGTATTATCGGAACGTGTCTTTAGTGCCGCAGGTGGTGTACTAACAGACCGTCGCACGCGACTATCTTCCGATAATGTTGACCGGCTGACTTTTCTGAAAATGAACAAGGCCTGGATCTCCAAAGACTTTGCCATTCCTCTTACAGACTAAATTAGTGGTTGGCAACTGTATCCAGGTCTGCTGGTGTGTTCATTTTTCTACCACCTGAACTATAATCCCTGTGCTTCAACACAGCCAGTTGTCGCTCAGATGTGTCGTCTGCACAGAGAAACACACTAGCTCCTGTGTTACTGGGGTTCAGTAATGCCAGCTGATCCCCTGCTGTGTGGACGGCAGAGTCACCAGCTCCATCAACATTCAAACCACTACTGATTTTTAACCGTGCCCAACTTAGGTCTCTGGCTCCACTGTCTCTACTATTTCCCCTGACCTCCAACCCCGCCATCTACATCTCTGAAGTGGCGTCAGCACAATCTACACTTGTTCCTGTGTTCCTGTGGCTCAGTCCCATCAGTTTATCCCCTGATGTGTGTCCGGCAAGGTCTCCTGCTCTGTCCACATTCCCATAACCAGTAGTGGGAATGAGGACAGAGCTGGCGAACTTGCCGGACAAACATCAGGGGATCAACTGATGGGACTGAGCACCAGTAACACAGGAACAAGTGTAGATTGTGCTGACGCCACTTCAGAGATGTAGCTGGCGGGGTTGGAGGCCAGGGTAAATAGTAGAGACAGTGGAGCCAGAGGCCTAAGTGGAGCATGGTTAGAATCAGTAGTAGTCCACAACCTCCATAAAAACCGATGCCCATTGGCCTCTGCATGCGGCATGCGTAATCCTGGGCTCCAACAGCGTCAGTTGGTGTTCAGAAGTGTCGTCTCCACAGAGCCAAACACATTCGTTCAAGTGTTAGTGGGGTTCAGCACTGCCAGCTGTTCCCCTGCTGTGGAGATGGCAAGTCTCCTGCTGCATTCACCTGCCAAAATCCAGTAGGCCCCAGCCTGCTCCTCGCCTAATCCTGGGCTCCAACAACGTCAGTTGGTGTTCAGAAGTGTCGTCTCCACAGAGCCAAACACATTCGTTCAAGTGTTAGTGGGGTTCAGCACTGCCAGCTGTTCCCCTGCTGTGGAGATGGCAAGTCTCCTGCTGCATTCACCTGCCAAAATCCAGTAGGCCCCAGCCTGCTCCTCGCCTAATCCTGAGCTCCAACAACGTCAGTTGGTGTTCAGAAGTGTCGTCTCCACAGAGCCAAACACATTCGTTCAAGTGTTAGTGGGGTTCAGCACTGCCAGCTGTTCCCCTGCTGTGGAGATGGCAAGTCTCCTGCTGCATTCACCTGCCAAAATCCAGTAGGCCCCAGCCTGCTCCTCGCCTAATCCTGAGCTCCAACAACGTCAGTTGGTGTTCAGAAGTGTCGTCTCCACAGAGCCAAACACATTCGTTCAAGTGTTAGTGGGGTTCAGCACTGCCAGCTGTTCCCCTGCTGTGGAGATGGCAAGTCTCCTGCTGCATTCACCTGCCAAAATCCAGTAGGCCCCAGCCTGCTCCTCGCCTAATCCTGAGCTCCAACAACGTCAGTTGGTTTTCAGAAGTGTCGTCTCCACAGAGCCAAACACATTCGTTCAAGTGTTAGTGGGGTTCAGCACTGCCAGCTGTTCCCCTGCTGTGGAGATGGCAAGTCTCCTGCTGCATTCACCTGCCAAAATCAAGTAGGCCCCAGCCTGCTCCTCGCCTAATCCTGAGCTCCAACAATGTCAGTTGGTGTTCAGAAGTGTCGTCTCCACAGAGCCAAACACATTCGTTCAAGTGTTAGTGGGGTTCAGCACTGCCAGCTGTTCCCCTGCTGTGGAGATGGCAAGTCTCCTGCTGCATTCACCTGCCAAAATCCAGTAGGCCCCAGCCTGCTCCTCGCCTAATCCTGGGCTCCAACAACGTCAGTTGGTGTTCAGAAGTGTCGTCTCCACAGAGCCAAACACATTCGTTCAAGTGTTAGTGGGGTTCAGCACTGCCAGCTGTTCCCCTGCTGTGGAGATGGCAGTCTCTCCTGCTGTCTCCGCATTACAAAGACAGTAGGCCTCTGCCTACACCCTCCTATTTCCTGGGCTTCAACACAGCCAGTTGTAGTTCGGAAGTGCCGTCCACACGGAAAGAGATACTTGCTCCCGTGTCTCAGTGGGGTTCAGTAACGTCAGCTGATCCCCTGCTGTGTGGATGGCAGTCTCTCCTGCTGTAAACTCATTCAAAATACAGTAGGCCTCTGCCTACACCCTCCTATTTCCTGGGCTTCAACACAGCCAGTTGTAGTTCGGAAGTGCCGTCCACACGGAAAGAGATACTTGCTCCCGTGTCTCAGTGGGGTTCAGTAATGTCAGCTGATCCCCTGCTGTGTGGATGGCAGTCTCTTCTGCTGTCACCTCATTCAAAATACAGTAGGCCTCTGCCTACACCCTCCTATTTCCTGGGCTTCAACACAGCCAGTTGTAGTTCGGAAGTGCCGTCCACACGGAAAGAGACACTTGCTCCCGTGTCTCAGTGGGGTTCAGTAACGTCAGCTGATCCCCTGCTGTGTGGATGGCAGTCTCTCCTGCTGTAAACTCATTCAAAATACAGTAGGCCTCTGCCTACACCCTCCTATTTCCTGGGCTTCAACACAGCCAGTTGTAGTTCGGAAGTGCCGTCCACACGGAAAGAGATACTTGCTCCCGTGTCTCAGTGGGGTTCAGTAACGTCAGCTGATCCCCTGCTGTGTGGATGGCAGTCTCTCCTGCTGTCACCTCATTCAAAATACAGTAGGCCTCTGCCTACACCCTCCTATTTCCTGGGCTTCAACACAGCCAGTTGTAGTTCGGAAGTGCCGTCCACACGGAAAGAGACACTTGCTCCCGTGTCTCAGTGGGGTTCAGTAACGTCAGCTGATCCCCTGCTTTGTGGATGGCAGTCTCTCCTGCTGTCACCTCTTTCAAAATACAGTAGGCCTCTGCCTACACCCTCCTATTTCCTGGGCTTCAACACAGCCAGTTGTAGTTCGGAAGTGCCGTCCACACGGAAAGAGACACTTGCTCCCGTGTCTCAGTGGGGTTCAGTAACGTCAGCTGATCCCCTGCTGTGTGGATGGCAGTCTCTCCTGCTGTAAACTCATTCAAAATACAGTAGGCCTCTGCCTACACCCTCCTATTTCCTGGGCTTCAACACAGCCAGTTGTAGTTCGGAAGTGCCGTCCACACGGAAAGAGATACTTGCTCCCGTGTCTCAGTGGGGTTCAGTAATGTCAGCTGATCCCCTGCTGTGTGGATGGCAGTCTCTCCTGCTGTCACCTCATTCAAAATACAGTAGGCCTCTGCCTACACCCTCCTATTTCCTGGGCTTCAAGACAGCCAGTTGTAGTTCGGAAGTGCCGTCCACACGGAAAGAGATACTTGCTCCCGTGTCTCAGTGGGGTTCAGTAACGTCAGCTGATCCCCTGCTGTGTGGATGGCAGTCTCTCCTGCTGTCACCTCATTCAAAATACAGTAGGCCTCTGCCTACACCCTCCTATTTCCTGGGCTTCAACACAGCCAGTTGTAGTTCGGAAGTGCCGTCCACACGGAAAGAGACACTTGCTCCCGTGTCTCAGTGGGGTTCAGTAACGTCAGCTGATCCCCTGCTGTGTGGATGGCAGTCTCTCCTGCTGTAAACTCAATCAAAATACAGTAGGCCTCTGCCTACACCCTCCTATTTCCTGGGCTTCAACACAGCCAGTTGTAGTTCGGAAGTGCCGTCCACACGGAAAGAGATACTTGCTCCCGTGTCTCAGTGGGGTTCAGTAATGTCAGCTGATCCCCTGCTGTGTGGATGGCAGTCTCTCCTGCTGTCACCTCATTCAAAATACAGTAGGCCTCTGCCTACACCCTCCTATTTCCTGGGCTTCAACACAGCCAGTTGTAGTTCGGAAGTGCCGTCCACACGGAAAGAGATACTTGCTCCCGTGTCTCAGTGGGGTTCAGTAACGTCAGCTGATCCCCTGCTGTGTGGATGGCAGTCTCTCCTGCTGTCACCTCATTCAAAATACAGTAGGCCTCTGCCTACACCCTCCTATTTCCTGGGCTTCAACACAGCCAGTTGTAGTTCGGAAGTGCCGTCCACACGGAAAGAGACACTTGCTCCCGTGTCTCAGTGGGGTTCAGTAACGTCAGCTGATCCCCTGCTGTGTGGATGGCAGTCTCTCCTGCTGTAAACTCATTCAAAATACAGTAGGCCTCTGCCTACACCCTCCTATTTCCTGGGCTTCAACACAGCCAGTTGTAGTTCGGAAGTGCCGTCCACACGGAAAGAGATACTTGCTCCCGTGTCTCAGTGGGGTTCAGTAATGTCAGCTGATCCCCTGCTGTGTGGATGGCAGTCTCTCCTGCTGTCACCTCATTCAAAATACAGTAGGCCTCTGCCTACACCCTCCTATTTCCTGGGCTTCAACACAGCCAGTTGTAGTTCGGAAGTGCCGTCCACACGGAAAGAGATACTTGCTCCCGTGTCTCAGTGGGGTTCAGTAACGTCAGCTGATCCCCTGCTGTGTGGATGGCAGTCTCTCCTGCTGTCACCTCATTCAAAATACAGTAGGCCTCTGCCTACACCCTCCTATTTCCTGGGCTTCAACACAGCCAGTTGTAGTTCGGAAGTGCCGTCCACACGGAAAGAGACACTTGCTCCCGTGTCTCAGTGGGGTTCAGTAACGTCAGCTGATCCCCTGCTGTGTGGATGGCAGTCTCTCCTGCTGTAAACTCAATCAAAATACAGTAGGCCTCTGCCTACACCCTCCTATTTCCTGGGCTTCAACACAGCCAGTTGTAGTTCGGAAGTGCCGTCCACACGGAAAGAGACACTTGCTCCCGTGTCTCAGTGGGGTTCAGTAACGTCAGCTGATCCCCTGCTTTGTGGATGGCAGTCTCTCCTGCTGTCACCTCTTTCAAAATACAGTAGGCCTCTGCCTACACCCTCCTATTTCCTGGGCTTCAACACAGCCAGTTGTAGTTCGGAAGTGCCGTCCACACGGAAAGAGACACTTGCTCCCGTGTCTCAGTGGGGTTCAGTAACGTCAGCTGATCCCCTGCTGTGTGGATGGCAGTCTCTCCTGCTGTAAACTCATTCAAAATACAGTAGGCCTCTGCCTACACCCTCCTATTTCCTGGGCTTCAACACAGCCAGTTGTAGTTCGGAAGTGCCGTCCACACGGAAAGAGATACTTGCTCCCGTGTCTCAGTGGGGTTCAGTAATGTCAGCTGATCCCCTGCTGTGTGGATGGCAGTCTCTCCTGCTGTCACCTCATTCAAAATACAGTAGGCCTCTGCCTACACCCTCCTATTTCCTGGGCTTCAACACAGCCAGTTGTAGTTCGGAAGTGCCGTCCACACGGAAAGAGATACTTGCTCCCGTGTCTCAGTGGGGTTCAGTAACGTCAGCTGATCCCCTGCTGTGTGGATGGCAGTCTCTCCTGCTGTCACCTCATTCAAAATACAGTAGGCCTCTGCCTACACCCTCCTATTTCCTGGGCTTCAACACAGCCAGTTGTAGTTCGGAAGTGCCGTCCACTCGGAAAGAGATACTTGCTCCCGTGTCTCAGTGGGGTTCAGTAATGTCAGCTGATCCCCTGCTGTGTGGATGGCAAAGTCTCCTGCTGCCTACACAGTCGTACCACTACTGATTTTTAACCGTGCTCCAATTAGGCCTGTGGCTCCACTGTCTCTCGTATTTCCCCTGTCCTCCAACCCTGCCAGTTACAGCTCCGAAGTGGCGTCTGCACAATCCACACTTGTTCCTGTGTTACAAGTGTTCAGTCCGGTCAGTTAATCCCCTGATGTGTGTCCGGCAATGTCGCCTGCTCTGTCCACATTCCCATTATCGGAATGTGGACAGAGCAGGCGACATTGCCGGACACACATCAGGGGATTAACTGACCGGACTGAACACCTGTAACACAGGAACAAGTGTGGATTGTGCAGACGCCACTTCGGAGCTGTAACTGGCGGGGTTGGAGGACAGGGGAAATACGAAAATCAGTGAAGCCACAGGCCTAAGTGGAGCTTGGTTCAAATTAGTAGTCTACAACCGATCTTAAAATTTCTTCAATGCAGCCTAAGCCTGCTCCGTGCTTGTCCCTGGGCTTCAACACAGCCAGTTGTTGCTCGGAAGTGCCGTCTTCACAGAGTAAAACACTAGCTCCTGTGTTTGTGGGGTTCAGTAACGTCAGCTGTTCCCCTGCTGTTTTGATGGCAATCTGTCCTGCTGCCTCCCAATTGACAGCACATCAGGCCTCAGCCTGCTAAGTGCTTGTCCTGGGCTCCAACATCGCCAGTTGCTGCTCATAACTGACTTTGGCACGGGTACTCCCTCCTGCCCAGCTTGGTTCCAGCCCTGCCTGCTGTTTCCGGGAAGTGTCAATGTCAGTTTGCCACCCCAAGTTGCCATGTCGTGTTGCGGTTGGGTTAGCCGAGGCTAGGGTGCCAGCAGTTTAGGTGCTTCCTATGTGGACTGCGGGTTCTGGTAAGAAAGGTTTGTTCCATAGTGCCAGTAGGACAAGCACCCCCTGTAGGACTGTGTGATTCGGTAACTGCGGCCAGCTTGCGGCATGCCAACTTTGCTTTTCAGGGGTAACTTCTGATACCCCTCCGGGTTCCAGCACCGTCAGCTGGTTCTCATCAGAGCCTTTGGCCTAGGTGCCTCCATCTCGGTATCCGAGTTCCGGCAACGTCTGCTGGTCCTTGGTAGTGCTTTGTAGCACAGGTACCTCCTGCTTAGTAACCGGGTTCCAGCACCGTCAGCTGGTCCTCGGTTGTGCCATTGGCTCTTATTCCTTCTGCTGCCCCTCCGGGTGCCAGCACTGTCAGCTGGTCCTCGCTATTTCCATTTGCTCTTGCAGCTTATGCTACCCCTCCGGGTTCCAGCACCGTCAGCTGGTTCTCGTCAGAGCCTTTGGCCTAGGTGCCTCCATCTCGGTATCCGAGTTCCGGCAACGTCTGCTGGTCCTTGGTAGTGCTTTGTAGCACAGGTACCTCCTGCTTAGTAACCGGGTTCCAGCACCGTCAGCTGGTCCTCGGTAGTGCCATTGGCTCTTGTTCCTTCTGCTGCCCCTCCGGGTGCCAGTACCGTCAGCTGGTTCAAGAGGACAAAGAACAGGAAGACAACCACCAAGATGCAGAACAACAAGAGAGAGAAGACAAAGAAGCATAAAAAAAACAAAGCAGAAGAACATTAAGCATAAGACTAATACTCTGAGCAAATGATATTATCTTATTTATAAGCAGAAGAAGACTAAGCAGTGTATGGGGGTGAGTCCGTTCCTCCTCGTGGTGCCCCTGGAAAAGGCCTGCTTCTGCAGGCCAAACTGAACGCGGACAAATCCTGTTGTAAATCTTTTGTGACAGGCAGAACGGAAGGTGTAAACTTCTAACTTTTCTAGATAACAACTACAGGAATGCCTGACACAAACAAGAATATGATGAAGAAGAATAGGAAGAAGATGAAGAAGCTGAATATGTAGAATAATAATTGTTGAATAAGAAGAATATGAAGAATGTAAGAAAAGGAAGAAGAAGAAGAAGAAGAAGAAGAAGAAGAAGAATGTAAAAAAAGGAAGTAGCAGAAGAAGAAGAAGAATGTAAAAAAAGGAATAAGAAGAAGAATGTAAAAAAAGGAAGTAGAAGAAGAAGAAGAAGAATGTAAAAAAAGGAAGTAGAAGAAGAAGAAGAAGAATGTAAAAAAAGGAAGTAGAAGAAGAAGAAGAAGAATGTAAAAAAAGGAAGTAGAAGAAGAAGACATACATGTCTGGCAAAATATAAATGAGGCTAACATAGTCAATATCTTTGTAACTCCTAACATCTTTAAAAAAAAAAGTTTAATTCCTGCTATTCCATTTGATTGGGCTAAACCTCTATGGCTTTAATGTCTCCTCCACCTCCCACAATACATTCTACATTATTCTTAGTTGTTTTTCTTCATGTAGAATTAACCTACAAGGAAAGAAAGGGTTTTTTTTAATTCCGATATTTTGGCCCCATTGACTTGCATTGGTTCCCGGTATCGGAATCGGCGATACCGATACTTTTTTTAAAGATCGGCCGATCCATTCCGATCCGATATTTTCAAGTATCGGCTGGTATCGCTCAACTCTATATACAACTAATATACCCAGGCCAGGGCAATGTCCAGAGCAGCGCTCCATCTGCAGCCGCAGACGCAGGAAGGCTTCTCCTTCCTTAGAACACAGACCACTTTCTGTAGGGTCCTACCTGGACACATAGAAGTCTGTCCACACTATGACAGACACTCTCACATGTGCTAAAACACCTCAATTACATAGCCCTGTAACCTCACCCACAGGTGATCACATGGCTATGACCTCCCTAAAGGTTCTATTGCACACAGACACACACAGGCTTCCCTGACACATTGTAAGGCCGGGGTCACACTGGCGAGGAATACGGGAGAGTGAGAGGCACAAAAAGCACGCATTAGACACGGACAAATGATTTTCTATGGGGTCACTCGCACCAGGCTTATATTTCTCCTCAGTATCCTACGCTCCGTGCCACTCGCAGCATGCTGCGATTGTCAGCGTACTACGCCCGTAGTACGCCAATGCAAGTCTATGGGTGCGCAAAAAATACGGATTACACACGGACCACACGTGTGACCTGCGAGAAATACGCACCAGGTGTCTTTTAGCAAAGCCGGCAATTCAGTGCGCTATACAGTAAACTCACACTGACAGGTTTAATAAAGAAATGAAAGAATAGATATAGACACATAGAATGCATGTATATATATATATATATATATATATACACACATTCTATGTGTCTATATCTATTCTTTCATTTCTTTATTAAAACTGTCATAGGGCTCCATTATATGTCCATTTTGCAAGCCTGCGAGAAAATCTCACCATACAATTGCCATACGGATTACATACGGATGCTGACATGCGCAAAATACGCGACCACACCTTGATTACGGATGACATATGGAGCACTATTTATGGGTCTGTCATCCGTATTACACATGTAAAATACTGACCATATTTTGCGCAGGTTAGTGTGACCCCGGCCTAACAGAAATATCAGCAGTACCTCTGCTGATCAATACTCGAGCCTGCATCCCAAGGCCACCCACCTTGAGACACATAATGGTCATTTAGGACCCTGCTCCTGTTACCACACTGAATGTGCCTGTACACCCGTCCTGGGACACCCACACAGCGCCCCCTAGCGGACATAGTGGTCACTACACCACAATACATACTACATATATACATACTATATACATACTACATACATACTACATACATACAGCATACATACATACTACATACATACACAAGAAGTAGAAAGTTCGTTCAGCACACCAGCATAAATGAAAAAAAAACTTTATTAGGCTAATATGCCATATTAAAATGCAAAAAACACCTGACACGTTTCTGGCGCACAAAGGCACCCTTAGTCACAGGTAAATAAAAACAATATGCATAGAAAAATATATACAGGTTACAAACCAATCACAAAGCTTGCAATTAATTACAAAAAGTGGCAACACATGAAAGGAAGAGTGAGAGGTTCCTTGCAATGATACAGATCACTCCAGGATTGAAGTTCCCAAGGAAAAAAAAAAAAAAATAATTTACAATAATATAAATGGATATATCTAAAAGTAATTAAATAACTCCAAAATGATCTTCCCATGGAAAATGGATTTTCTGCGCAGAAATAAATGATTCCATGCGAAAGGTGTGAATGAGTGCCTACGGACAATATATAGCGTTAGTCAGAATCAAAAGGAATTTTTTACACCTCAAAAATAATTTATAGATGCGCAGGAATGAGTGGTTCCATGCAAAAGGTGTGAATAAGTACCTACAAACAATATATGGAATTAATAACAATCAGATGGAGTTTTTTGCACGTGAAGTAAAATATTTCATGCAAAGAGTGTAATGAGTGCTTGCGAACAATATATAGAATTAGTCACAAAAAAAAAAGTTTTTTTGAACTTGAAAAATAATTTATAGATACGCAGGAATAAAAGGTTCCATGCAAGAGGTGTGAATGAGTGCCTACAAACAGTATATAAACTTGGCGACAATCAAATGGAATTTTTAGCACATAAAAAATGAAAAATAAATTATAAACACATAGCAATCAATGGTGGAACTATTGCAGAATGCTTGATAAACATAAAATATTTTTTGTGACTAATTCTATATATTAATACAAAAAATGTCGGACTTATATACTCATATTTGCCGAACTGAAGAGACCCAGAAATAATTAAAAAAATAACGTTTATTGAATTAGTTTAAAATTATTAAAAAAGCAAAAATACTCAGTAGGAGGAATTATACGTCCAAGACGCAAGAAAATATATCTTAGGCAATCCTATACATAATTCTATCTCAGGCCAATAAACATGAATTAGCAGCTGAAAATACAAACACCATATTAGCTATATGCAAATTGCAAGTACACAAATAGTGCCAACACAATAATAGCTGTAGTGCTAATTATGTATAAATCTAGACCCTAAATACCCATTTCATTGATATAACTAACATCATCATGGATAAAAATCCTAAGTACAATAAGGGATATAAATGGACAATTACCTCATATAAACAAGCGTCTGTGACAGTGCATGGCGTGACCTCCCCAACCCCAACACGCGTTTCGCAATCGCTTCTTCCGGGGGCGTGTCAAAGGTGAGTGTGTCACGAGGTTATATACCCCAGAGAGCCAATAGGGAGCCGTTAATTTATAACAGGGAAGAAACAATTCCTTCAGATATTTCTGGCGCGTGCGCCGGTCTGTGCAGCCTGATATAACGTCACTTCCGGTGACGCGCTCCTTGAGCCGAACACTAGTGCGCATGTGGCTCAATGGTGGAGCGCTCCTGGAAGTGAAAGGCGCTACAGACCCTGCGCAAGCGCACTATCCTCAGGGATATGGATGTGATATATAAAATATATAAATGAATAGTGCCACTGTGATTCTAAAGTGAAAATAATAATGGTGCTTAATAATATATAAACCAATGACCTCAAATGACATAAGAGATGAAAACAACAATCAAGGGAACAAAAATAATAGTGCGCACCCGAATGAATAAAGTGATTCAAAATATATGATAAAAGGAATACCAATTGGCCAGTTCCTTAGGGCCAAAAGAATTTGTTCTGAACTTCTGGCTTTTGAAAATCAATCAGAAGACTTGACTAGAAGATTCTTTGAAAGAGGTTATAGCAGGAGATCTATCAAATGCGGATACTTTAGGGCCTCAAGAGCAAATAGGGATCAACTTCTCTATGGGCAATCAAAAAATAATAAAAACACACAGGATGTGAACAAGGTACGATTTATTTCTACTTATAATCGTCAATGGAAAGGGTTAACTGATATTATACGCAAACATTGGCATACCCTCTTTGTAGTCCCTCTTCTAAAAGAAGTACTCCCAGCTGCCCCTTCTTTTGTGGCTAAAAGGTCTAATAATTTGAAAGACATCTTAGTACATAGCCACTATGTTTCTGGGGAAAATAAAGAGAATACAAAAAAATTTGGGTAAACCAGGTTTTTTCCCTTGTGGCATTTGTAAGGGATGCCTTAATTTGGTAAAAGCAGATGTTTTCCTTAACCAAGATGGGTCCAAGAAATATCAAATTAGGAAACATATCAATTGTTCATCACAAGGTGTCATCTATCATGCTAAATGTCCGTGTGGTAAGATCTATATAGGTCTTAGCACACGTGAGTTAAAGGTTAGAACTAGAGAACACATGAGGGACATTGAAAAGGCTAAAACCTCTTTGGATGATTCCCTTTTGAAAACTCTGCCACGGCATTTTAAACGGTATCATTATAGCAATGCCAGAGGTCTCATTATTAAGGGCATTGACTTGGTAACGTTGGGCTTTAGAGGTGGTGATCTTGGTAGGGCCTTGGCCCAAAAAGAAAGTCAATGGATCTTTCATTTGGGAACAATGAGCCCTTTAGGCCTTAATGAAAGTTTGGGGTTTTCATCCTTTTTATAATACAAATGACTAATTTTTCATTTTTTGTTTAGAATTATAGCTAACCTTGGAGAATTTATTATGGTCAAGCCGTAGTTTGGCAGGATGTGTATCCATGGTCATCATGGACTTTATTCCGTACATCTATCAAGAAAAGAATATTGGACTCGAACATGCCTAGAATATTTTTATTATGGGTCTTCTTTCTATACAACCATCAAGAAGGATGAAGAGATTGGAGTATGCTTTGAATATATGCTGCTATATTTATTATGGACTTTTTTTCATATTAGCATTAGTGAATATTTAGATTCAAGCATGCTTAGAATAGTCTTAATTTATAGGAGTTCAATTAATAAATTATCTTAATACTTTTATGATATATATTTCTTTATATCTATATTGGAATAATCCTTTGATCATGTTTGGAACAGGGTGGATATTTTAGTATGCACTTGTCACTTTAATATATATATATGATTGATTGTATGTTTTTTTACAATATGAATTATGGAATTTCTCACATGTTTTGCACTTTATTATATTTTCACAGTATTAAATATTTATATTTTCATTATATTTTGTATCACTTTATTCATTCGGGTACGCACTATTATTTTTGTTCCCTTGATTGTTATTTTGATCTCTTATGTCATTTGAGGTCATTGGTTTATATATTATTAAGCACCATTATTATTTTCACTTTATAATCACAGTGGCACTATTCATTTATATATTTTATATATCACATCCATATCCCTGAGGATAGTGCGCTTGCGCAGGGTCTGTAGCGCCTTTCACTTCCAGGAGCGCTCCACCATTGAGCCGCATGCGCACTAGTGTTCGGCTCAAGGAGCGCGTCACCGGAAGTGACGTTATATCAGGCTGCACAGACCGGCGCACGCTCCAGAAATATCTGAAGGAATGGTTTCTTCCCTGTTAAAAATTAACGGCTCCCTATTGGCTCTCTGGGGTATATAACCTCGTGACACACTTGACACGCCCCCGGAAGAAGCGATTGCGAAACACGCGTTGGGGTTGGGGAGGTCACACCATGCACTGTCACAGACGCTTGTTTATATGAGGTAATTGTCCATTTATATCCCTTATTGTACTTAGGATTTTTATCCATGATGATGTTAGTTATATTAATGAGATGGGTATTTAGGGTCTAGATTTATACATAATTAGCACTACAGCTATTATTGTGTTGGCACTATTTGTGTACTTGCAATTTGCATATAGCTAATATGGTGTTTGTATTTTCAGCTGCTAATTTATGTTTATTGGCCTGAGATAGAATTATGTATAGGATTGCCTAAGAAATATTTTCTTGCGTCTTGGACGTATAATTCCTCCTACTGAGTATTTTTGCTTTTTTAATAATTTTAAACTAATTCAATAAACGTTGTTTTTTTAATTATTTCTGGGTCTCTTCAGTTCGGCAAATATGAGTATATAAGTCCGACATTTTTTGTTTTCGTATGGTTAAAGAAGTGCCAGTATACTTGGTATTAGTACTATTTGTTGATTGATTTACTGTTTTTTTCTGTTTTGGAAACAGATTAGTCCACCTTTAATGGATTTAAAAGCCAAAGAAACCTTTTGGTGTACTAAAGCTTCGGATATTTTTAAGCAAAATACTCAGGGTATTTCGCAAGATGCCACTAAAAATCATAGAGAGCTTATGTATCGCTATAGAAATGTATTATATCGAAAAACAAAATTATGGTGGAACAGAAGTTCCTTGGAAAATTATTTGTCTACTAAAATTATACCTAGAGGATTGAGGATTCAATTATATCCCACGTATGAATTGGGGAATGAAGATATGATAAATAGATGGATGAATGCAGCATCTATTTGTTCCTTCCAATTTATTCAAATTTTGGTGGATAAAAATACGGCTTCATTAAAAGAAATGGATGAGGAATTGGACAGCATTCATAAAAATTTACAAAAGGATATTCCCAAGGAAAACTTTGATATATGGCTTAAGGAACTTGAGACTGATTCCATGAAGTGGGATGAAGAGGTGAGCCTTAATAAATTGAAGAAATTTCAGCGGGATACTGCTGATTTTGAAATGAATAAAATTTACAGATGGCAACAGAAAAAACAAATGCCACAAAAACAAAGATCAAGAGATCCCTCTGAGACCTCTATATCAGGGGCTGAAAGTAGTGTTTCCTCAAGTGATAATGAATCATATAGAGATTTCTCTCTTAGAAGTGGAAATCAGAGAAAAAAGTTCCCGGATATGTTTAAAAGATCACAGAGAGGAAGAAGAGGAAAGGATCACTTTAAGGTGGTTAATTTATCTGAACACATGCTATCTGCAACCCAATTAGATGTCCTTGAAAAAGGCCTAACCTTCTCACCCTCTTTTAATATAGATCCGTTCACGGCGGTGAAAGATGTACATCTCTTTTCACGTAAATTGATTTTGAGGAAATTACATTTTAAAGCTCAAAGTAATGATGGTTTTTATACCAAAGAAGAAATTGATGCCCTAGAGATTTTGAGATCCCTTGAAGAAGAAAATATTGGGAAACAGGTAAGTACTATTCCCAATCACCTGTTTGATAAATCCAAAAAATTCCCTTCGTTAGGATTATGTCCGGCAATTGATGTATTTACTAAATTAGTAACTAATGATATTCAATCTTTGACTAGGATTAAAATGGGAAGGTCTAATCTTACTAAAATGGAGAAATTAGCATTGGATGAACTTAAGTCTTGGGATGATGTCGTATATAAAGCGGCCGATAAAGGAGGTAATTTAGTCATCTGGCCGACTAGTATGTACGAGAAACAAGCCAATGTACTCCCTGGCAAGTTAACATTTAATCCCTTGTCTTCCTTTCAGGCTAAATTGGTGAATATTTTGGAGGATGCCTTTTCACAAGGTATTATTTCTAAAAAATTGTTGGACAATACATGTAATTTTCATCCGAAGATGGCAACATTTTATTTAATTCCAAAACTTCATAAAAATTCCCTGGATCCTCCTGGACGCCTTATTGTGGCAGGTAATTCTGGCCTATGTGAGGTGATTTCTGATGTAGTTGATTTTTTTCTTAATCCACTGGTTGCCGAGCTGCCATCCTTTGTGAGGGACACCACATCTGCTTTACAACGGAATGACCAATTACAACTTGATGAGAATATGATATTGGTAATGGCAGATGTGGAGTCTCTTTACATTTCTATCAAACATTGTGATGGTTTGGCGGCAACTAGGAGTTTTTTGAGTTCCAGTAATATTGATCCCCCCATTGCTGAGCTTGTTTTATTATTATTGGAATTTTTATTAAATTATAATGTTTTTACATTTAATGGAGATTTTTTTTTACAGTTACAGGGTACAGCAATGGGGGCCTCCTGTGCCCCAGCTTACGCTAATTTGTTTTTAGGGGCATGGGAGAGGAGCATCTTCCAGGATGACCTCATCCAGGATGTGGACTACGTCCACAACTGGAAGAGGTACATTGATGATATTCTTTTCATTTGGGAGGGCACCTATGATGGATTGTGTACTCTTTTTGATAGATTAAATCGTAATGACATCAATGTCAAACTCACCTTTAAATCAGGAAGGAGCTTGGAATTTTTGGATATTTGGATTGAGACTGCTCCTGATGGCCATTTGAAAACGGATATATACCGAAAACCTACAGCAACCAATTCATTCTTGTTAGCACAATCATCACATCCGGCTTCTATGATAAAAGGAATACCAATTGGCCAGTTCCTTAGGGCCAAAAGAATTTGTTCTGAACTTCTGGCTTTTGAAAATCAATCAGAAGACTTGACTAGAAGATTCCTTGAAAGAGGTTATAGCAGGAGATCTATGAAATGCGGATACTTTAGGGCCTCAAGAGCAAATAGGGATCAACTTCTCTATGGGCAATCAAAAAATAATAAAAAAAACACAGGATGTGAACAAGGTACGATTTATTTCTACTTATAATCGTCAATGGAAAGGGTTAACTGATATTATACGCAAACATTGGCATACCCTCTTTGTAGACCCTATTCTAAAGGAAGTACTCCCAGCTGCCCCTTCTTTTGTGGCAAAAAGGTCTAATAATTTGAAAGACATCTTACTACATAGCCACTATGTTTCCGGGGAAAATAAAAAGAGAATGCAAAAAAATTTGGGTAAACCAGGTTTTTTCCCTTGTGGCATTTGTAAGGGATGCCTAAATTTGGTAGATGCTTTCCTTAACCAAGATGGGTCCAAGAAATATCAAATTAGGAAACATATCAATTGTTCATCACAAGGTGTCATCTATCATGCTCAATGTCCGTGTGGTAAGATCTATATAGGTTTTACCACACGTGAGTTAATGGTTAGAACTAGAGAACACGTGAGGGACATTGAAAAGGCTAAAACCTCTTTGGATGATTCCCTTTTGAAAACTCTGCCACGGCATTTTAAACGGTATCATGATAGCAATGCCAGAGGTCTCATTATTAAGGGCATTGACTTGGTAACGTTGGGCTTTAGAGGTGGTGATCTTGGTAGGGCCTTGGCCCAAAAAGAAAGTCAATGGATCTTTCGTTTGGGAACAATGAGCCCTTTAGGCCTTAATGAAAGTTTGGGGTTTTCATCCTTTTTATAATACAATTGACTTTTGATTCACATAGAGTTAGCATCTTTCCTATTATATTATTAACTTTGGTACATTAGGTTATTAGTGGCATTTTTTATGGGGTGGGTGGGTTCTTTTATCCAATTTTTATATATTTTTTCTTATGACTAATTTTTCATTTTTTGTTTAGAATTATAGCTAACCTTGGAGAATTTATTATGGTCAAGCCGTAGTTTGGCAGGTTGTGTATCCATGGTCATCATGGACTTTATTCCGTACATCTATCAAGAAAAGAATATTGGACTCGAGCATGCCTAGAATATTTTTATTATGGGTCTTCTTTCTATACAACCATCAAGAAGGATGAAGAGATTGGAGTATGCTTTGAATATATGCTGCTATATTTATTATGGACTTTTTTTCATATTAGCATTAGTGAATATTTAGATTCAAGCATGCTTAGAATAGTCTTAATTTATAGGAGTTCAATTAATAAATTATCTTAATACTTTTATGATATATATTTCTTTATATCTATATTGGAATAATCCATTGATCATGTTTGGAACAGGGTGGATATTTTAGTATGCACTTGTCACTTTAATTAATATACAGTCATGGCCAAAAATTTTGAGAATGACACAAATATTATATTTTCACATGATCTGCTGCCCTCTGGTTTTTATGTGTGTTTGTCAGATGTTTTTATCACATACAGAAATATAATTGTAATCATATTATGAGTAACAAAAGGTTATATTGACAGTTAGAATGAATTAATGCAGCAAGTCAATATTTGCAGTGTTGACCCTTCTTCTTCAGGACCTCTGCAATTCTCCCTGGCATGATCTCAATCAACTTCTGGATCAAATCCTGACTGATAGCAGTCCATTCTTGCAAAATCAATGCTTTTATTTTGTCTGAATTTGAAGGTTTTTGTTTGTCCACCCGTCTCTTGATGATTGACCACAAGTTCTCAATGGGATTAAGTTCTGGGGAGTTTCCAGGCCATGGTCCCAAAATCTCTATGTTTTGTTCCCTAAGCCATTTAGTTATCACCTTTGCTTTATGGCAAGATGTTCCATCATGTTGAAAAAGGCATTGTTGATCGCCAAACTGCTCTTGGACGGTTGGGAGAAGTTGCTCTCGGAGGACATTCTGGTACCATTCTTTATTCATGGCTGTGTTTTTAGGCAAGACTGAGAGAGAGCCCATTCCCTTGGCTGAGAAGCAACCCCACACATGAATGGTTTCAGGATGCTTGACAGTTGGCATGAGACAAGACTGGTGGTAGCGCTCACCTGGTCTTCTCCGAATAAGCCGTTTTCCAGATGTCCCAAACAATCGAGAAGTGGATTCATCAGAGAAAATGACTTTACCCCAGTCCTCAGCAGTCCACTCCCTGTACCTCTTGCAGAATATCAGTCTGTCCATGATGTTTTTTCTGGAGAGAAGTGGCTTCTTTGCTGCCCTCCTTGAGACCAGGCCTTGCTCCAAGAGTCTCCGCCTCACAGTGCGTGCAGATGCACTCACACCTGCCTGCTGCCATTCCTGAGCAAGCTCTGCACTGGTGGTACCCCGATCCCGCAGCTGAAACACTTTTAAGAGACGGTCCTGGTGCTTGCTGGTCTTTCTTGGGCGCCCTGGAGCCTTTTTGGCAACAAGGGAACCTCTCTCCTTGAAGTTCTTGATGATGCGATAGATTGTTGACTGAGGTGCAATCTTTCTAGCTGCGATACTCTTCCCTGTTAGGCCATTTTTGTGCAGTGCAATGATGACTGCACGTGTTTCTTTAGAGATAACCATGGTTAACAGAAGAGAAACAATGATGCCAAGCACCAGCCTCCTTTTAAAGTGTCCAGTGGTGTCATTCTTACTTAATCATGACAGATTGATCTCCAGCCCTGTCCTCATCAACACCCACACCTGTGTTAATGGAGCAATCACTGAAACGATGTTAGCTGGTCCTTTTAAGGCAGGGCTGCAATGATGTTGAAATGTGTTTTGGGGGGATAAAGTTCATTTTCTAGGCAAATATTGACTTTGCAAGTAATTGCTGTTAAGCTGATCACTCTTTATAACATTCTGGAGTATATGCAAATTGCCATTAGAAAAAATGAAGTAGTAGACTTTGTAAAAATTAATATTTGTGTCATTCTCAAAACTTTTGGCCATGACTGTATATTTATGATTGATTGTATGTTTTTTTACAATATGAATTATGAATTTCTCACATGTTTTGCACTTTATTATATTTTCACAGTATTAAATATTTATATTTTCATTATATTTTGTATCACTTTATTCATTCGGGTGCGCACTATTATTTTTGTTCCCTTGATTGTTATTTTGATCTCTTATGTCATTTGAGGTCATTGGTTTATATATTATTAAGCACCATTATTATTTTCACTTTATAATCACAGTGGCACTATTCATTTATATATTTTATATATCACATCCATATCCCTGAGGATAGTGCACTTGCGCATGGTCTGTAGCGCCTTTCACTTCCAGGAGTGCTCCACCATTGTGCCGCATGCGCACTAGTGTTCGGCTCAAGGAGCGCGTCACCGGAAGTGACGTTATATCAGGCTGCACAGACCGTCGCACGCGCCAGAAATATCTGAAGGAATGGTTTCTTCCCTGTTAAAAATAAACGGCTCCCTATTGGCTCTCTGGGGTATATAACCTTGTGACACACTTGACACGCCCCCGGAAGAAGCGATTGCGAAACACGCATTGGGGTTGGGGAGGTCACGCCATGCACTGTCACAGACGCTTGTTTATATGAGGTAATTGTCCATTTATATCCCTTATTGTACTTAGGATTTTTATCCATGATGATGTTAGTTATATTAATGAGATGGGTATTTAGGGTCTAGATTTATACATAATTAGCACTACAGCTATTATTGTGTTGGCACTATTTGTGTACTTGCAATTTGCATATAGCAAATATGGTGTTTGTATTTTCAGCTGCTAATTTATGTTTATTGGCCTGAGATAGAATTATGTATAGGATTGCCTAAGATATATTTTCTTGCGTCTTGGACGTATAATTCCTCCTACTGAGTATTTTTGCTTTTTTAATAATTTTAAACTAATTCAATAAACGTTGTTTTTTTAATTATTTCTGGGTCTCTTCAGTTCGGCAAATATGAGTATATAAGTCCGACATTTTTTGTTTTCGTATGGTTAATGAAGTGCCAGTATACTTGGTATTAGGACTATTTGTTGATTAATTTTATATATTGTTCGCAAGCACTCATTCACACTCTTTGCATGAAATATTTTATTTCACGTGCAAAAAACTCCATCTGATTGTTATTAATTCCATATATTGTTTGTAGGTACTTATTCACACCTTTTGCATGGAACCACTCATTCCTGCGCATCTATAAATTATTTTTGACGTGTAAAAAATTCCTTTTGATTCTGACTAACTCTATATATTGTCCGTAGGCACTCATTCACACCTTTCGCATGGAATCATTTATTTCTGCGCAGAAAATCCATTTTCCATGGGAAGATCATTTTGGAGTTATTTAATTACTTTTAGATATATCCAGTTATATTATTGTAAATTATTTTATTTTATTTTATTTTTTTTTCCTTGGGAACTTCAATCCTGGAGTGATCTGTATCATTGCAAGGAACCGCTCACTCTTCCTTTCATGTGTTGCCACTTTTTGTAATTAATTGCAAGCTTTGTGATTGGTTTGTAACCTGTATATATTTTTCTATGCATATTGTTTTTATTTACCTATGACTAAGGGTGCCTTTGTGCACCAGAAACGCGTCAGGTGTTTTTTGCATTTTAATATGGCATATTAGCCTAATAAAGTTTTTTTCATTTATGCCAGTGTGCCAAAAAACCTTTCTTCTTCTTGTGGATATCTGCTGTGCTCACCAGCGAATTCGGGCACCCACCTGTGAATTAATGAACTCAGCCCAAAGTGGTTTTCATTTGGATGCGATGCAAGCTCCCAGTCCTCCCTCTCCTATACTACATACATACTACATATATACATACTACATAAATACTACATATATACATACTACATACATGCTACATATATACTACATACATACAACATGCTACAGACATACAACATACATGCAATACATTCATACAATACATACATATAGACATACAGTACATATAACAGAGTACATACTCACCATTACTTGTCACTTTGATCCCCGAAGCCAGTGTCGTCTAAGGAAAAATATGAAAATAACAAACCACCAAATACTCACTGATCTGCAGAAATCCACGAGTGAGTGTCCCACGCCGATCTTCCGTGGAGAACAGCAGCATCAGCTGATGCGACCGCTCTCTACGGGGCTCAGGAATCCAGTGTCGGAAGGTAGGTATCCTTCCACACTGTATTCCTCCGCCACTGTAAAAAAATAGTCCCTGGTCTCACTTTATGGCAAATGCTGCGTGTGAACTTTTTGACACAGCAATGCCAAAAGTGAGACTAGGAACTATTTTTTTTACAGTGGCGTAGGAATACAGTACCTCCCGACACTGGATTCCTTGAGCCCCTAGAGAGCGGTCGCATCAGCTGATGCTGCTGCTCTCCACGGGAGATCGGCGTGGGCCACGCGTGGATTTCTGCGGATCAGGGAGTATATGGCTTGTTTGTTATTTTCATATTTTTCCTTAGATGACACTGGCTTTGGGGAACAATGTGACAAGTATTGGTGAGTATGTACTCTGTGTTATATGTACTGTATCTCTATGTATTGTATGACTGTATGATTGTATTGTATGTTGTATGTACAGTGGGGCAAAAAAGTATTTAGTCAGTCAGCAATAGTGCAAGTTCCACCACTTAAAAAGATGAGAGGCGTCTGTAATTTACATCATAGGTAGACCTCAACTATGGGAGACAAACTGAGAAAAAAAAATCCAGAAAATCACATTGTCTGTTTTTTTTTCATTTTATTTGCATATTATGGTGGAAAATAAGTATTTGGTCAGAAACAAAATTTAATCTCAATACTTTGTGATATATCCTTTGTTGGCAATGACAGAGGTCAAACGTTTTCTGTAAGTCTTCACAAGGTTGCCACACACTGTTGTTGGTATGTTGGCCCATTCCTCCATGCAGATCTCCTCTAGAGCAGTGATGTTTTTGGCTTTTCGCTTGGCAACACGGACTTTCAACTCCCTCCAAAGGTTTTCTATAGGGTTGAGATCTGGAGACTGGCTAGGCCACTCCAGGACCTTGAAATGCTTCTTACGAAGCCACTCCTTCGTTGCCCTGGCGGTGTGCTTTGGATCATTGTCATGTTGAAAGACCCAGCCACGTTTCATATTCAATGCCCTTGCTGATGGAAGGAGGTTTGCACTCAAAATCTCACGATACATGGCCCTATTCATTCTTTTATGTACCCGGATCAGTCGTCCTGGCCCCTTTCCAGAGAAACAGCCCCAAAGCATGATGTTTCCACCACCATGCTTTACAGTAGGTATGGTGTTTGATGGATGCAACTCAGTATTCTTTTTCCTCCAAACACGACAAGTTGTGTTTCTACCAAACAGTTCCAGTTTGGTTTCATCAGACCATAGGACATTCTCCCAAAACTCCTCTGGATCATCCAAATGCTCTCTAGCAAACTTCAGACGGGCCCGGACATGTACAGGCTTAAGCAGTGGGACACGTCTGGCACTGCAGGATCTGAGTCCATGGTGGCGTAGTGTGTTACTTATGGTAGGCCTTCTTACATTGGTCCCAGCTCTCTGCAGTTCATTCACTAGGTCCCCCCGCGTGGTTCTGGGATTTTTGCTCACCGTTCTTGTGATCATTCTGACCCCACGGGGTGGGATTTTGCGTGGAGCACCAGATCGAGGGAGATTATCAGTGGTCTTGTATGTCTTCCATTTTCTAATTATTGCTCCCACAGTTGATTTCTTCACTCCAAGCTGGTTGGCTATTGCAGATTCAGTCTTCCCAGCCTGGTGCAGGGCTACAATTTTGTTTCTGGTGTCCTTTGACAGCTCTTTGGTCTTCACCATAGTGGAGTTTGGAGTCAGACTGTTTGAGGGTGTGCACAGGTGTCTTTTTATACTGATAACAAGTTTAAACAGGTGCCATTACTACAGGTAATGAGTGGAGGAAAGAGGAGACTCTTAAAGAAGAAGTTACAGGTCTGTGAGAGCCAGAAATCTTGATTGCTTGTTTCTGACCAAATACTTATTTTCCACCATAATATGCAAATAAAATGAAAAAAAAACAGACAATGTGATTTTCTGGATTTTTTTTTCTCAGTTTGTCTCCCATAGTTGAGGTCTACCTATGATGTAAATTACAGACGCCTCTCATCTTTTTAAGTGGTGGAACTTGCACTATTGCTGACTGACTAAATACTTTTTTGCCCCACTGTATGTAGTATGTACAGTATGTATGTTGTATGTCTGTAGCATTTTGTATGTATGTAGTATGTTTGTAGCATGTATGTAGTATATATGTATGTTGTATGAATGTAGTATATATGTAGCATGTATGTAGTATGTATGTATGTTGTATGAATGTAGTATATATGAAGCATGTATGTAGTATGTATGTATGTTGTATGAATGTAGTATATATGTAGTATGTATGTATTTTGTATGTAGTATATATGTATGTTGTATGAATGTAGTATATATGTAGTATGTATGTAGTATGTATTGTAAGGATTCGGACTCGCTTAGATGCGGCGGGAGTCAAACATGAGGCACGTTCCTTTAAAATTTCACAGGGTTTATTACTCCATAAACCAGAGACAGCACATAAACAGTCCTTAGCTGGGCTGTGTTCCCTCAGGTCCTGTGCACACAGGTCAGGGCAATGTCCAGAGCAGTGCTCTATCTGCAGCCGCAGACACAGGAAGGCTTCTCCTTCCTTGGAACACAGACCACTCTCTGTAGTGTCCCACCTGGACACATGGAAGTCTGTCCACACTCTGCCAGACTTCCTCACAGTCTCTCTCACATGTGCCAAACACCTTAATTACATAGCCCTGTAACCACACCCATAGGTGAGGTATGGATCACATGAGCTGGTCACATGGTCAGGACTTCACCACAGGTCCTGAACATACACATATCTTCAGGCAAAACGGAGTACATTCTGCACCCAGTGCACTAAATGACATCTTTAGTGCTCATGTACACTATAGGCAAAATACTCCGGGTTGCATCGCAGGGAGCATCCCTCCATGTGACATATCTCCCATTAACCACGCGATCACCTGTCACACCACAGTATATAGTATGTAAGATAAGATAAGATAATCCTTTAATCGTCCCACCATGGGGAAATTCAGAGCATTACAGCAGCAAGGCAGGAACAAGTACAGATACAGATGCATAAAGGCATTACATTGACAGTAGGTAGGTACATATACGAAAAAAAAAAAATGTAACTGGACTGTCACAACTTTGGATCTATCAGTTCTCTGTTTGGGTCGTTCTCCGTTTTGGACAGTGCTGGTTATACAGCCTAACTGCAGCAGGAAGGAAGGACTTTCGATAGCGCTCCCTCTCACATTTAGGATGAAGTAGCCGGTCACTGACAGTACTGCACATCTTTGTCACTTTCTCATGCATGGGATGGGAATCATTCTGCACCATGTAGCTCACCTTGGCCAATATCCTCCTGTCGCCTACTTCCTGAACTGGGTCAAGGGGGCATCCCAGGACAGAGCTGGCCCTTCTAATCAGTTTGTCCAGCCTATTCCTGTCCCTGGTTGATATGCCACTACCCCAGCACGCCACACCAAAGAAGATGACTGATGCCACAACAGAGCTGAAGAAGGATGCAAGGAGTGCCCCTCTAACTCCGAAGGCTCTCAGCCTTCTGAGCAGATAAAGCCTGCTTTGGCCCTTCCTGTACACTGCATCCAAGTGATGGGCCCAGTCAAGCTTATTATTGAGGATCACACCAAGGTACTTATAGGTGTCGACTATCTCAATGTAATTTCCCTGAATGTTCACCACTACTGGTGGATTTAAGTATGTAGTATATATGTATGTTGTATGTATGTAGTATGTATGTAGTATGTATATAGTATGTATATATGTAGCATGTATGTAGTATGTATGTAGCATGTATGTAGTATGTATGTAGTATATATGTATGTAGTATGTATCTAGTATGAATGTAGTATGTATGTAGTATGTATGTACTATGTATATAGTATGTATGTAGTATGTATATATGTAGCATGTATGTAGCAAGTATGTATGTAGCATGTATGTAGTATGTATGTAGTATATATGTATGTTGCATGTATGTAGTATGTATGTAGTATGTATATATGTAGCATGTATGTAGTATGTATGTAGCATGCATGTAGTATGTATGTAGTATATATGTATGTTGTATGTATGTAGTATGTATGTAGCATGTATGTAGTATGTATGTATGCTGTATGGATGTAGTATATATGTAGTATGTATATAGTATGTATGTAGTATGTATATATGTAGTATGTATGTAGCATGTATGTAGTATGTATGTAGTATATATGTATGTTGTATGAATGTAGTATATATGTAGTATGTATGTAGTATGTATATATGTTGCATGTATGTAGCATGTATGTAGTATGTATGTAGTGTGTATGTAGTATGTATGTGTGTAGTATGTATGTAGTATGGGTTTGTTTTTTTTTACATTCAACACATTAGCCGGATGATGGGACTACTACTGTCCCATCATTGGCTAATGTGTCTATCACTGTCAGTGTAGCAGGCCTCGCCCGATGGGACTTGTAGTCCCATCGGACGATGCCTGCACACACACAAGACCCCCGGCAGGCCCGCACAGACCACCGGCAGCCGGCACAAGCCCCCCGGGAGGCCCGTACAGACCCCCGGCAGCCGGCACAGGCCCCCGGCAGTCGGCACAGGCCCATGACAGTCGGCACAGACCCCCCACAGTCGGCACAGACCCCCCGCAGTCGGCACAGACCGCGCATCATGATGACATCATTTCAGCAGTCAATCACAGCCATGCCAATAGTTAACATGCCTAACAGGATGTGCCCACACTTCTGAGGATTCCCATTGGCTGAATCAAATCCAGCAGGCTGATAGCTTTATGGGAACTTCTGATTCCGGTATCCGATACGAAAAAAGTCAGTATCGGAATTCCGATACAGCTAATATCGGCCGATACCCGATACTTGCGGTATCGGAAAGCTCAACACTACTCAACACTAGTCATGTCATGTAAGCAGTAAAGTATTTGTCATTGCATTATACCTATATTTCTGTGGCGTATCGGACCATCATGAGTTGTGGTATGTGTTAAAGGGGCGCACTGACACTCTTTAGCCCAGGGCGCATGAAAATCTGGAGCCAGACCCACCCCCCACAACTTTAGCCAAATAACCCCCAGTTTTCAATACGTAAATATTATTGTGAAGTAAATTAAGGTTGACAAGCTTCAGTAATAAGAATTGATGTTTTTGGCATTGAAATTGGCACTGTAGGTGTGTTTACTGTCCTCCACTCCCTGCCGACTTTGCTTCCCCATTGACTTGCATTGGGTTTCGTGTTTCAGTCGGCCTCTAACTTTTCGCTATAGTCGGCCGATTTCGTTCGACCCGACTTTTGCGAAAGTCGGGTTTCATGAAACCCGACTCGACCCTAAAAAAGGCAAAGTCGCTCACCTCTATTCCTGGTGATTAGTACCGTGGTTTTAAACTGCAGTGGTAATCGCCAGGAAAACAACAAGTCTGAAAGAGGCATCAAAGTGCTCCCTATGATGTATACAGGACTGCTGGTTCACAGCTCCCTTCAAAGCTCCCCAACTCCCCATGTGCTCAGTCCTTTACTGGCTTTACACAGTGGGGAAGCCCTCCTCTTGTCCAGGATGAAGCACATGAGGGGAGGGGGAAGGGGAACTTTCCAGAGGGGTGTGAACGAGCAGCCCTGAATGTATCACAGGAAGCCTGAATATGTCCACAATTTCTGCTACCAAGGGGGCCCGACTTCCTTAGTTACCACTGAAATCCTGCACATACAGCCTGCTGTTGTAACTTGTATGGGTCTTTTCACACAAAGCTAAATAAAATTTAGAAAAAAATTATATAAAAAAAAAACTAAAACTGCTGGAAGGGGGTCTCCATTGGAAAAGATCAGCGCCACAGGTCCTATAACATATCAAAAGTTTTTTGTATTTTTTAGAGTTACGCTTTAAATATATTGTTCTGCAATGTTGGTTGGTTAGACCAATTGTTAATATTTTTCTGTCTGTTTGTAAAGTTACTTATCTAGAAAAGTCAAAGTTTTGGAATTAAAAAAAGAAAACGTAACTTGATCACATTTATACACTTTGGCCCAAAATATGATTAGTGAGAAGTGAACCTGCCAAAGTTCAGTTCGGGCAGTTCAGTCCCAAAGACACCAGAAAATCCGGGTTCGGGTTCAGCACCCCCAAACTATCATCTCCATTGAACTCAATGGGTATGGAGACTCAGAGGAGTGGAGGATCTGTCCACCACATTCTCATCACTGACCAGATAGTAAAAAGAAAATATACTATATATATTGCTACTTACCCCTTTGCTGAGGTACCGGCAGACGCGGAAGGGTCCTCCTCAGTCCTCTTCCATGCACTTCCACATTGTGTGAATATGTCATCGTACCCGAGGGAATCCCTTTCAGGTTTCCTACCTAGGGATTCCCTTGGTCTTGAAGACTCTCCACACAGGTCAGGCCCTCAGCAAAGGGGAGAGAAGCGATTATTATTTTCTGATGAGCAAACTCCAAACATTGCCTGTTTGGAGCCGGTATGGGTGAACACGAGCAGGCAATGTTCGATACAGTATGATATGTAATGGATGACAAAAAGAAGCCATTAAGTGTAACACCACTAGTACATGACAGTAAAATGATGGTCACTTGTCTTAGATCAGGGGTATGAAACTCATATTCACCAAGGGCCAAAGCAATTTAATGGTTGTCCCCAAAGGGCCGTTTGTTACTGAAAGACCGGATGCACACAACTGAGTCCCGTCCGTCCCGTCCAGAACATGCATTTTTCTGCACAGAGCAGTGCATGCCCCTGTATATGGCATGTCACGGTGGATCAGCTCTTTACCAGGCGCTGTCACTAGAGTTGAGCAAAACGGGTCGGTCATATTCAAAAGTCAGCGACTTTCGCTGAAGTCAGGTTTCATGAAATTAAACCCGACCATAGCGTGAGGTGGGCCACGAGGTCGGCGACCAGAGCGCCAAAGTCACGTTTCAAAAGATGCTTCGAGCGCCCTTTTTTCAGCCAATGATGGAGGACACACACTGTGGGCAAGGCGATGACATGGGCATCGGTCACCACCATCTTTGAGAAGGGCATGCAAATGATTGGCTTGCTTTGTGTGGCGTCACAGGGGCTATAAAAGGGCGTGCACGCCGACCGCGATCTTACTTGTGCAAATCTTAGCATAGGGAGAGCTGCTGCTGCTGATTCTGTAGGGAGAGCGTTAGGAAGGGAAGAAGAATCAAAAAACTGCTTCTGCTGTTAATGATTTCCACTTACAACACAAGACTTTGTGTGCAGTGACAGGGGAGGCTCTATTTTTGTGCATCAGCTCTCTTGGTTATTAGGCTGCCTTATAAGGCTCCCTGATAGCTGCATTGCTGTTTGCACACTGCTGTGCAAACTGCTTTTTTAAAAGTAAAAATACTTTTCTTCCCCTTTTCTGCACAGTTACCAAGCGTTCATTTTTCCACCCTTTTGTGTGTGCAGCAGTCCTGCTTATTAGGCTGCCTTCGTCCATTCTTGGAGCATCATTGTCAGCGTCCTCAAATCTCTAGTGAGATCCAAATTCTCACCAATCCTATAGACACCCTCCACCTTGTCATACACCATCCAATTTCAGCCTGTTACATTGAGATGTAATCTCTCCTGTGCCTAAGACAATAGTTCAGCGTCCTCGAATCTCTAGTGAGATCCAAATTCTCACCAATCCTATAGACACCCTCCACCTTGTCATACACTATCCAATTTCAGCCTGAGACAATAGTTCAGTGTCTACAAATCTATAGTGAGATTCAAATTCTCACCTATAGTAGATATACTTTCTACCTTGTTTTACAGTACCATATAGCTGGTGGTATTTTGGGTACATTTTCATAAAAATGAGGAAGTATGGTGGAAGACGCCATGGAAGTGGGCGGGGGTTGCCAGCTGGTCCCGATGTTGGTGGTGGTGGTGTTGCATCTATTCGTAGTGGCAAAAGCACAATAGCACCTAAGGCAGGAGGTGTTGAGCCTGCGTCATCATCTGGCTCCACAATGCCTCAAAGGCTCTCTTTTCTGGGAGTAGGTAAACCACTTTTAAAGCCGGAGCTTCAGGAACAAGTTTTGGCTTACATTGCTGACACAGCCTCCAGCTCTCTCGCCTCCTCTTCTGAAGTTTGAAAAAATAAAAGCACTGAGTCGTCAATGGAGGCTCCTGGTCAGGAACAACACCTTTCCTTGTCCTTCACCCCTACCAAAAGTGAAGGATGTGGCAGGCCACACTACCAATTACTCCATGGAGCTCTTTTCACATACCATGCCAGGGTTAGCAAGTCATATCGTGAATTCTCCAGTCCAAGATGAATCTGACATGGAGTGCACTGATGCAGAGCCACTGCTAGATTTTTCTGCTGGTACATTCACTCATAGCACTACATTGTCCTCGCAGTGTACTGAGGCAGAATCAGACCCTGATGAAACTCAGGTGCCCCTTCCCGCATACTATACCACCTTACATGGTGACACAGAGGAAGGTGCACATGAAATTGAAGAGGAGGTGATGGATGACCCAGTTGTTGACCCAGATTGGCATCCATTGGGGGAAGAGGGTGCCGCTGCCAATAGCTCAGAAGAGGAGGAGGAGGATCCGCACCAGGCAACGACATCACAACAGCTGTTATCTGGCAGGACCGTAACAGTCCAAAAACATGTTACAAAAACCAAAAGAGTTGCAGGACAGCTTGGCCAGACGGTCAAATTAGAACAGCGTGCAAGGTCTCAAAATGTCTTCCATAGTAGGAAGAGTGCAGTGTGGCATTTTTTTGAACAAAATCCTAATGATCAGGCAAAAGTTATTTATAAGAAGTGCGCAAAGACCTTTAGCCGAGGGAAAAATCTGAGAAATTTGAATACCAGTTGCATGCTTAGACATTTAACTACCATGCACTTGCAAGCGTGGACGGACTACCAAACCTCACGTGCCACATGTGCACCTGCTCCGAATGAAGGTCGTCAGCAGCTCTACATCGCTTCCCCCACTGTAAGCCCACCAGTTAGCACACCACCAGCAGCAAATGTCGAGGTGTCGTCGCAAGGGCAAAGCAGTCATGGAATCACAATGTTATGCTACGAAAGACTGAATCTAGGCCATCAGCAATACCACCAACACCATCACCAACCCTCTCTCAGTCTCAGTGAGGAAGGAACTATATCCGAAACGCGCGTTGGGGTTTGGCAGTGTGTGGTGGTCCTGTGTGCCCTCTTTCTGGTATGTGTTGGAGTTACTATTTCTTATCAGGCCTTAGGGATTTTTGGAGGTTTGTCTACATATAGAACATTTTGGGTGGTAGTCAGCTTGGGATTTTTCCTTTACTTTTTTGCTGACTACTCATCTGTTTACTGTTTAACCCTCGCCTCCCTGGGCCCTGGTGATAGTTTTCAATCAATTTTCTCTACACAGCCTGATTATACATACCATCTTATTCAGGTGCACTGTGCTCCTACACGCTGTCTGTTTTTTCTTTGTGTCACTTTTGTATGCACTAATTGCCAATTTTATCTGTGTCCTTAATAAAGATTTGTAATTTTAATATATTTGGATTTGGACATTTCTGCACTGGTTTTCTTCTGATTTATTTGCATGCTTTCAGTGTGTCCCACACTACATCACAATGAGCTTGGGCAACCTTTTAGCATATTACCTTTACTTATAATTTGTCATGTATAATGGTACTCATGTATAGCACATTGTGCCACCTCTTTTGCTATTTATTGCTATTCTTTACTGTGCTATGCACAAGTACCTTGGCTGGCATTATGGATTTTCGGGCCAAAGAAAAATCTTGGCTCTCACAAATGGACCAGGTGTTTGGCAGTAATATGACTGATATGCAGCTGCCGGGTGATGTAGGCTCTGAAGATAAATTTGCTCTTGTTACAACGTTATCGACCAAAAGGTCTAAGCTATGGTGGAATCGTTTTTTTTATAGAAAAATATAAAAATAGTAAAATGATACCAAGGGGTCTCAGCGTTAGGGTGATTCCCTCCTTTCCCATTGAGGATGACATGTTTATTTCCAAATGGGAGGAATCTTGTAATAATTGTTCCTATTTTCTATTACAACTCCTGATTGACCATTATACCTCCACCATTAGTGGTTTAGATACATTGATTGATTCTACACTGAGGGAGTTATGGGCGGGATGTTCGGCGGATAGACTGCAGAAATTTGAATTAGACTTGGATAAGTCCATGGACATTCTGGTGAAAAAAATTCAAGATACTCAAATATCTAAGTTTAACAGAGACATCAAAGAATATCAGTCTAATAATATCTTAACAGATATCTTAACAGATTAGATATTAGAAAAAACTTTTTGACAGTTAGAGTGATCAATGAGTGGAACAGGCTGCCACGAGAAGTGGTGAGTTCTCCTTCAATGGAAGTCTTCAAACAGAGGCTGGACAGACATCTGACTGGGATGATTTAGCGAATCCTGCTTTGAGCAGGGGGTTGGACCAGATGGCCCAGGAGGTTCCTTCCAACTCTACGATTCTATGATTCTATGATTCTATCTATTTCTGGAGGAAGAATACTGCCAAACACCCTTATATATTCAAGGCATCATCCTCACTTTTGATTTCATCATTGAGCGGCCGCTCTGATCTGTCCTCTGCCTCTGCTAATACTGCGACTAGTGATGTGTCAAGACTACGGGAACACTGTTTTCACCCATATAAAAGGGGCAATGCCTCTTCAATTATGAATGAAGCGTGATAACAAGGTGATTAATTTGAGCAATTACTGTCTTTCTGATGCCGATCTGCGACTTCTCGGGAGGGGTCTCTCATTCTGTCCTGCATCTAATTTTGATCTCTTTGATACCATCAAGGATTTACATCTGTTTGCGCGGTCGTTGTTGTTTAGGAGACATTTTTTTAGCAATGACCTTCAATCCCTATTTCCTACAGAGGAGGAACAAGAGGCTTTGAATATATTGGAGGAACTATCTGCGGAGAATTGTTCTGATGGAGGTAAGATTCCTCCATCTATCCGCCCTCGGTCTGCTAAATTCCCACCATTATCCACGTGTAGCAATATAGATATGTTTGTACGGGTGGTTACTGAGGAATTGTATAGGATCCCTAGGTTTATTACCAATGACAATCTCACTCATGAAGAAAGCAACTTGTATAGTTTCAGCGGATGTCGTCCCTCTATACTAACATCAGGCATACTGATGTCTTGAAAGCCGTGAGATTTTTTCTCAGGACATCTGGCCTTTCCATTGGTTTGAGGGACCTTCTGCTGGAACTACTGGAGTTCACCCTCACACACAATTTTTTTGTATTTAAGGGGTCCTTCTACCTGCAGCTCCAGGGGATTGCAATGGGGGCGGCAATACTCTGGATGTCCCGATGTTGCATGATACGTTTTTATCATGAAAAGATCTCTACAGGATGGCATTATCACCAAAGAATTGTTTTCCGCATTGGTGGTTGCTGTACCAGTGACGAGGGTGAGTCAATGTGCCGCATCCCGTTTTGGATGCGGTACATTGATGATATTTTCTTCGTCTGGCAAGGCACGCCCGTCGACCTGGAGCAGCTGATTACACGTCTCAACAACTACGATCATAACATCCATTTGACCTTTCTGTATAGTGACGGTGAGGAGAGACTCCTCTGGGTTTGTTGCATACTGACATTTTTAGGAAGACAACTGCAACCAACTCATTGCTTCATGCAACATCGGGACATCCAGAGTATGTAATTAAAGCTGTCCCTGTCAGCCAATTTCTATGGCTTCGCTGTATTTGTTCTACCGATGATGATTTTTTCCGCAGGGCCGATGAACTTCGGCAACGGTTTGAGGTTACTACAGGAATTACCGGATGTGATTGTTAAACCGGCAGATAAGGGTGGTAATGTTGTCCTGTGGCCGGTTAGCATGTATGAGAGAGAGGTGTTTCGTCAACTGAATAACAACGTGTGTTATAGAAAACTTACATACAACATTCTCTCTGCATACTCTTCCCAATTGGGTGCTATCCTGAAAAGATCTCTACAGGATGGCATTATCACCAAAGAATTGTTTTCCGCATTGGTGGTTGCTGTACCAGTGATCCCCATGCTATACCTTCTTCTAAAAGTGCATAAAAACTCCTCTGTGCCACCTGATAGGCCTATCGTATCTGGACGTGGTAATTTCTTAGAAAATATCAATAGATGGATCGATTATCATCTACAGCCTCCTGTGACTAGCCTCCCTTCTGTTCTCCGTGACACGGGTGATCTGCTGCCCAGGGTCGACGGGCTGTGTCTTGAGGGTGATACTCTTCTAGTTTCAGCGGATGTCGTCCCTCTATACTAACATCAGGCATACTGATGTCTTGAAAGCCGTGAGATTTTTTCTCAGGACATCTGGCCTTTCCATTGGTTTGAGGGACCTTCTGCTGGAACTACTGGAGTTCACCCTCACACACAATTTTTTTGTATTTAAGGGGTCCTTCTACCTGCAGCTCCAGGGGATTGCAATGGGGGCGGCCTATGCGCCTGCGTATGCGGGTCTTTTCCTGGGGCTGTGGGAGAGGGACCTTTTGTTGTCAGACGAGGGTGAGTCAATGTGCCGCATCCCGTTTTGGATGCGGTACATTGATGATATTTTCTTCGTCTGGCAAGGCACGCCCGTCGACCTGGAGCAGCTGATTACACGTCTCAACAACTATGATCATAACATCCATTTGACCTTTCTGTATAGTGCTAATACTTTGGATTTTCTGGATGTGACGGTGAGGAGAGACTCCTCTGGGTTTGTTGCATACTGACATTTTTAGGAAGACAACTGCAACCAACTCATTGCTTCATGCAACATCGGGACATCCAGAGTATGTAATTAAAGCTGTCCCTGTCAGCCAATTTCTATGGCTTCGCTGTATTTGTTCTACCGATGATGATTTTTTCCGCAGGGCCGATGAACTTCGGCAACGGTTCTTGACGCATGGCTATAGTCGCAGATCAGTTAAAATGGCCTTTAACAGGGCTAAACACGCTTCTAGACTGGACCTCCTATATATACCTGAATTACCTTTAACATCCACTAAGGATCAGATTGTTAGATTCGTGACTACCTATAATTCGAGATCCAGTCTGGTGCATGAGGCCCTAGAGAGGGCATGGCTGATTCTCCGTATCGACCCGATCATTGGTAAATTTATTACAGAGAAACCATCCCTATCATTCCACCGTGTGAGAAATCTTAAAGACCATTTAGTTTCAAGCCACTATGTTGGTTGCCAACCATCCACTTTCTTGGATGGCTTCACTCCTAGGGAGGGCTGTACTCCATGTGGCCATTGTGTTGCCTGCCCCAACATTATTCGTAGTGATTCTTTTTGTACCTCTGATGGGAGTAAGTCTTTCTCCATCAGACAACGGATTACATGTACAACCCGGTACGTGATTTACTATGCGACATGTCCCTGTGACTTAATTTATGTTGGCTTAACTACACGCCAACTGAAGGTACGTGTAAGAGAACATGTGTTAGGGATCCAGGCGGCACATGGCCAAATGGATTCTTCCACCCTTAGGACCATTCCAAGACATTTTAAGGATTGTCACAATTGTGATTCTTCTCTACTGAAAGTGAGAGGCATCGAGGCGTTGAATATCGACATCAGGGGTGGTGGCTTATCAAAGAGATTGGGTCAATTGGAGACTAGGTGGCTATGGAGACTCAAGACAGTCCACCCATATGGCCTTAATGAGTGTTTGTCTTTTACTCCATTTTTATGACCTTTTGATAGCTGCTGTCTCATTAGTGACACTGTTATTGCTATATTGTTTTTAACGTTTGGTTTTATTTTTAGTGATTTTCCTATTTGATGTTATGGTTCTGCTGTGACGCTATTTATTATTATACTCCATGGGATACCTTCTTCCACTCACCTTTAAAGGATGAATTCTCGAGGTCTCCATTACTTTTTTGGAACATGCTTGGGCAACAGAAAGACGGATTCAAGATGTCACCACTACCTGTGATGGACTATTTTCCTATTATGTTTGTTATGGTTAACTATGTATCCAGTTTTGGGTTGGGTTGTGGGATGTTTTAATGAAACTGGTATTGGGGTATGTGCCGCTATCTTGGCCCCTATACGTATGTGCCTGTATTATTGTTTCTATACGTAACCCGTATTATATTTGTATGGGTATACAGAATTGTTGTATCTAATATTGATATACTCCTTTTTGATATGGGTCATTGCAATTGTTTTTTACCATGTTTTCGGACCTCTCCTTCAGCCCTTAATTGAGATTTTTCTCTGTTTGCGCGTATGTGATGGAATATTCCCTATATTTGCCCTTGCTGACATGTTTATGATATTGTTCCCCCTTTACCGCTCCTGCGCTGTGTAAAAATATATATATTTTTTTATAGCATTTACTTTGTTTTTCCTATTCAGGGCATTAATACCCTGATTGTATGGAACCCCACCATCATCATTTACATGTTTTACTTAGTCAGTAGTGTTGAGCTTTCCGATACCGCAAGTATCGGGTATCGGCCGATATTTGCCATATCGGAATTCCGATACCGAGTACCGTAAAAAAAAAAAAGTCCCTAGTCTCACTTTATGCCATTGCTGCGTGGGAATTTCCCACGCAGCAATGGCATAAAGTGAGACTAGGGACTTTTTTTTTTTTAAAGTGGTGGAGGAATACAGTGCGGAAGGATACCTACCTTCCGTCATTGTATTCCTGGAGCTGGTAGAGAACGGTAGCATCAGCTGATGCTGCTGTTCTCCACGCAAGATGGACGTGGGACCCTCGTGGACTTCTGCAGATCGGGGTAAGTATATTGGTGTTTTTTTATTTTGATATTTATTCCTCAGGCGACAATGGCTTCGGGGATCAAAGTGACAAGTGATGGTGAGTATGTACTCTATGTTATATGTACTGTATGTCTATATGTATGTATTGTATGTAGTATATATGTATGTTGCATGCATGTAGTATATATGCAGTATATATGTAGTATGCATGTTGCATGCATGTGGTATATATGTAGTATGTATGTTGCATGTATGTAGTGTATGTATGTAGCATGTATGTAGTATGTATGTAGTATGCATGTAGTATATATGTAGTATGTATGTTACATGTAGTATATATGTAGTATGCATGTTGCATGCATGTAGTATATATGTTGTATGTATGTTGCATGCATGTAGTATATATGTATTATGTATGTAGTATGTATGTAGCATATATGTAGCATGTATGTAGTATGCATGTTGCATGTAGTATATATGTAGTATGTATGTTACATGTAGTATATATAGTATATATAAAGTATGCATGTTGCATGCATGTAGTATATATGTTGTATGTATGTTGCATGCATGTAGTATATATGTATATGTATGTAGTATGTATGTAGCATGTATGTAGTATGTAGCATGCATGTAGTATGTAGCATGTATGTAGTATGTATGCTACATGTAGTATATATGTAGTATGCATGTTGTATGTATGTAGCATGTATGTAGCATGTCAATTTTTTATTTTTTTTTATTTTTTTTTTTTACATTCAACACATTAGCCGGATGATGGGACTACTACTGTCCCATCATTGGCTAATGTGTCAATCACTGTCATGGTAGCAGGCATCGCCCGATGGGACTTGTAGTCCCATCGGACGATGCCTGCACAGACTACCGGAGCCTGCACAGCCCCCCGGCAGGCCGGCACAGCCCCCCGGAGCCTGCACAGACCACCGGCAGGCCGGCACAGCCCCCCGGAGCCTGCACAGACCACCGGCAGGCCGGCACAGCCCCCCGGCAGGCCAGCACAGACCACCGGAGCCTGCACAGACCACCGGCAGGCCGGCACAGACCACCGGAGCCTGCACAGACCCCCCCGGCAGGCCGGCACAGCCCCCCGAAAGGCCCGTACAGACCCCAGAGAGGCTGTACAAGGCAAAAATAGGGTTTTTCTTATTCCGATACCAGAAGTCCCATAGACTTGAATGGGACTTCCGGTATCGGAATCGGCGATACCCGATATTTTTTTTAGATCGGCCGATACCATCCGATCCGATACTTTTAAGTATTGGACGGTATCGCTCAACACTATTAGTCAGTACTTTATGAGCAATCCTGCACTCTTTTCCCACACATTTGCCTTTTTCCAAGATGGCCGCGGTAACTGTTTTTTCTTATTGCGCATGCGTGAGTCAGCACGGCTTCCTGCTCTGCCTCCTCCTGATCGCTGTCTGGCGTCTGACATCACGGGGCCCCGTGCAGCTGTCAGCATCAGTGGCGATGACGGGGGGGGCTGTGGGGGCCGTCTGTTCTCTCCTGCGCTATTGGCCTTGCTATTTTTTAGCCCCCTATTTATAGCGTTCACACTAGCTCCATGACACGCCCCCTGAGGAAAGAACTATATCCGAAACACGCAATGGGGTTTGGAAGCATGTGGTGGTCCTGTGTGCCCTCTTTCTGGTATGTGTTGGAGTTACTATTTCTTATCAGGCCTTAGGGATTTTTGGAGGTTTGTCTACATATAGAATATTTTGGGTGGTAGCCGGCTTGGGATTGTTCCTTTACTTTTTTTGCTGACTACTCATCTGTTTACTGTTTAACCCTCACCTCCCTGGGCCCTGGTGATAGTTTTCAATCGATTTTCTCTACACAGCCTGATTATACATACCATCTTATTCAGGTGCACTGTGCTCCTACACGCTGTCTGTTTTTTCTTGTGTCACATTTGTATGCACTAATTGCCAGTTTTATCTGTGTCCTTAATAAAGATTTGTAATTTTAAAATATTTGGATCTGGACATTTCTGCACTGGTTTTCTTCTGCTTTATTTGTACTATGAGGGGCCCTGTGCCAGTACCGCTGCCCACGAGTGGGCCCCCCCTGCTTGCTCAGGGCACCAGCACTTGCAATACTTACCTCTCCCTGCTCCACCACTGTGTAGTCTGGCCTATTAAATACTTCACTGGGACTGCCAATACAAATTTGGTGAAATGATAGATGATGGTTAAGACGTAGCTATGCCCTGTCCTGCTGGGCTCTATCTTCAGATGATCAATGGCTTCCATTTGTTATGGACGTCGACTCGCAATGAGATGCAGTGGTGGTTTATCATCAGCTTTCAAGGTTTTTCGACTCACAGACGTGTGACTTTCCTGCCCACATTTTTAAATGTGTCCTCTCATGCCAATCCAATAGAATCGCCTACGGCCTGTGGCTTGTGTCTTTTGCACTCCAAAGTTACCTGACAGATCATGATAGGCAGTGAGGACAGTGTCTACATCTGTCCCTGTGATCACAATTTGATGGAGATGAGTAACGGTGATGGGTTCCACGGTACTGTGATACAGCAAACCTTTCTTCACAAGAACTGTTTTCGCTGTCTCCACAGACAAAGTAATTGAGGGTCAGCATCGCCTCTGAGAATTCTCCCGGGAGTTTTTTGATTAGTAATTCCAAAATTTCTGCAATTAGTCTACATTCCGTCTGTACTTGTATCCATCTTGTTTCCTCTTGCGGAGAGTCTGGACTGTCTTACTGAGACTGAAATATATATGAAGATTGAAAAATACCCCAACAGTGTATACTGGTGTACGCTTCGAATACATAACCCTTTTTCTACTTTTTAGATTCTTGTCTAATCCATACTGAGGCTGTGAGTGTCTTTGTTGGACTCCGGAAATATACATGCAGATTTTTAATGTTTAAACTATGCTATATATACCTGCTATCCAGTGATACTGTACCCTTTCTCAACTTTCTACAATCACGTCAAATCCATACTGGCCCTGAGACCCTCTGAGTCTGCCTCCTGATATATAGACATAGGTTTTTCATGTGTAAACTATGCTACACATATAACTGTTATCCGGTGATACTTTACCCTTTCTCAACTTTCTACAATCTTGTCCAATCCATACTGGGCCTGAAAACGTCTGAGTCTGCCTCCTGATTAGAGATGAGCGGTGTTCGAGTTGACATGTTCGCCAAGTTAAAATTTCAGCTGTTTTGAGCGGTGTTCGAGCCGTTCTTCGAACTCGAACACTTTGCTTAAAATTCGGCTGTTCGATGTCCCGTTCGAGAACGGTTCGTTCACCAAAAGCGTAACTTCATTTTCACATTAATAATGGCTTTCAATGTTAATAGACTGTTTCATGGCATAGTAGCGGTGTATGGTAGCAAGTGGTGTAGTACACCTGTCAAGGAGCTACACCGTGTGTGTTTCTAATAATTTTTTACCGCATCTTGTCCAGAAAATCCTTTTGGGCCTTGTAGCACTGTCTGTTACTCAGCAGAGGAGACCACCAGTGAACCAAGCTGTGCCGCCTGTTTATGTAAGAACCATTTTTTAACTCCATTTAGTCCAGTGAATACTTTGGGACTAGTACTGGTGTCTACTGCTCAGCAGAGGAGCCCACCTGTGAACCTAGCTATGCCGCCTGTTTATGTAAGCACTGTCTGCTACTCAGCAGAGTTGCCCACCCATGAACCAAGCTATGCCGCCTGTTTATGTAAGAACTGCGTGCTACTCAGCATAGGAGCCCAGCTCTTAATCAAGCTACAGCACCTGTGGTTTGGACACTTAATTTTTTCATGTTTTCTGGAATGCCAGTTAGACCTAATTCCGGAACTACGGTTGACCTGCACTTACTGGGAATTCCTCGTTCGCGGTAAAGAATTGGAATCCCAGATCCCCATCACTAACGGGGTTCAGCGGGTTATCTGCACCTGTCAACGACACACGCTGGACCTTTCAGTGTAGCGTGCATGCAGCCCCGGACAAGTAAGGGCATGACAGACCTGTTATTGATCAATCTCGCATTCCAGAGCCTCGCATGTCCCTCTAGTAAGCTTGACGCGTACCGCGGGGGCATATCGGAGTCTTGTTCGTTAACGGAATTAAGTTGACAAATCGCTAGCACAACTAAAAACGGACATCCACCACCACCCACAGAATCGACAAAGCTTGCAATCTGTCAATCTTTTCTGTAGCTGGCATGGTTGAGATTTCCCAGGTGGAGTCGAATTAAGCCGCAGGCTCCACTCCTGGTGGTGCCATTCTGGACATTCCTTTAAGGTTCAGCTTTGCAACCATATTGCCCCCCGGAAACCAAACACTCTGCCTTCATGGACACTGTTTGGAGGTTCGTGGGAATAACGCCGCCCGATCGGCAGTTGGCCTAATTTATGGTGGGAAGTCCGACGGTATATGATCGTCTTCGATTTCAGATTTTTACTGTTTTTTGGTATTTTACATTTTTATTCCAGCCTTTCTTGACTTCATAAGGGCATGACATGCCTATATCTGTGTCTCCTCCTTTTACTCCTCCACCACTTTTCTATATGTAGTTGCCATTTTCCATATGTTATTTTTGTATTCTGAGCATTTTTTCTGCTTTGGGACACCTTTTAAGGTGTTTTGTAATTGTTTTCTATGTGTTTGCATGTGTTTGTGTTTGCCTGCCATTGTTTTCAATGGTGTTCAACGTTGTTAGTCGAACGTTCGACAAACATTCGACGAACTTGCCTCGTGTTCGGCGAAAAAAAACTAACTGGAACACTAGCGGGGTGGCTCAACACTACTCCTGAATATATAGGCGTCCATTTTTAATGTTTAAACTATGCTATATATACCTGGTATCTGGTGATACTGTACCCTTTCTGCCAGGAAGTCCTCCTCCACCCACCACTCTAAGTGTATCATTGACACCAGGAACATTGTCCCACATGTGTGATTATTTCTTGCGGAACTTCTTGTTATATTGTGGTGAGATCCATCCTGAGCGTGTGTCAGTCTGTGGGTTACTCCTGCAATTTAGATGTACATTTAAAAATTACCCCAACACTTGTGTACACAGCTCTACGCTTGTGATACATTACCCATTTACTGCTTTTATATTCTGGTCTAATCCAAACTGACCAAGTGAGAGTTTTTTTCTGACTGTGGAAATAAATACTGAGATTGACAACAATGACCCCTACACTGTGTACAGCTGTACTCTTCAGATCCATTACCGTTTTACGGCTTTTTATATTGTGTTGTAATCCAAACTGAGCCTGAGAGCGTCTGTGTCTGCCTCCTGAAATATCTACGGAGATTTAGAATGTTTAAACTATACTATATATACCTGCTATCTGATTATACTGTATACTTTTTCTACTTTTTATATTCTTGTCTAATCCATACTGAGCCTGTGAGCGTCTCTGTGTGACTGAAGGTATATATAGGGTGATTGACAATCATCCTTTGACTGTATAGAGCTGTATGCTTTTGATACAGTACCATATATCTAATGTTATTTTGGGTTCATTTTCTGCAACATTTTGAAGTTTGGTGGAAGAGGCTGCGGACGTGGGCGTGGGGGGCAGCTGGTGCTGATGGTGGTGGTGCATCTGCTGGTAGTGGCAAAAGCACAATAGCAGCTAAGGCAGGAGGCGTTGAGCCTGCGTCATTGTCTGGCTCCGGAACGCCTGGAAGGCTACCTTTTCTTGGAGTAGGTTAACCGCTTTTAAAGCCGGAGCATCAGGAACTGGTTTTGGCTTACATTGCCGAAACAGACTCCAACAAATATGCCCTCCTCTTCTGAAGTTTCAAAAAATGCAAGCACTGAGTCATCAATTGCTGGCTCCTGGTCAGGAAGAACCCCTTTCAATGTGTCCTTCACCCCCACCAAAAGTGAATGATGCAGCAGGCCACACTTCACATTAGTCCATGTAGCGCTTTCTATCTTACCTTGCCTGGGTTATCAAGTCAAATCGTGAATTCCCCAGTCCAAGATGAATCTGACATGGAGTGTGGGTGGCTAGCCAGGGCAGTGGGGTTGATCGGTACCGGGCCGGTGTCTCAGAGGGATGTATCACGTTGGTGATTGATGATGACCCATCCCGTGGCCCTGGGCATCCATGCAAAGGGGTGAATAACGTTTATAGGTGAATGATAAGTGACGCCACCTGTGGTTTCTGATCAGATTGACCCGCACTGCAGTGTCGCTTCTCTGGGACAGATGTTGTGGTGCAGCTAAGATGTAGAAGCCCTGCACAGGTAGGGCCGTAGTCGCAGGGCAGATGAAAGAGTAGGTAGATGATGTGCAGTGTAGGATGTAGAAGAGGCATGCGCCAGGCGCAGGAGAAAGATGACAGACACAGTCGTGCAGTTCCTTTACCTGTACTTGGTAAGTGCCGTCCAGGACCCAGAGTACAGGTGGAGAAGGAGTTGGTCAGCCTGGAAGCAAATTTGGAATTCTGTCTCTGCAGATAGGTAGTGTGGCCTCCATTCTAGCGCTTATCTGAGGTACTTGCAGTACTGAGTTCACTGAAGTTCCCCCTGTTGACTCTCTTTTGGAACTTTCTCGTATGGCAGGCAGCCATAGCCTTTTCCTTCTGGCTCACACATGTCGCTGCTGGGGCCTCCGAGCCTTAGTTGGGAACAGAGCATTTACAGCTGCTAGTTCCTCCGGTTTCTGCTGCAGGACCGTCAGTGTCCCTACAAACTCGGAGACCGGAATCCGGACCATGCGCTCCAGCTAGGAGTGAGCCTTAACTCTGCTCATCCTCCTGCTCCCCTTCTCACGTCCACACACTTCCCCTTCCCTTCACAGACTGCCCTAACTTACCCCCTCCCGACCACAGAGAGCAGCTCCTCACCAGTCAGGTTCAGAGGTCTCCCTGCTGGCCTGGAGTGGGAACTGTGTTGTGTGTTGGATTAACTGCTAGAGAGATCCTTCGTTGCTCCCAAGCATGACATCACACACCCTAGGAGGAAGGTAATGCCACTGTGGCAATCGTACTCCTGGGGGTGCCACAAGTGCACTGATGCCCTGCCACTGCTAGATGATTCTGCTGGTACATTGACCCAGACCACGACATTCCCCTCGCACTCTACACAGCCAGAATCTGACCCTGATGAAACTCAGGTTCCCCTTCCCGCATACTATACCACCTTACACAGTGACAAAGAGGAAAGTGCTGATGAAAGTGCAGGTTCCTTGAGCAGGTGGGGGGCATACTCATGGGCGACGGCACTGGCACAGGGCCCCTCATAGTATGCAAAAATGTTTCTGCTGTTGGGAGGGCCAACCCGCCGTCAGACACACCGCCGTACTATGAGGGGCCCTGTGCCAGTGCCGTCGCCAATGAGTGGGCCCCCCTGCTTGCTCAGGATCACAGCACTTGCAAAGTTGAAATACTTACCTCTCCCTGCTCCACCGCCGTGACATCTTCCGCGTTTCCTGACAGTGACATTCTGGTCAGAGAGCGCGATGACATCACGTCTGTACGCCCTCTGCCTAAACAGTCCAAGTGCAGTGAGATGGAAGATGGGGACGACGAGGAGTCCAGACTAGTACAGGGATTCCCTAGCGAGGAGACTTATTTAATTGTTTTCAATGTTGGGACAGCTATTTTTGGGGAGCACTATTCTCTGGAGAATGAAATATGAGGCCCAACATACACTGGAGCATTCCAAAGGTGGAATCAGACAGTGGAGCAGCATTTACAGGGCCCATTATGCTCTGGAGCATTAGAAATGGGGCCAATTATATATGGAGCATTATTTGGGCCCATAAGACAGTGGAGCTTCATCCATGGGGACCAACATATACTGTAGCATTATGTGGAGCTCATCATATACTGTTTCAAACATTATATGGGACCAATGATTCTGTATGGAGAAATATATGGACCTCATTACTGTGTATAGTGCACTGTGCAGTGGCCATAATATTGTATGGAGTAATATACTGTCCGTTTTTGGAGCTATTGGATAATTTAAAATGGATATCAGTCATGAGATGTAAGAAGTGAAGTATTTTTCATTGTACTATACTGCTATTTCTCTGCCGTATCAGAGGATCATGAATTGTGGCATGTGTTAACAGAGCCCAGTGACACTCTTTGGCCCAGGGCCCACGAAAATCTAAAGCCAGCCCTACCCCCCCACAACTTTAGCCAAATGACCCCCAGTTTTCAATGCCTAACTATTATTATAAAGTAAATTAAGGTTGACAAGCTTAAGTAATAAGAATTTATGTTTTTGGCATTAAAATGGGCACTGTAGGTGTGTTTCCTGTCCTCCACTCCCTGCCGAACTTGGTTCCCCATTGACTTGCATTGGGTTTCGTGTTTCAGTCGGCCTTCGACTTTTCACGATAATCGGCCGATTTCGTTAGACCCGACTTTTGAGAAAGTCGGATTTCATGAAACCCAACTCGACCCGAAAAAAGGCAAAGTTGCTCATCTCTAGCTGTCACATCTTCCCTGGATCTCACTGAAATCATGGAGAGCTATGGCTGCAGCTTCCAGTCACTTGTCCTTGTTGTTCGTGCTGAAAGCTGCTGATAAACAGCTGGTTCAATGCAGAATACAACTGTACCCTATTCTTGGCCTAATCTGAGGAATGGGCATCAACAGAAAAAGGGATCCTGAAGTGAGAATACCACTTTTATCTGCTGCTCCATTCTTTAGTAAACAGGCAGAGTGTTCTGTAAGGGCTAATCCCCAAACACCCCTTCTGAAGACCTGATAAAGAGGTTCTGTAGAAGCTGGTTAACCAACACTTTAGTTCAGCAAAGTCAATATCTCAGTCCTGCAGAGATGGTTGGTGGGATTAACCCTGTAGTCAGTCAACAGTCCCCCTGCTTCCATACATAGCCTGCATTAAAGGGGTATTCTCATGCCGGACAGCAAAATAATGCAGCATGCTTTCAGGAATCATGTTGCGATAAGCATGCTGCTAATCTTCCCCTCCTGGTACTTACCTAGAGGTCGTCTGCTCATCTTTGCCTGATCTTCTCCTGGCTGTGTGGGCTGGCGATCGCCATGCTGGATCTGGAGGCCACCACAAGTCATCTCCTTCTTCCCAGCGTCCTCTTCTTCTGCCTGATCTCATCGTGGCACTGCGCATGCGCTGCAGTGTCTTAGTGAAAGGAGAGGCATCCTGCCCCCTGGTTTGACTGATGAATGGGGTAGGAGTGACGTCATGTCAGTGAGCGGACAGGAGACATTCGGCCTCACTGCCGCAGCATTCATCATGCTTCTTGGATCAGTGATCCAGGCAAGATGAAAAGACAGCCGGAAACAGGAGGAGACATCACGGGGAACCGCTAGACTGCACTCCAGGACCCAAGGAGTTGCAGCTGCGATGTTAGCGTGGCTGGTCTGAGCCGGAATCTCCAGGAGTGGACCCTCTGGGCCCCGGACGAGCTGCCAGGTGGAACCGACCCCTATACAGGGACTGTTAGGAGCAGGCCCAGGGGTTCGAGTACCACGGTAGCCGGTACCCAGAGGGGCGGCTCAGGATGGACTGGAGTAGGACTGTGGGACTCAAGTGTAGATGACAGAACAGAGCTGGAACACAAGAGACAGGAATGGAGTAAGACTATAGACTGGAACATGGAGGAACTGAAGTGTAGATGACAGGACAGAGTTGGAACACAGGAGACAGGAATAAAGGAGGATGGAAGGACTGGAGCAGGATAGAACTGGAACACCGGAGGCAGGCCTGGAGTAGGACGGCAGGACAGGAGCAGGATGGAACAGGAACACCAGAGGCAGGACTGGAGTAGGACGGCAGGACTGGAGCAGTATGGAACAGGAACACCGGAGGCAGGAGACGGAGGAAACAGGAACACTGGAGCAGGACTGAGAATACTGCAGAGAACACGGAAGAGAGGCTACGAGGCTGCTGCAGGAAACACCGAGGACTGGAGCAGGATGGAACAGGAACACCGGAGGCAGGACTGGAGTAGGACAGCAGGACTGGAGCAGGATGGAACAGGAACGCCGGAGGCAGGACTGGAGTAGGACGGCAGGACTGGAACAGGATGGAACAGGAACACCGGAGGCAGGAGACGGAGGAAACAGGAACACTGGAGCAGGACTGAGAATACTGCAGAGAACACGGAAGAGAGGCTGCGAGGCTGCTGCAGGAAACACCGAGGATGGCACCGAGGGGCTGCAGAGAGCACAGGAGGAAACAGGGCCCAGTGTGCAAGGTAACACAACGATCAGGCGCCTCCCTCAGTGGGAAGCGGCCTGATATGGCCCCGTCTGGTCTGCCATTGGTCCGAAGCTGCTTTCGGGTCAGGGCACAGCCGGAGCACAGGAAGCAGAAGGGAGGCGCGGCTGCGGCCTATGACGCATGCGCATTGCATGCAGAGATGGCATTGGCTGCGAGCCTGTCAGAGGTGACCACCGTAGCCGTCGGGTGGCGAGAGGCTGCAGCGTGGGAGCGAGTGAGTATGCAGAGACGGCATGGGATCGGAGGCCAGATGAGTATGTCGGAGCGGTGTAACATGTGACAGGTAAGTATGTCAGTTTTTTGTGTTCTAGGGTGATACTCCTTTAAGGCCAGCCAGAAGAGACACTGGGTGAGCTGCTGAAAAGGCAGTCACAGGAATCCCCAGCAATTGGGGTCCTGTATATTTTACCCCTAGGTATGTTCAGCCCTAGATGTTTTGTTCCCTGCATGTTTACCCCAAAAGCTGAGGGTGAAACATCTGGGATCAAAATGCTAGGGGTGAAACATCAGATGGTGACACATCCAGGGACAAAATGCTGTAGGTGAAACATCCGGGGGCGAAACATCCAGGGGTAAAACATCCGGGGACGAAATATCAGGGGGCGAAACATCCAGGGGCGAAACATCCAAAGGCGAAATGCTGGGGGCAAAATGAGCCGGGGCGAATCTTCCTGGGGGCAAACTGCTGGGGGCAAATTGCTGGGGGCGAACTGCTGGGGGCGAAACTTCCTGTAACCCCGAGCCTGAGGGATGCCACCAGGAACCTGTTCCATTAAGGAGGAGTACTAGAAGTCCCACGAGTCTGGTGTCCGTGTGCCCCCTAGTCGGGGCAAAGATGGATGGACAGGCTGTATGCTGTTTGGTCGATATGGGCCCTCAGATGACCACCATGCCCGAAGTATACTTCCACTGACACTTCACTGAAGCAATGCAGCCTGAATGGGGACATGTGATCAAGCTCACGGTGACCAATCAATTGCCCATCCCAGTCGCAGGGGTGGTCTGGATGAATTTTGTGGTCTGTGGGAAAGATTTGGGATGCAAAGGGGTGGTGCTGACAGCCGGAGAGGCGAGCAAGGAACACACTGTCACGTTGGGCATGAATGTGCTGAAGGACTTTGGAAGACTGCTTATCAATGAGTCCCCAGATAGATTGCTAGAACAGTGGAGTACTCGGGATGCCCCAGAGGAAAATTTTTCAGCAGCTGATTCGAGCGGCCCAAGCTCAAGAGACCTACAGTGGGAGAAAGACGTTGGGGAAAGTTATTGCCCCTACTACATTCAATCGAGTCATACCGCCAGATCAAACAGTGCTTACTCTGCCCATCCTGCCCTCTACCCCCCTGAAAGGAGTAGAAGTTCAGATTGAGCCGAGCAATCCTGACCAGCTACCGCCAGGAATTTTTGTAGCACAAACATTGGCTACGGTGCAAGATGGAGCAGTAATCGTACGCTGCGTAAATTTGGAGGATATTGATATCACCTTACCCACCAGGAGTGAAGTGGCCCATGTCATGGGCATGCCAGAAGAATTGGTTCCACTCCAGGCCGTACAGTTAACCAACAAACAAGGAGATCCCTGGATGGTGACCATGGATACAACGTTATTGCCTGATCCGCAGCATCTGAAAAAGGGACGCCGGATTTTAGAACAGATGAAGGCTAAAGTGACTGATCTCGCACCCCAAAAAGTACAGCAGGTGGAGGCCCTGTTAGGAAAATACCAGGATGTGTTTGCAAAACACGAGGATGACTTTGGGTGCACCACAACAATCACTCATGAGATACCTACTGAGAATACCGCGCCCATTAGAGAGCGTTACCGTCAGATCCCCCCTCAAATGTACTAGGAGGTGAAAGGTATGCAGTCCCAGATCCAGAAGGGAGAAGAGTGGGTGATCGCCTATACGAGTCCCTCCCTATATGATTCTGAGAAGAACCCAGAAAATTATAGTTCCTTTAAGCTAGAAAGGCATTGATGAGTGCCATGACGGAGAAGTTTGCCGAGTATCTGTCCGGCTCCGAAGTCCATGTGCGCATGGATAACAATCCATTGGCCCATCTGGAGAGAGCAAAGCTTGGGGCACTGGAGCAGCGTTGGGTCACCCAGATGGAGAAGTTCCACTACAAAATCACCTACAAGAGAGGAGTAGAGAACACCCATGCCGATGCCCTGTCCCGAGTGGACTATGGGAAACCTGGGCCCAACCGTGATGAAGATTTGGAGGCTAAGGAAGTTCCTGTTTTCGGAAACCCTGCCAGGACAGTGGCAGCCACGTTAGAGGAGGTGCAAGGGACAACTCGAGCCTGTCTACTGGGGCAGCCCCGTGATGAATGGGTCCGAATATAACAGGAGGACGAAGAACTGGCTCAACTCAGACAATGGGTGTCTTCTAAGTGGTTATCCAGTTGGCAAGGGATCTTCACCCCTCCCTTGTGGGCGATGCATATATAAGCCGTCTTCCACAGCATGTCCGCATCGGACATTACCTTTCTGAATCCTGCTCATATAGGTACTATTCACATGGTCAGGTTTTAAATACATTGGTTAGGGACTACTCTGATATGGGTATACCTTGACGTTTGGTAGAGTGGCTTAGTTTACATTTTTTGCAAAAAACGTATCAACTAAATACCCTGTTTTATCATCTTTTTACTAGCACTTGCTGTTTACTGTTATATATTTTTTTTACAACAGAGCATTTTTATACGTTTGTTATACTTTGTTTTTCTGTGTTTCAGTCTTTTGGTGGCTTGAACATTGTCCTGTGGACTTGTTCGCTGTGTGCAGGGCCCATGTGTTTGTTTCCAATGGCTATCTAAATTAGCATGGATACAATTGTCCTGATTGTTAGCTTGGTACATGCAGTTTGCTGAGTAAGGCAATACTATTAATATGAGCTATTCTTTTGATAAAGTGATTAGCCATTTATTATAGTTGCTGTTTACACACTGCATATAGTAAATACTATTATTTGACAATTTAACCCATATGTATAAATAGGAATTTATGGCCAATTATTAATAGATCTAGTGCCAAATCAAGTGAATACCAGCAATCAATGAGGGTCAAAGCTGAGATATTCTAATGTCATATAATCTGAGAATTATCACTAGGGAATTAGTGGACCACAGTGGTGCTTATATCATAGAATCATAGAATCATAGAATCGTAGAGTTGGAAGGGACCTCCTGGGCCATCTGGTCCAACCCCCTGCTCAAAGCAGGATTCGCTAAATCATCCCAGTTAGATGTCTGTCCAGCCTCTGTTTGAAGACTTCCATTGAAGGAGAACTCACCACTTCTCGTGGCAGCCTGTTCCACTCATTGATCACTCTAACTGTCAAAAAGTTTTTTCTAATATCTAATCTGTGTCTCCTCCCATTCAGCTTCATCCCATTGCTTCTAGTCTTTCCTTGTGCAAATGAGAATAAAGTTGATCCTTCTACAATGTGACAGCCCTTTAGATATTTGTAGACAGCTATTAAGTCTCCTCTCAGTCTTCTCTTTTGCAAACTAAACATTCCCAAATCCTGCAACCTTTCCTCATAAGACAGGGTTTGCAGACCGGTCACCATTCTGGTCGCTCTTTTCTGAACTTGCTCCAGTTTGTTGATGTCTTTTTTAAAATGTGGTGCCCAAAATTGGACACAATATTCCAGATGAGGTCTGACCAAAGAGGAGTAGAGGGAAATAATGACTTCACGTGATCTAGACTGTATGCTTCTGTTAATACATCCTAGAATTGCATTTGCCTTTTTTGCTGCTGCATCACACTGTTGACTCATATTCAGTCTGTGATCTATTAGTATACCCAAGTCTTTTTCACATGTGCTGTCACTTAGCCCTATTCCTCCCATTCTATATATGCTTTTTTCATTTTTATTGCCCAGATGTAGTACTTTGCATTTCTCCCTGTTAAAAACCATTCTGTTAGTTGCTGCCCACTTCTCCAGTTTATTTAAATCTTTTTGAATCCTCTCTCTCTCTTCTCTAGTATTAGCTATCCCTCCTAGCTTTGTGTCATCAGCAAATTTAATCAGTTTACCCTCAATTCCTTCATCTAAATCGTTGATAAAGATGTTGAACAATACAGGGCCCAGGACAGAGCCCTGTGGTACCCCACTTGAGACATTCTTCCAACTGGATGTGCAGCCATTTACGACCACTCTTTGGGTCCGATCACTAAGCCAGTTATGAATCCACCTAACAGTTGCCTTGTCCATTCCATACTTAGTCATTTTTTCAATAAGGATTGTATGAGAGACTTTGTCAAATGCTTTGCTGAAGTCAAGATATACTATATCTACAGCATTTCCTTGATCCACCCAATCAGTAATACCATCATAGAAGGAAATTAAATTAGTCTGACATGACTTATTAGTTACAAACCCATGCTGACTCTGTTTAATCACTTCATTCTTATCCAGGTATTGACATACATGTTGTTTAATAATTTGTTCAAAGATCTTTCCTGGTATAGAAGTCAGACTCACCGGCCTATAGTTGCCTGGGTCCACCTTCTTCCCCTTTTTGAAGATAGGAACAACATTTGCTCTTCTCCAGTCTTCTGGCACTTCTCCTGTTCTCCAAGAATTTTCAAAGATTATGGAGAGGGGTTCAAAAATTTCTTCTGCTATCTCCTTCAGTACTCTGGGGTGTAATTCATCTGGACCTGGAGACTTGAATACATTTAGGTTAGCTAAGTGTTTCCTCACTATCTTTCTGTTTATAGATATCCTGGATTCTTCTATTCCCTTAATAGGACAGTGAATAACAGTTGATGTTACATTTCCTTTCTGAGAGAAAACAGATGCAAAATAGGAATTTAAAAGTTCAGCCTTCTCAACATCCTGTCTTACCATTTCATCATTTTCATCCTGTAAAAATCCTATAGCATCTTTGACTTTTCTTTTACTTTTGACATATCCCCAAAATCCTTTATTATTGCTTTTGACATCTCTTGCAAGCCTCAATTCATTTTCAGCTTTAGATAATCTGATTTGTGCCTTGCAGGTTCTGCAGACAGCATTATATTCTTCTTTAGATATGCCTCCTTCTTTCCATTTTATAAACATTTTTTGCTTCCTTTTTAGCATGTGCTTAAGTTCTGTGTTCATCCATCCTGGTTTCCTTAAATGCTTCCTATTCTTCCCTCTTTTCGGAATTGTTAACAACTGTGCTTTGAGAATTTCATTTTTCAAGATTTCCCATCCTTCCTGGACATTTTTGTCTTTAAGGATATCCAGCCATTGGATCCCTCCAATTCTCTTTCTGAATCCCTTAAAATCTGCCTTTCTGAAATCCAACATGGACGTCTGAGTCTTCATAGGTCTTCCGCCTCTAGTTATCCAAAATTCTAAAATAACATGTTCACAGTTCACACACTGTAATCCAGTATACATCCTATGATGTATGTTTATTCATTTAATTCGTGATTTTAAAATATGATTTAATAAAGTACTATTTTATTCACACATTCCCTTTCCCTTTCCCTCTCTTCTATAGTTAATTGGTGGTGAATGCCTTGTGAATATATTCTGTGAGCTTGGATTTTCTTTTTTTCTTCACTGCCCAATGGTATAAAATTCTGTGGCACACCTGTGGTGTCAATATGATCACTGCCCCCTAGATGAATTCATTGACAGGTGCAATGTGTAAAATGGGACCACTTATGGGGGGAGGTTCTACTGTTCTGGCACCTTAAGGACTCTCCCAGTGGGTTATGGCACCTACAAACCATAAAAGTAAAACCTGCACTATAATATGGCGCTTCTACCCTTCTGACCTTTCCTGATTACATGTAGGTTATTGCTGGACCCTGGAGAAAATTTTTACAACAGACTGAGGTCCAATTTACCTATTAGCCTTTATAAAAAAAATTAAATATTGGGGCTAAAACATCATTTTAGCTGTACAAATGTAATTATTCTTTCTTCACCATCTAATGGTGTAAATTTCTGTAAGGCACATGTGGTGTCATTATGATCACTGCACCCTTAGATGAAATAATTGAGTGTTGTACTTTGTAAAATGATGTCACTTATGGGGGGTTTCTCCTGTTCCGGCACCTCAGGGGCACTGCCAATGTGACATGGCACCCTCAAACCATTTCAACATACCGTATATACTCGTGTATAAGCCGACCCGAGTATAAGCCGATCCCGTAATTTTGCCACAAAAAACTGGGAAAACTTATTGACTCGCCTATAAGCCTAGGGTGGAAAATGCAGCAGCTACTGGTAAATTTCAAAAATAAAAATAGATACCAATAAAAGTAAAATTAATTGAGACATCAGTAGGTTAAATGTTTTTGAATATCCATTGAATCAGGAGCCCCATATAATGCTACATACAGTTCATGATGGCCCCATAAGATGCTACATACAAAATACACCCCATATAATGCTACACAAAGGTTAATAATGGCCCATAAGATGATCCATAGAATAATATGCCCCATATGCTGCTCCATAAAGGTTATGGCCTGATAAGATGTTCCATAGATTATGCCCCATATGCTGCCCCATAAGATGCTCCATAGATTATGCCCCATAAGATGCTCCATAGATTATGCCCCTATAAAATGCTCCAAAAGATGCTCCATAGATTATGCCCCCATAAGATGCTCCATAGATTATGCCCCCATAAAATGCTCCATAGATTATGCCCCCATAAGATTCTCCATAAGATGCTCCATAGATTATGTCCCCATAAAATGCTCCATAGATTATGCCCTCATAAAATGTTCCATATATTATGCCCCCATAAGATGCTCCATAAAATGCTCCATAGATTATGCCCCATAAGATGCTTCATAGATTATGCCCCCATAAGATGCTCCATAGAATGTCCCATAAAATGCTCCATAGATTATGCCCCCATAAGATGCTCCATAGAATATGTCCCATAAAATGCTCCATAGATTATGCCCCCATAAGATGCTCCATAGATTATGCCCCCCCATACAATACTCCATAGAATATGTCCCATAAAATGCTCCATAGATTATGCCCCCATAAGATGCTCCATAGATTATGCCCCCATAAGATGCTCCATTCATTATGCCCCCATAAAATGCCCCATAAGATGCTCCATAGATTATGCAACCATATGATGCTTCATAGATTATGCCCCCATAAGATGCTCCATAGAATATGCCCCCATATGCTGCTTCCGCTGCTGCAAATAAAAAAAATGACATACTCACCTCTTGTTGCTGGGGGCCAGGTGCCGATGTCACCGCTCTCTCCCCTGGCATCTGAGATATTCACCTGTCCCCAGTCCAATGCTGCTCATCGCTGTCTGCCAGGCCCTATGTCAATGACTGTTCAGGCAGAGGACACGGTACGCCCTAACTACGTCATCATGCCCTCTGCTGCCTGAACGTCACTGACAGATGACCTGGCAGACAGTGGCCAGCAGCGTTTGAACGGGGACAGGTGAATACTGATATGCTTACCCCCTCCTGGTGCGGTCTCTGCAGCCCCCTGCTTCTCCCACAGTCTCCCTTCCTTCCTTCAGCGGTCATGTGGTACCGCTCATTAAAGTCATGAATATGTGAATATTCATGACTTTAATGAGCGGCACCACGTAATTGCTGAAGGAAGGAAGGGAGACCGTGGGAGAAGCGGGGGTGCTGCGCCAGGAGGGGTAAGTATGATCTGACTCCCCTGCTCCCCCTCCCGTGCCGACCCCCTGGCATATATGACTCACGTATAAGCCAAGAGGGGGACTTTCAGCCCAAAAAAATGGGCAGAAAATCTTGGCATATACCCAAGTATATTCTGTAATCTGAACTACAATATGCCACTTCTTTTCTGAGGTTTGCACTGTGCCTCAAAAGTAGTTTTCAACCCCATATAAGGTATCCGTGTACTCAGGAGAAATTGCACAACAGACTTAGGGGTCCAATTTTCCCTGCTATCCTTGTGAAGATGAAAAAATGGGGCTAAAGCAACATTTTTGTGGGAAAAATATATTTATTATTTATTTTCACATATCAACGTTGTAAAATTCTGTGAAGCATCTGTGGGTTCAAGGTACTCACCATTCATCTAGATAAATTCCTTGAGCAGTCTAGTTTTCAAAATGGTGTCAATTGTGGGAGTTTTCACTGTTTACACACATCAGGGGCTCTCCAAATGCACCATGACACCTGCAGACCATTCCATCAAAGTCTGTGTTAAAAAACGTAACTATATCCATTCTGAGCCCTTCCATGCACCAAAACAGTAGTTTTTCCCCACATATGGGGCAGCTGTATACTCAGGAGAAATTGCACAACGAATTGTGAGTTCTGTAGTCCCCTGTTACCCTTGCAAAAATAAAAAAAATTTGACTAAAAGAACATTTTTACAGAAAAAATTGTAACATAGTAACATAGTTATTAAGGTTGAAGGAAGACTAAGTCCATCTAGTTCAACCCATATCCTGTCCTAACTTGCCCTAACATGTTGATCCAGAGGAAGGCAAAAAAACCCATGTGGCAAACAGTAAGCTTCACATTGGGGAAAAAATTTCCTTCCTGACTCCACATATGGCAATCAGACTAGCTCCCTCGATCAGCGCAATATCAAGTAAACTAGTGTATACAACCTGTAATATTATACTTTTTAAGAAAAGCATCCAGACTTTTCTTAAATTTTAGTAGGGAATAAGTCATTACAACATCACATGGCAGAGAGTTCCATTGTCTCACTGCTCTTACAGTAAAGAATCCGCATCTGTGATTATTAGAGTTGGGCGACTTTTGGTTTTTTAGGGTCGAGTTTCGTTTCATGAAACCCGACTTTTCCAAAAGTCGGGTGGAGCAAAATCGGCCGACTATAGGGAAAAGTCGGGGGTCCGACCGAAACACGAAACCCAATGTAAGTCAATGGGGAATTAAAGTCGGCAGTGAGAGGAGGACAGGAAACACACCTACAGTGCCCATTTGAATGCCAAAATTATCAATTCTTATTACTTAAGCTTGTCAACCTTAATTTACTTCATAATACTAGTTAAGCACTGAAAAATGGGGGTTATTTGGCTACAGTTGTGGGGGGGTGGGGCTGGCTCCAGGTTTTCGTGGGCCCAGGGCCAAAGAGCGCCCCTTTAACACATACCACAACTCATGATGCTCCGATACGGCAGAGAAATAGCAGTATAGTACAATGAAAAATACTTCACTTCTTACATCTCATGACTGATATCCATTTTAAATTCTCCAATACCTCCAAAAACGGACAGTATATAACTCCATACAGTATTATGGCCAGCGCTTAGTGCGCTATACAGAGTAATGAGGCCCATATATTTCTCCATATGGAATCATTGATCCCATATAATGTTTCAAACCGTATATGATGAGCTCCACATAATGCTATAGTATATGTTGGTCCCAATGGATGAAGCTCCTCTGTCTTATGGGCCCAAATAATGCTCCATATATAATGGGCCCCATTTCTACTACTCTAGTGTATAATGGGCCCTGTAAATGCTGCTCCAGTGTCTGATGTCCACCTTTGGAATGCTCCAGTGTATGGTGGGCCCCATATATAATTCACCAGAGTATAGTGCTCCCCAAAAATTGCTGTCCCAACATTGAAAACAATTACATAAGTCTCCTTGCTAGGGAATCCCTGCACTACTCTGAACTCCTTGTCGTCCCCATCTTCCATCTCACTGCATTTGGCTGTTTAGGCCCTCCCACCGGCAGAGACACTTTTGTGTACTCTGCGGTGCCCTGTGCCAGTGCCATCGCCCATGAGTATGCCCCCCACCTGCTCAAGGAACCTGCACTTTCATCTGCACCTTCCTCTTTGTCACCGTGTAAGGTGGTATAGTATGCGGGAAGGGGAACCTGAGTTTCCTCTGGGTCAGATTCTGGCAGTGTAGAGTGCGAGGGGAATGTAGTGGTCTGGGTCAATGTACCAGCAGCATCATCCAGCAGTGGCTGGGCCTCAGTGCACTTGTGGCGTCCCCAAGAGTACGGTCGCCACTGTGGCATTACCTTCCTCCTAGGGAGTGTGTTGTCAAGCTTGGGAGCAACGAAGGATCTCTCTAGCAGTGAAACCAACACACAACACATTTCCCACTCCAGGCTAGCAGGGAGACCTCTGAACCTGACTGCTGAGGAGCTGCTCTCTGTGGTCGGGAGGAGGTAAGTTAGGGCACTCTGTGCAGGGAAGGGGAAGTGTTGTGAGTTCATTTTCCCCTTCACCATTGAGGTCTGATGAACTCCCTCTTCTGGTGAAGGAAGATAGTGAGGCTGATTACCAAGCACCTGAGCAGGATGATGATGACTGGGTGACTGGAATTGCTGACTGGATATAAGGCAGCCGACGCCCTTCTGCCTTGCTGGTGATTTCTCAGAGGGATTCTAGGAGACCAGTCTGATTCCTGCTCCTCAAAAGCTAAGTTTTCTGCTCTGCTTTTTGCATTTGTGTTTTGGTTTAGTTTTGCCTTGTTTTTCTGGATTTCTGCCATTCCCTGCTGGGGTGAGCTGAATTCCTTTTTGCTCTGTCTTCAGAAAATACCTGAGTACTGATATAGTCTTTTTGAAGCCTAGCGTCTTCAGGGCTTTTTTCCCTATCAGTCTGTTGGCTCTTGTTTTGATAGGGTTTTGGCGGATTGCAGACAGCAGCTTTTCTATCCTGTCCTATTTAGTTAGCTTGGGCCCCATCATTTGCTCAGCCTATCTTTCTATCTGTGTGAGTGTTTTTTCATCTTGCTTCACCGTCATTATATGTTGGGGGCTGCCTATTGCTTTGGGGTCTGCTCTGGGGCAGTTTAGATTTCCCTTTCTGTCTTTAGGTTATTTAGTTCTCCGGCTGTGATCAAGGGGTCTAGGGCACCGTAGGAACCCCCTACGGCTACTGCTAGTTGTTGTTGATAGGTTCAGGGGTCTGCAATCCGATAGCTGCCAATTTCTCTGGTTTTCTGGACTTAGCTAGTATTTCTGTTTTTGCCTCCTACGGTGACTCATTCATAACAGGGAAGTGTGTGGACATGAGAAGGGGAGCTGGAGGATGAGCAGAGTTAAGGCTCACTCCTAGCTGGAGCGCATTGTCCCGATTCCGGTCTCCGAGTTGGTAGGGACACTGACGTTCCTGCAGCAGAAACCAGGGGAAGTAGCAGCTATAAATGCTCTGTACCCAACTAAGGCTCGGAGGCCCCAACATCGACGTGTGGGAGCCAGAAGGAAAAGGCTACAGCTGTCTGCCATACAAGTAAAGTCTGAGGAACATCTGTTAGACAGGAGGCGCTTCAGTGAACCACGGTCCTGTGAGTGCTTCCCCCACAAGCGCTAGAAAGGAGACATTCAGGAAGGTACATGTTGGCGGAGTGTTGGAAGGGAGCTTTCCATTTTGGTCCCGGAGGTTGGCTGAGGTCCTGACCTGGAGGAAACAGCACGGAGGCAGGCATCTGTGTAACCTGCAGACTGTGAGTAAAGCTTTGGAACTGCACGCTCTGGTGTCCTACAGTTATTCCAGCACCGCTACATCTGGGTACCAGCACCTACACCGCCTGTGCCTTTCCCCTATCACTACATCTACACTTCCCTGGGACTCCAGCTCCACCTGTGGGGAGCTTCACCATCTTTGCTGCACAACACCATCAGTCCCAGAGGATCTGCATGCAGCGTCGGCCTAACATCTATGTTGCCGAACACCACAGGTGGCATCAAACCATCTATATAAACTCTTTACCATTATACCACACCATTTACATGGGCGCCCAGGGACACCATCCGGGTCACCGCTGCTGTGACACATCCCACTGACACCAGCCCGGTACCGAGTACCCCACAGCCCTGGGAGGGCGACCCATATGCCGATTGCTGATCGGGCGGCGTTATTCCCACGAACCTCCAAACAGCGTCCATGAAGGCAAAGTTTTTGGTTTCCGGGGGCAGTATGATTGCAAAGCTGAACCTTAAAGGAATGTCCAAAAGGGCACCACCAGGAGTGGAGCCTGTGGCTTAATTGGACTCCACCCGGGAAACCACAACCATGCCACCTAAAGAAAAGATGCACACTTTGAAAGCTTTGTCGATTCTGTGTGTGGTGTGGTATGTGTGTTTGTAGTTGTGCTAGTGATTTCTCAGCTTTATTCCGTTAACAACCGAGACTCCGACATGCCCCCGCAGTACGCGTCAAGCTTACTAGAGGGATAAGCGAGGCTCTGGCACGTGAGATCGAGCAATAACAGGTCTAGCCTGGGCTGCATGCACGCTACACTGAAAGGACTAGCTTTTGTCGCTTACAGGTGCAGATAACCTGCTGAACTCCGTTAGTGATGGGGATCTGGGATTCAGATTATTCCCCGCGAACGATGATTTCCCAGTAAGTTCAGGTCAACCGCAATTCCGGAGTTAGGCCTAACCGTCATTCCTGAAAAAATTACGTGTCCAAACCACAGGTGCTGTAGCTTGCTTAACAGCTCGGCAGCCGTTCTCAGGCCCAGTATGGATTCAACAACATTGTAGAAAGTTGATAAAGGGTACAGTTTCACCGGATAACACGTATATATGTAGCCTAGTTTACACATTAAAAATATATGTCTATAGATCAGGAGGCAGACTCAGATGTTCTCAGGCCCAGTATGGATTTGACAAGATTGTACAAAGTTGAGAAAGGGTACTTTATCACTGGATAGCAGGTATATATAGCATAGTTTAAACATGTAAAATCTCCGTGTTCTCAGTATGGATTACATAGCAATCTAAAAAGTGGAAAAAAGGAAATGCATTTGAGGCGTACACAACTATATACTTTTGGTGTTATTTTTAAATCTTCATATATATTTCTGTCTCAGTAATACAGTCCAGCCTCTCCGCAATAGGAAATGAAATGCATACAATTACTGACATAAAGGCTAGTGATTGCAGAAATCTAGGAATTACTATTCATGGGAAAAACTTCCGTCACAATTCTCACAGGCGATGCTGACCCTCAATTAATTTGTGTGTTGAGACAGTGAAAACATTTTTTTGTGAATAGTCTTGCTGTATCGCACTTCCGTTGATTCCATCACTGTTACTCATCTCAATCAAATTTTTATCACAGGGAGCGATGTAAACATGGTACTCACTGGCTATCATGATCTGTCACGTAACTTTGGAGTGCAAAAGACAGAAGCCACAGGCCGTAGGTGATTCTATTTGATTGGCATGAGAGGGCACATTTTAAAATGTGCGCCGCAATGTCACACGTTTGTGAGTAGGAAAACTGTGAAAGCTGATGATAAACCACCACTGCATGTCATTGTGAGTCGACGTCCATAAGAAATGGAAGCCATTGATCATCTGGAGCTAGAGCCCGGCCAGCAGGACAGGGCATAGCTACATCTTAACCATCATCTTTCAGTTCAATCAATTTGTAGTGGCACTCCCAGTGAAGGATTTGACAGCCCAGACTACACAGTGGAGGAGCAGGGAGAGGTAAACATTGCAAATGCTGGGGCCCTGCCCAAGCAAGGGGGGCACACTCGTGGGCGTCGGTACTGGCACTGGGCCCCTCATAGTACAGCGGTGTGTCTGACGGCGGGTGTGCACCACCACCGTCAGAGACACTTGATTGCACTATGAGGGACCCTGTGCCAGTGCCCGCACCCAAGAGTCGGCCTACCCACCTGTCCAGGGCAACGGCACTCACACGGTTTTGTGCGCTAGGAGGTGACCCCGGCCATGGGGGGGCAGCCCAGTTAGGGCGGTTTACAAAGTGGCATATGTTGATGTGGGACATTCAGCTGCTGCAAAAGGCGAAATAGGTCAAGTTCGCGGAATAGGAGGAGGACCAAAGCAAGCCATTTTTCTGGTAACCTATGTGTCATCAAGGGAAGGTGGGACAAAATCCTTGGAAACCCATGCATGGTTCATTTTAATGAAGGTTAGATCATCCACATTTTGGGTTGACGGACGGGTCCTTTTTTCTGTCAGGATTGATCCAGCTGCAGTGAAGACTCTTTCTGATAGCACACTTGCAGCTGGGCAAGCGAGCTCCTGTAAGGCATATTGTGCCAATTCAGGCCAGGTGTCCAGTTTAGCAGCCCAATAGTCAAAGGGGAATGACCTGTGCGGGAGAACATCGATATGGGAGGAAAAGTAGTTTGTAACCATAGTTGACAACTGCTGTCTCCTGTCACTTTCCATCGATGCAGTATTACCAGTTGTGTGAGCGGTACTTGAAAAATCAGTCCACAACATTGTCATGAAACACCTGTCTCCAACGCCACTTCTGCTGTGTGCACCACGAACACCTCTGCCAAGCTGCCCCCGGCCCGTACGGCTCGTGTGAGAACCATCACCGCTACTGTGTGCTGGGAATGCCTCAACCAACCAGTTTACCAGAGTTGCTTGTTTACTAGCCAATATTAGGTCAAGGTTCTCCTGTGGCATGATGTTTTGTAATTTGCCTTTATAGCATGGATCCAGGATGCTGGCCAACCAGTAGTCGTCATCGTTCATCATTTTGGCAATGCGGGGGTCCCTTTTGAGGATCTGCAAGGCATAATCTGACATGTGGGCCAATGTTCCCGGTGTCAATAATGCACTGCGAGTGCTGGTTGGAAGAGCACTTTCTGGCAAATCCACATCCTTCCAGTCACGCACAAACCCTGTACCAGACCTTGCCACACCAACATTTTCACATGCCCCACGAGATGCATCCTCCTCCCATAAGTAATCATCCCCATCATCATCCTCCTCCTCCTCTTCTTCCTCCACCTCGTCCAGGAGAGGTCCCTGAGCAGACAATGGCTGAATGTCATCAAGGATTCCCTCCTCCTCTTCTTCCTCGTCAACATTGGCTGCAGACGCCTGCTCCTTAAGGTGCGTCAAAGTTTGCATGAACAGACGCATAAGTGGGATGCTCATGCTTAGGATGGCGTCGTCTACGCTTACCAGCCGTGTGCATTCCTCAAAACACTGAAGGACTTTACAGAGGTCTTTCAGCTTCGATCACTGCACACCTGTCAACTCCATGTCTGCTCTGAAAGTGCCTGGCCGTGTATCCTCCCACAAATGCATTATGGCCTGCCTCTGTTCGCACAGCCGCTCAACCGTGTGCAGGGTGGAGTTCCACCTTGTTGCAATGTCAATAATGAGGCGGTGGTTGGGAAGGTGGAGCAATCGCTGCAGCTTCTGCATACGAATGGAGTGTACAGGCGACCGGCGGATGTGCGCGCACAGTCTTCGCACCTTCTTGAGCAGGGCTGTTAACTCCGGATAATTGTTGAGGAAGCACTGCACCACCAGGTTCAAGGTGTGAGCAAAGCAAGGTATGTGGCTGAGTTTTGAAAGGGCTATGGCTGCCACAAAATTACGGCCGTTATCACTAACTACCTTGCCTGCCTCAAGATGTATACTGCCCAGCCATGACTCAGTTTGTCGCTGAAAGTACTCGGCCAGCACCTCCGTGGTGTGTCTGTCGCCCAAACACATCATCTGCAACACAGCCTGCTGATGCTTTCCACTAGCTGCTCGATAGGGGGACACCTCGTGTGCAACAGTGGCAGTTGCAGATGGAGTGCTCGTACGACTGCGCTCTGTGGACGAGCTTTCGCTTCTGGAGGAGGAGGAGGAGGGGTGGTCGAACGCCTACAGCCAACTGTTTCCTATACCGTGGGCTAGGCAGCACTGTCCCACCACCGCTGTCCCCTGTGGACCCTGCATCCACCACATTAACCCAGTGCGCAGTGATGGACACGTAACGGCCCTGGCCATGCCGACTGGACCATGCATCTGTTGTGAGGTGCACCTTTCCACTCACTGACTGCTTGAGTGTATGGACAATGCGGTCTTTCATATGATGGTGGAGGGCTGGGATGGCTTTGCGAGAGAAGAAGTGGCGACTGGGTAGGTCATAGCGTGGTACTGCATAGGCCAAGAGTTCGTGGAAAGCTGCGCTTTCCACCAACCGATAGGGCATCATCTCTAACGAGATTAGTTTGGCAATGTGGGCATTCAAACCCAGTGTACGCGGATGAGAGACTGAGTACTTTCTTGACTTACTCATAGTCTCTGGGAGGGTGAGCTGGACTTGAGAGCTGCATATGGTGGAACTAGCGGTGGACAGGGCGGACTGAGAGAGGGTTGATGATGGTGATGGAGTTGATGTTCATTCTGATGGCCTAGATTCAGTCTTTCATTGATATAACAGTGGGATTCCCTGACTGCTTTGGCCTTGCAATGACACCTCAACATTTGCTGCTGTGCTAACCGGTGGGCTTACAGTGGGGGAAACAATGTAGTGTTGCTGACTTGAAAACAAACAAAAGCCAGCTCACCAAGTGTTCACTGACTCTGACAAAGATCTTACAGATCGAAACGCGTTGCCGTGTCCGTGTGTATGGCATTTACTATGAAGATGACATAATTTTAATGTTGAAATAAAGAAGAAATTTTTTACACGCAGCTGGAACTAATTGCTTTTTCAGCGTTGCTGACTACCTTCTTTGTGATCAGTTGCACATGTGGTACTTGAGGTTTGGTGTTGTGTCCACGCTTGCAAGTGCATGCTGGTTAAATGTCTAAGCATGCAACTGGTATTCAAATTTTTCAGATTTTTCCCTCGGCTAAAGGTCTTTGCGCACTTCTTACAGATAACCTTGGCCTGATCATGAGGATTTTGTTAAAAAAGTGCCACATTGCACTCTTCCTACTTTGGAAGACATATTGCGGCCTAGCACGCTGTGCTATTTTGACTGTCTGGACATGCTGTCCAGCAACTCTTTTGATTTTTGGAACCTGTCTTTGGAGTGCTCCGGGCCTGCCAGATAACAGCTGTTGCGATGTCGATGTCTGCTGTGGATGCTCCTCCTCCTCATCTGAGCTATTGGAAGCAGCACCCTCTTCCCCCAATGGATGCCAATCTGGGTCAACAACTGGGTCATCCATCACCTCCTCTTCAATGTCATGTGCACCTTCCTCTGTGTCACCGTGTATGGTGGTACAGTATGCGGGAAGGGGCACCTGAGTCTCATCAGGGTCAGAATCTGGCTCATTACACTGCGAGGACAATGTAGTGCTCTCAGTGAATGTACCAGCAGAATCATCTATCAGTGGCTGTGCATCAGTGCACTCCATGTCAGATTCATCTTGGCCTGGGTAATTCACCATTTCACTTGATAACCCAGGCATGGTATGTGAAAACAGCTCCATGGAGTCATCAGTTGTATGGCCTGCGTCATCCTTCAATCTTGGTTGGGATGAAGGACACAAGGAAAGGTGTGGTTCATGAACATGAGCCTCCAATGATGACTCAGTGCTTTTATTTTTTACAACTTGAGAAGAGGAGGCGATAGAGCTGGAGCCTGAGTCAGCAATGTAAGCCAAAACTTTTTCCTGATGCTCTGGCTTTAAAAGCGGTGTGCCAACTCCTAGAAAACTAAGCCTTTGAGGCCATGTGGAGCCAGACGATGACGCAGGCTTAACACCTCCTGCATTCGGTCCTATTTTGCTTTTGCCACTACCATCAGATCCACCACCAACACCATCATTACCAGCTGGCAACCCCCGCCCAATTCCACGGCCTCTTCCACCAGCTTTCCTCATTTTTGGTAAAAATGTACACAAAATCCGACAAACTATATAGTAATATAAAACAAGGTACAAGGTGTATATATGACAGGGGAGATGTAGAATTTCTGAACACACTTGTGGACACTGTTGGATTGTGTGAGGCCCAGTGAATATCACACCGCTATGTCACAGTCTCAATGTCGCAGGGGTGAAAAATGTCACTATAGGATAGGGGAGATGTAGAATTTCTGAACACACTTGTGGACACTGTTGGATTGTGTGAGGCCCAGTGAATATCACACCGCTATGTCACAGGCTCAATGTTGCAGGTTTGAAAAATGTCACTAAAGGACAGGGGAGATTTAGAATTTCTGAACACACTTGAGGACACTGTTGGATTGTGTGAGGCCCAGTGAATATCACACCGCTATGTCACAGGCTCAATGTCGCTGGTCTGAAAAATGTCACTATAGGACAGTGTGATGTAGAATTTCTGAACACACTTGTGGACACAGTTGGATTGTGTGAGGCCCAGTGAATATCACACCGCTATGTCACAGGCTTAATGTCGCAGGTGTGAAAAATGTCACTATAGGACAGGGGAGATGTAGAATTTCTGAACACACTTGTGGACACTGTTGGATTGTGTGAGGCCCAGTGAATATCACACCGCTATGTCACAGGCTCAATGTCGCAGGTGTGAAAAATGTCACTATAGGACAGGGGAGATGTAGAATTTCTGAACACACTTGTGGACACCGTTGGATTGTGTGAGGCACAGTGAATATCACACCGCTATGTCACAGGCTCAATGTCGTAGGCTCAATGTCGTAGATGTCAAAAATGTCACTATAGGACAGGGGAGATGTAGAATTTCTGAACACACTTGTGGACACAGTTGGATTGTGTGAGGCCCAGTGAATATCACACCGCTATGTCACAGGCTCAATGTCGTAGGCGTGAAAAATGTCACTATAGGACAGGGGAGATGTAGAATTTCTGAACACACTTGTGGATACTGTTGGATTGTGTGAGGCCCAGTGAATATCACACCGCTATGTCACAGGCTCAATGTCGCAGGTGTAAAAAATGTCACTATAGGACAGGGGAGATGTAGAATTTCTGAACACACTTGTGAACACTGTTGGATTGTGTGAGGCCCAGTGAATATCACACCGCTATGTCACATGCTCAATGTCGCAGGTGTGAAAAATGTCACTATAGGACAGGGGAGATGTAGAATTTCTGAACACACTTGTGTACACTGTTGGATTGTGTGAGGCCCAGTGAATATCACACCGCTATGTCACAGGCTCAATGTCGCAGACGTGAAAAATGTCACTATAGGACAGGGGAGATGTAGAATTTCTGAACACACTTGTGGATACTGTTGGATTGTGTGATGCCCAGTGAATATCACACCGCTATGTCACAGGCTCAATGTCGCAGGTGTAAAAAATGTCACTTTAGGACAGGGGAGATGTTTGCCAACTCCTAGAAAACTAAGCCTTCGAGGCCTTGTGGAGCCAGACGATGACGCAGGATTAACACCTCCTGCATTCGGTCCTATTTTGCTTTTGCCACTACCATCAGATCCACCACCAACACCATCATTACCAGCTGGCAACCCCCGCCCAATTCCATGGCCTTTTCCACCAGCTTTCCTCATTTTTGGTAAAAATGTACACAAAATCCCACAAACTATATAGTAATGTAAAACAAGGTGCAAGGTGTATATAGGACAGGGGAGATGTAGAATTTCTGAACACACTTATGGACACTGTTGGATTGTGTGAGGCCCAGTGAATATCACACCGCTATGTCACAGTCTCAATGTCGCAGGTGTGAAAAATGTCACTATAGGATAGGGGAGATGTAGAATTTCTGAACACACTTGTGGACACTGTTGGATTGTGTGAGGCCCAGTGAATATCACACTGCTATGTCACAGGCTCAATGTCGCAGGTTTGAAAAATGTCACTAAAGGACAGGGGAGATTTAGAATTTCTGAACACACTTGAGGACACTGTTGGATTGTGTGAGGCCCAGTGAATATCACACCGCTATGTCACAGGCTCAATGTCGCTGGTCTGAAAAATGTCACTATAGGACAGTGTGATGTAGAATTTCTGAACACACTTGTGGACACAGTTGGATTGTGTGAGGCCCAGTGAATATCACACCGCTATGTCACAGGCTTAATGTCGCAGGTGTGAAAAATGTCACTATAGGACAGGGGAGATGTAGAGTTTCTGAACACACTTGTGGACACTGTTGGATTGTGTGAGGCCCAGTGAATATCACACCGCTATGTCACAGGCTCAATGTCACAGGTGTGAAAAATGTCACTATAGGACAGGGGAGATGTAGAATTTCTGAACACACTTGTGGACACCGTTGGATTGTGTGAGGCACAGTGAATATCACACCACTATGTCACAGGCTCAATGTCGTAGGTGTGAAAAATGTCACTATAGGACAGGGGAGATGTAGAATTTCTGAACACACTTGTGGACAATGTTGGATTGTGTGAGGCCCAGTGAATATCACACCGCTATGTCACAGGCTCAATGTCGCAGGTGTGAAAAATGTCACTATAGGACAGGGGAGATGTAGAATTTCTGAACACACTTGTGGACACTGTTGGATTGTGTGAGGCCCAGTGAATATCACACCGCTATGTCACAGGCTCAATGTCGTAGGTGTGAAAAATGTCACTATAGGACAGGGGAGATGTAGAATTTCTGAACACATTTGTGGACACTGTTGGATTGTGTGAGGCCCAGTGAATATCACACCGCTATGTCACAGGCTCAATGTCGCAGGTGTGAAAAATGTCACTATAGGATAGGGGAGATGTAGAATTTCTGAACACACTTGTGGACACTGTTGGATTGTGTGATGCCCAGTGAATATCACACCGCTATGTCACAGGCTCAATGTCGCAGGTGTAAAAAATGTCACTGTAGGACAGGGGAGATGCAGAATTTCTGAACACACTTGAAAACACTGTTGGATTGTGTGAGGCCCAGTGAATATCACACCGCTATGTCACAGGCTCAATGTCGCTGGTGTGAAAAATGTCACTACAGGACAGGGGAGATGTAGAGTTTCTGAACACACTTGTGGACACTGTTGGATTGTATGAGGCCCAGTGAATATCACACCGCTATGTCACAGGCTCAATGTCGCAGGTGTGAAAAATGTCACTATAGGACAGGGGAGATGTAGAATTTCTGAACACACTTGTGGACACTATTGGATTGTGTGAGGCCCAGTGAATATCACACCGCTATGTCACATGCTCAATGTCGCAGGTGTGAAAAATGTCACTATAGGACAGGGGAGATGTAGAATTTCTGAACACACTTCTGGACACCGTTGGATTGTGTGAGGCCCAGTGAATATCACACCGCTATGTCACAGGCTCAATGTCGTAGGTGTGAAAAATGTCACTACAGGACAGGGGAGATGTAGAATTTCTGAACACACTTGTGGACACTGTTGGATTGTGTGAGGCCCAGTGAATATCACACCGCTATGTCACAGGCTCAATGTCGCTGGTGTGAAAAATGTCACTATAGGACAGGGGAGATGTAGAATTTCTGAACACACTTGTGGACACTGTTGGATTGTGTGAGGCCCAGTGAATATCACACCGCTATGTCACAGGCTCAATGTCGTAGGCATGAAAAATGTCACTATAGGACAGGGGAGATGTAGAATTTCTGAACACACTTGTGGATACTGTTGGATTGTGTGAGGCCCAGTGAATATCACACCGCTATGTCACAGGCTCAATGTCGCTGGTCTGAAAAATGTCACTATAGGACAGTGTGATGTAGAATTTCTGAACACACTTGTGGACACAGTTGGATTGTGTGAGGCCCAGTGAATATCACACCGCTATGTCACAGGCTTAATGTCGCAGTTGTAAAAAATGTCACTATAGGACAGGGGAGATGCAGAATTTCTGAACACACTTGTGAACACTGTTGGATTGTGTGAGGCCAAGTGAATATCACACCACTATGTCACATGCTCAATGTCGCTGGTGTGAGAAATGTCACTATAGGACAGGGGAGATATAGAATTTCTGAACACACTTGTGGACACTGTTGGATTGTGTGAGGCCCAGTGAATATCACACCGCTATGTCACAGGCTCAATGTCGTAGGCGTGAAAAATGTCACTATAGGACAGGGGAGATGTAGAATTTCTGAACACACTTGTGGATACTGTTGGATTGTGTGAGGCCCAGTGAATATCACACCGCTATGTCACAGGCTCAATGTCGCAGGTATAAAAAATGTCACTATAGGACAGGGGAGATGCAGAATTTCTGAACACACTTGTGAACACTGTTGGATTGTGTGAGGCCAAGTGAATATCACACCGCTATGTCACATGCTCAATGTCGCTGGTGTGAAAAATGTCACTATAGGACAGGGGAGATGTAGAATTTCTGAACACACTTGTGGACACTGTTGGATTGTGTGAGGCCCAGTGAATATCACACCGCTATGTCACAGGCTCAATGTCGCAGGTGTGAAAAATGTCACTATAGGACAGGGGAGATGTAGAATTTCTGAACACACTTGTGGACACTGTTGGATTGTGTGAGGCCCAGTGAATATCACACCGCTATGTCACAGGCTCAATGTCGTAGGTGTGAAAAATGTCACTATAGGACAGGGGAGATGTAGAATTTCTGAACACACTTGTGGACACTGTTGGATTGTGTGAGGCCCAGTGAATATCACACCGCTATGTCACAGGCTCAATGTCGCAGGTGTGAAAAATGTCACTATAGGACAGGGGAGATGTAGAATTTCTGAACACACTTGTGGACACTGTTGGATTGTGTGAGGCCCAGTGAATATCACACCGCTATGTCACAGGCTCAATGTCGTAGGTGTGAAAAATGTCACTATAGGACAGGGGAGATGTAGATTTTCTGAACACATTTGTGGACACTGTTGGATTGTGTGAGGCCCAGTGAATATCACACCGCTATGTCACAGGCTCAATGTCGCAGGTGTGAAAAATGTCACTATAGGATAGGGGAGATGTAGAATTTCTGAACACACTTGTGGACACTGTTGGATTGTGTGATGCCCAGTGAATATCACACCGCTATGTCACAGGCTCAATGTCGCAGGTGTAAAAAATGTCACTGTAGGACAGGGGAGATGCAGAATTTCTGAACACACTTGAAAACACTGTTGGATTGTGTGAGGCCCAGTGAATATCACACCGCTATGTCACAGGCTCAATGTCGCTGGTGTGAAAAATGTCACTACAGGACAGGGGAGATGGAGAGTTTCTGAACACACTTGTGGACACTGTTGGATTGTATGAGGCCCAGTGAATATCACACCGCTATGTCACAGGCTCAATGTCGCAGGTGTGAAAAATGTCACTATAGGACAGGGGAGATGTAGAATTTCTGAACACACTTGTGGACACTATTGGATTGTGTGAGGCCCAGTGAATATCACACCGCTATGTCACATGCTCAATGTCGCAGGTGTGAAAAATGTCACTATAGGACAGGGGAGATGTAGAATTTCTGAACACACTTCTGGACACCGTTGGATTGTGTGAGGCCCAGTGAATATCACACCGCTATGTCACAGGCTCAATGTCGTAGGTGTGAAAAATGTCACTACAGGACAGGGGAGATGTAGAATCTCTGAACACACTTGTGGACACTGTTGGATTGTGTGAGGCCCAGTGAATATCACACCGCTATGTCACAGGCTCAATGTCGCTGGTGTGAAAAATGTCACTATAGGATAGGGGAGATGTAGAATTTCTGAACACACTTGTGGACACTGTTGGATTGTGTGAGGCCCAGTGAATATCACACCGCTATGTCACAGGCTCAATGTCGTAGGCATGAAAAATGTCACTATAGGACAGGGGAGATGTAGAATTTCTGAACACACTTGTGGATACTGTTGGATTGTGTGAGGCCCAGTGAATATCACACCGCTATGTCACAGGCTCAATGTCGCAGTTGTAAAAAATGTCACTATAGGACAGGGGAGATGCAGAATTTCTGAACACACTTGTGAACACTGTTGGATTGTGTGAGGCCAAGTGAATATCACACCACTATGTCACATGCTCAATGTCGCTGGTGTGAAAAATGTCACTATAGGACAGGGGAGATGTAGAATTTCTGAACACATTGTGGATACTGTTGGATTGTGTGAGGCCCAGTGAATATCACACCGCTATGTCACAGGCTCAATGTCGCAGGTGTAAAAAATGTCACTATAGGACAGGGGAGATGCAGAATTTCTGAACACACTTGTGAACACTGTTGGATTGTGTGAGGCCAAGTGAATATCACACCGCTATGTCACATGCTCAATGTCGCTGGTGTGAAAAATGTCACTATAGGACAGGGGAGATGTAGAATTTCTGAACACACTTGTGGATACTGTTGGATTGTGTGAGGCCCAGTGAATATCACACCGCTATGTCACAGGCTCAATGTCGCAGGTGTGAAAAATGTCACTATAGGACAGGGGAGATGTAGAATTTCTGAACACACTTGTGGACACTGTTGGATTGTGTGAGGCCCAGTGAATATCACACCGCTATGTCACAGGCTCAATGTCGTAGGTGTGAAAAATGTCACTATAGGACAGGGGAGATGTAGAATTTCTGAACACACTTGTGGACACTGTTGGATTGTGTGAGGACCAGTGAATATCACACCGCTATGTCACAGGCTCAATGTCGCAGGTGTGAAAAATGTCACTATAGGACAGGGGAGATGTAGAATTTCTGAACACACTTGTGGACACTATTGGATTGTGTGAGGCCCAGTGAATATCACACCGCTATGTCACAGGCTCAATGTCGCAGGTGTGAAAAATGTCACTATAGGACAGGGGAGATGTAGAATTTCTGAACACACTTGTGGACACCGTTGGATTGTGTGAGGCCCAGTGAATATCACACCGCTATGTCACATGCTCAATGTCGTAGGTGTCAAAAATGTCACTATAGGATAGGGGAGATGTAGAATTTCTGAACACACTTGTGGACACTGTTGGATTGTGTGAGACCCAGTGAATATCACACCGCTATGTCACAGGCTCAATGTCGTAGGTGTGAAAAATGTCACTATAGGACAGGGGAGATGTAGAATTTCTGAACACACTTGTGGACACTGTTGGATTGTGTGAGGCCCAGTGAATATCACACCGCTATGTCACATGCTCAATTTCACTGGTGTGAAAAATGTCACTATAGGACAGGGGAGATGTAGAATTTCTGAACACACTTGTGGACACTGTTGGATTGTGTGAGGCCCAGTGAATATCACACCGCTATGTCACAGGCTCAATGTCGCAGGTGTGAAAAATGTCACTATAGGACAAGGGAGATGTAGAGTTTCTGAACACACTTGTGGACACTGTTGGATTGTGTGAGGCCCAGTGAATATCACACCTCTATGTCACAGGCTCATGTCGCAGGTGTGAAAAATGTCCCTATAGGACAGGGGAGATGTAGAATTTCTGTACACACTTGTGGACACCGTTGGATTGCGTGAGGCCCAGTGAATATCACACCGCTATGTCACAGGCTCAATGTCGTAGGTGTCAAAAATGTCACTATAGGACAGGGGAGATGTAGAATTTCTGAACACACTTGTGGACACTGTTGGATTGTGTGAGGCCCAGTGAATATCACACCGCTATGTCACAGGCTCAATGTCGTAGGTGTGAAAAATGTCACTATAGGACAGGGGAGATGTAGAATTTCTGAACACACTTGTGGACACTGTTGGATTGTGTGAGGCCCAGTGAATATCACACCGCTATGTCACAGGCTCAATGTCGTAGGTGTGAAAAATGTCACTATAGGACAGGGGAGATGTAGAATTTCTGAACACACTTGTGGACACTGTTGGATTGTGTGATGCCCAGTGAATATCACACCGCTATGTCACAGGCTCAATGTCGCAGGTGTGAAAAATGTCACTATAGGACAGGGGAGATGTAGAATTTCTGAACACACTTGTGGACACCGTTGGATTGTATGAGGCCCAGTGAATATCACACCGCTATGTCACAGGCTCAATGTCGCAGGTGTGAAAATTGTCACTATAGGACAGGGGAGATGTAGAATTTCTGAACACACTTGTGGACACTGTTGGACTGTATGAGGCACAGTGAATATCACACCGCTATGTCACAGGCTCAATGTCGCTGGTGTGAAAAATGTCACTATAGGACAGGGGAGATGTAGAATTTCTGAACACTCTTGTGGACACTGTTGGATTGTGTGAGGCCCAGTGTATATCACACCGCTATGTCACAGGCAGAAATTGGCTAGTGTATGACAAACTGCAAGGTGTATATAGAATTGGGCAGAATAGGAATCTCCCTAGAGTGTAGGTCTGTAAGAACGGAACAAGTCTTCGTCTTATCCTTACAGAGTCACACACAGATAGCTTCACTGTGGCCGTGATAACAGCCGTTACACGGTACTGAGAGAGGAGCGTGCACGTACACCGCTGTCCTGTGTCCGTAAAATTGTCAAGCTCCGTGTTTTTTAAGTATACGGACTGACACACGCTGTCTCTCTATAGTTTTGAATGTGATCAAACAGCAAATATACTTAACTGTTTGAAAACCAGACAAAACTAGAAAGTGGAGGTCTGTAAGAACGGAACATGTCCTCGACTTATCCTTACAGAGTCACACACAGATAGCTTCACTGTGGCCGTGATAACAGCCATTAAACGGTACTGTGTGAGGAGCGTACACCGGTGTATGGTGTGAAAAAATGCACGCTCAGTACCTCAACTGGACAAAAAAAAAATTTGGATTGCTTTTAAAAAAGCAGTTTGCAGAGCAGTGGAAAAACAGCAATGCAGCTATCAAGAAGCCTTATAAGGCAGCCTAACAACCAACACAGCTGATCCAGCAAAATATAGCCTCCACTTGCACTGCACACACAGTGACTGGTGTGTTGTACAGGCAAAATCGCTAGCAGCAGAAGCAGTTTTTGGTGTCTTCTTCCCTGCCTAACGCTCTCCCAACAGAATCAGCAGCAGCAGCAGCTCTCCCAATTCTGAGATCAGCATGAGTAACATGGCGGTTGGCGTGCACGCCCTTTTATACCCCCTGTGACGCCCCCCCAAGCAAGCCAATCACTTGCATGCCCTTCTCAAAGATGGTGGTGACCCCTGCCTATGTCATCACGTTGCCCACAGTGTCTGTGGATCCTGATTGGCTGAAAAAGGGCAGAAAACAAACTTTTTAAACTCGACTTTGACGCTAAAGTCGCCGAGCTCGTGGCCGACCTCACCCTAGGGTCGGGTTTCGTTTCATGAAACCCGACTTTACTAAAAGTCGGCGACTTTTGAAATTTTTCGACCCGTTTCGCTCAACTCTAGTGATTATGCTTAAACCTTCCTTCCTCCAGATGTAGAGGATGCCCCCTTGTCCCCGTCACAGGTCTAAGAGTAAAAAGATCATTAGAAAAGTCTTTGTACTGTCCTCGCATATATTTATACATTGTAATAAGATCACCCCTAAGCCTTCGATTTTCCAAACTAAATAACCCCGAGAGTAATAACCTGTCTTGGTATTGCAGACCCCCCAGTTCCCTAATAATCTTGGTCGCTCTTCTCTGCACCTGCTCAAGTTCAGCTATGTCTTCCTTATACACTGGAGACCAGAACTGTGCACAGTAGTGTCATCTGCAAATATTGAAATTCTACTCTCTATGCCCCCTTCAAGGTCATTAATAAAAATGTTAAAAAGAAGCAGCCCCAATACTGACCCCTGTGGTACCCCACTGCTAACTATGACCCAGTCTGAGTGTGCTCCATTAATAACGACCCTTTGTTTCCTATCCTTGAGCCAGCTCATAACCTACTTACACATATTTTACCCTATCCCCATTGTTCTCATTTTATGTATCAACCTTTTGTGTGGCACCGTATCAAAAGGTTTTGAAAAGTCCATGTACACCACGTCCACTGCATTTCCTTGGTCCAGTCCGGAACTTACCTCTTCCGGTCCCTCGGAAAACCATGTTGATATTGGGTCATGGGGTTATTCTTCTTCAGATACTCCAGTATAGTAGCTCTTAGGAAACCCTCCAGGATTTTATCCACAGTTGAGGTTAAGCTTACTGGCATATAATTTCCAAGTTCAGTTTTTGTCTCCTTTTTGAATATTGGCACCACATTTGCTATACGCCAGCCCTGTGGTTCAGACCCTGTTATTATGGAATCTTTAAATGTTAAAAATAATGGTCTATCTATGACTGTACTTAATTACTGCAGTACTCGGGGGGTGTATCCTATCTGAGCCCGTGGATTTGTCAATTTTAGTGATTTTTAGATGCTGCCGTACTTCCTGCTGGGTTAAACAGGTTACATTTAATAGAGAATTTGTTTTATCTGATCTTGGTATCCGTCATGGGATTTTCTTGTGTAAATACTGTTGAAAAAAAGTAATTTAGCATATTGGCTTTTTCCTCATCCTCATCCACCATTTCACCCAGACTATTTTTAAGGGGGTCAACACTATAATTTTTTAGTTTCTTGCTATTTATGTAGTTAAAGAATATTTTGGGATTATTTTTACTTTCTCTGGCAATGAGTCTCTCTGTCTCAATCTTTGCTGCTTTGATTTGCTTTTTACAGAATTGATTTTAATCTTTCGTATTTATTTAATGCCTCATCACTATATACTTGCTTTATTTCTCTAAATGCTTTATTTTTGTCACTTATTGCGCCCATTACAGCTCTTTTTAGCCATAGTGGTTTCCCCCTATTTATAGCATGTTTATTCCCATACGGTATATATTGTACACAGGTCCTATTCAGGTTGCTAATAAACGTCTCCCATTTTCTTTGTGTATTTTAATGTCTCAGGATATCGTCCCAGTTAATTGCACCAAGATCATCTCTCATCCGTTGGAAATTTGCCTTCCTGAAGTTTAGTGTCCTTGTAACCCCTCTACTACACATCTGTTATGACTAGGTCACCAAGGAGGATAACCGGGAAATAAACTAGGCAACCAGAACACCAGAAAGGTTGCCAACTTAGCGGATTGCAGACCCCTAAACCTAACAACACAACTAGAATTAGCCATGAGACATACCTATGATACCATAGACGCCTCGGCACAGCCAGAGAGTTAACTAAGCCTAAAACAAGAAAGGGGAAAGCTAAACTGCCCCAGAGCAGAACCCCAAAGGAATAGATACCCCCAAACATGTATTGCCAGGGAGACAAGATGAGGCACAAACACAGGCAGAAAATAGAGTAAGCAAATGATGGGGCCCAAACTGTCTAGATAGCACAGGACAAAAAAGATACTGTCTGCAATCACGCAAAACCCTAAAAAATCCAACACGTCTGATATGCAAAAATACTGAGGTCACACGACCTCTCCCCCACTAGATCAGCATTCTGGTGTGAACTGGAAACAAAACCAAAGACACTGCTATAACAGGGGATTAGCAATACTGAACAGACTGACATAAGCTGAGGCATATGGAGAGGGGTCCAGCACCAGTACCAGCAGGTAAAAATGCTGAACCCACACAGCAATGCAGAAAGCAGAGAAAGACAGAACTGAATGAAATGCAAAAAGATTCCAGCAAACAAATAACTTATCTGAATGATGCAGGACCAAGCAGGGGACAAGCGGACTTCAAGATACACAGGAAGAAAAACAAATCACCAGCAGTAACTGAAGGAAGCTTGCTCACTTAAATCTTCCCAGTCTGTAACACCTGACTTCCACTCATCGTCTTCAGGTGATGGACTTCTGTCAACCCGACCAGCTCCACTACCTGCAGCCACCACAAGAGGGAGCCCAAACTCAGAAGTCATGTTCAGAGTGTTCACAACACACATCTCATTAAAGGATACATGAAAACTTATTATTTTGTGATCAGTATTACCCAAACGACCCTCAACCCTTATATTCGATATGTGGTCTGGCCTGTTAGTTAATGTTAGGTCTAGCAGTGCCCCCCTCTTGTTGGGTCCTGAACCAGTTATGAAAGGTAATTGTCTCTCATAGTTGTCAAAAACCTATTACTTTTGCTGGAACTGCAGGTTTCGGTTCCCCAATGTATTTCAGGGTAGTTGAAGTCCCCCATAATAATGACCTCTCCTTGAGTCACTGCTTCATCTATTTGCTTTACAAGGATATTCTCTGTTGCTTCCATTATTTTTGGAGACTTATAACAAACCCCTATCAGTAATTTACTATTTTTCCCCCTCCCCTTATCTCTACCCACAGGGACTCTACATATTCATTAGATTCACATATATTATCACGCAGGATGGGTTTTAAGGATGATTTTACATATAAACACACACCCCTCTCGCATGTTTGTATAGTCATTTCTGAACAGACTATAGCACTGTAAATTAACCGCCCAGTCATGGCTCTCATCCAGCCATGTCTCAGATATCCCCACCATGTCATAATTATGTTTCAACAAAATTAATTCTAATTCCTCCATTTTGTTAGCGAAGCTTCTGGCATTAGTATACATGCACTTTATATAGCTCTCTGTACCTCTATTCTTTCTTAAATTATTAACTGTTCTAAACAAAACCCCCATGCCACCCCCACCCCCAATTTCATTATCTGTGCCCAGGTCTCTATCTGCACTGTCTTAGCCTCCTATGAAATCAATAACCTCCCCCAAGTCCCTAGTTTAAACATTCCTCCAACCTTCTAGCCATTTTCTCCCCAAGCACAGCTGCACCCTCCCCATTGAGGTGCAGCCCATCCCTAGCATAGAACCTGTAGCCAACTGAGAAGTTGGCCCAGTTCTCCAGGAACCCAAACCCCTCCTTCCTACACCAATTCTTGAGCCACTTATTAACCCCCCTAATCTCCCGTTGCCTCTCTGGCATGGCACGTGGAACAGGAAGTATTTTCAAAAATACCACCTTGGAGGTCCTTGCTTTAAGCTTACAGCCTAATTCCCTGAAATCATCTTTAAGGACCTTCCACCTTCCTCTAATTTTGTCATTTGTGCCAATGTGCACCATGACTGCTGGGTCCTCACCAGCCCCTCCCAGTAACCTGTCAACCCAATCAACGATGTGCTGGACTCGAGCGCCAGGTAGGCAGCACACTGTTCGACGATCCCTGTCTTTGTGACAGATTGTCCTATCTGTTCCCCTAATAATTGAGTCCCCCACTACCAGCACCTGTCTGGCCTGCCCTGCTCTCCTTTTTCCCCCTTACTGGAGCAGTCACTCCTCCGGCTTTCTGAGGACATGCCTTGCTGCAGCAGTGCTACCCCTGCACTGACACTCCCCTCATCTGCCAACTTAGCAAACTTATTGGGTTGTGCCAGATCAGGACTAGCCACCCTGGCGCTCTTCCCTCTACCCTGCCTTCTAACTGTCACTCAGCTTGCTGCTTCACTGTCCTGCAGCTCCAAACTAGCCTGCCCCCCTCATCTTTCCCATTGAGCATCTGTTCAGTGAGCAGAAGACTCCTTTCCATATTGTCTATGGATCTCAGTGTTGCCTGCTGCACATTTAGATCCAGTATCTGGGCTTCCAAATGCACAATGTGCTCACATCTCACACAGCAGTATGCACCCTCGATTGGCTGGTCAAGGATTGCAGAAATGCGGCAAGATGTACACTGAATGGAATTGGCAATAGTGGAGCACATCCTTATGGGGATTGCATCAGACAGAAAAGATAAGTAAAAATAAATAGTAACATAGTAACATAGTTATTAAGGTTGAAGGAAGACTTCAACGCAATATTAAGAAAACTAGTGTATATACCATGTAATATTATACTTTTCAAGAATGGCATCCAGTCCCTTCTTAAATTTTTGTAGGGAATCACTTATTACAACATCATATGGCAGAGAGTTCCATAGTCTCACTGCTCTTACAGTAAAGAATCCGCTGTTGTGAGTTCATTTTCCCCTTCACCATTGAGGTCTGATGAACTCCCTCTTCTGGTGAAGGAAGGTAGTGAGGCTGATTACAAAGCACCTGAGCAGAATGATAATGACTGGGTGACTGGAATTGCTGACTGGATATAAGGCAGCCGACGCCCTTTCTGCCTTGCGGGTGATTTCTCTGAGGGATTCTTGGAGACCAGTCTGATTCCTCAAAAGCTAAGTTTTCTGCTCTGCTTTTTGCATTTGTGTTTTGGTTTTGTTTTGCCTTGTTTTTATGGATTTCTGCCTTTCCCTGCTGGGTGAGCTGAATTCCTTTTTGCTCTGTCCTCAGAAAATACCTGAGTACTGATATAGTCTTTTTGAAGCCTAGCGTCTTCAGGGCTTTTTTCCCCATCAGTCTGTTGGCTCTTGTTTTGATAGGGTTTTGGCGGATTGCAGACAGCAGCTTTTCTATCCTGCCCTATTTAGTTAGCTTGGGCCCCATCATTTGCTCAGCCTATCTTTCTATCTGTGTGTTTTTTCATCTTGCTTCACCGTCATTATATGTTGGGGGCTGCCTATTGCTTTGGGGTCTGCTCTGGGGCAGTTTAGATTTCACTTTCTGTGTTTAGGCTATGTAGTTCTCCAGCTGTGATCGAGCACCGTAGGACCCCCCCCCAGCTACTGCTAGTTGTTGTTGTTAGGTTCAGGGGTCTGCAATCCGATAGCTGCCAACTTCTCTGGTTTTCTGGACTTAGCTAGTATTTCTGTTTTTGCCTCCTATGGTGACTCATTCATAACAGAATGACATGCCATACCGCAGATCCTAGGGTACTCAATAGCAGGAAAGAACTGTAAAAAAAAAAAAAGAAACAAAAAGTGTATATATTTTTTCCTCTATATCTCTGAGGCCGTAGGGGGAATTTTTTTCTCTCAATGGAGATAAAGCAATTGTCTGATCGTGTGGAGCAGCTCGCTGCGGAAGTGCGGGGAATTTCCACCTACCTTGCTCATTCACATGCTGCTGAACCAAATATCCCTACTCCTGATGTGTTTTTTGGGGATCGGTCTAAATTTTTGAATTTCAAAAATAATTGTAAATTATTTTTTGCCTTGAAGCCTAACTCGTCAGGGAGCTCAGCGCAGCAGGTTAAAATTGTCATCTCTTTGCTGCATGGCAATCCCCAGGATTGGGCGTTTTCTTTGAAACCAGATGATCCTATTCTGACTAGAGTTGAGCGAAACAGGCAAAAAAATTCAAAAGTCTCCGACTTTTGGCAAAGTCGGGTTTCATGAAACGAAACCCGACCCTAGGATGAGGTCGGCCACGAGGTCGGCGACTTACGCGCCAAAGTCGCATTTCAAAAGTTTGTTTTGCGCTCTTTTTTAGCCAATCAGAATCCACGGACAATGTGGGCAATGTGATGACATAGGCACGGGTCACCACCATCTTTCAGAAGGGCATGCAAGTGATTGGCTTGCTTTGGGGGGTGTCACAGGGGGTATAAAAGGGCGTGCACGCCGACCGCCATGTTACTCATGCTGATCTCAGAATAGGGAGAGCTGCTGCTGCTGCTGATTTTGTAGGGAGAGCGTTAGGCAGGGAAGAAGACACCAAAAACTGCTTCTGCTGCTAGCGATTTTGCCTGTACAACACACCAGTCACTGTGCAGTGCAAGGGGAGGCTATATAGTGGTGTATCAGTGGTGTTGGTTGTTGGGCTGCCTTCTAAGGCTTCCTGACATTCCTGCATTGCTGTTTACCCACTGCTCCGCAAACTGCTTTTTTAAAAGCAATCCCAATTTTTTTTTTGTCCTGCTGAGAAGAAGAAAAAAAAACTGCTTCTGCTGCTAGCGATTTTGCCTGTACAACACACCAGTCACTGTGCAGTGCAAGGGGAGGCTATATAGTGGTGTATCAGTGGTGTTGGGCTGCCTTCTAAGGCTTCCTGACATTCCTGCATTGCTGTTTACCCACTGCTCCGCAAACTGCTTTTTTAAAAGCAATCCCGATTTTTTTTTTTGTCCTGCTGAGAAGAAGAAAAAAAAACTGCTTCTGCTGCTAGCGATTTTGCCTGTACAACACACCAGTCACTGTGCAGTGCAAGGGGAGGCTATATAGTGGTGTATCAGTGGTGTTGGTTGTTGGGCTGCCTTCTAAGGCTTCCTGACATTCCTGCATTGCTGTTTACCCACTGCTCTGCAAACTGCTTTTTTAAAAGCAATCACAATTTTTTTTTTTTGTCCTGCTGAGGTACTGAGCGTGCATTTTTTCACACCATACAGCGGTGTACGCTCCTCACACAGTACCGTGTAATGGCTGTTATCACAGCCACAGTGAAGCTATCAGTGAGTCACTCTGTGAGAATAGTTCGAGGACATGTTCCGTTCTGCACACCTGCACACCTGCACTCTAGGGAGATTCCAATTCTGCCCAATTCTACATAAACCTTGTAGTTTGTGATACACTAGCCAATTTCTGCCTGTGACAGAGCGCTCAGATACTCAGTGGGCCTCACACAATCCATAAGTGTCCAGTGTCCACAAGTGTGTGCAGAAATTAAAAATCTCCCTTATCCTCTAGTCACTTTGGTCACAGCTCTGCCATCGAGCCTGTGACAGAGCGCTCAGATACTCAGTGGGCCTCACACAATCCATAAGTGTCCAGTGTCCACAAGTGTGTGCAGAAATTAAAAATCTCCCTTATCCTCTAGTCACTTTGGTCACAGCTCTGCCATCGAGCCTGTGACAGAGCGCTCAGATACTCAGTGGGCCTCACACAATCCATAAGTGTCCAGTGTCCACAAGTGTGTGCAGAAATTAAAAATCTCCCTTATCCTCTAGTCACTTTGGTCACAGCTCTGCCATCGAGCCTGTGACAGAGCGCTCAGATACTCAGTGGGCCTCACACAATCCATAAGTGTCCAGTGTCCACAAGTGTGTGCAGAAATTAAAAATCTCCCTTATCCTCTAGTCACTTTGGTCACAGCTCTGCCATCGAGCCTGTGACAGAGCGCTCAGATACTCAGTGGGCCTCACACAATCCATAAGTGTCCAGTGTCCACAAGTGTGTGCAGAAATTAAAAATCTGCCTTATCCTCTAGTCACTTTGGTCACAGCTCTGCCATCGAGCCTGTGACAGAGCGCTCAGATACTCAGTGGGCCTCACACAATCCATAAGTGTCCAGTGTCTACAAGTGTGTGCAGAAATTAAAAATCTCCCTTATCCTCTAGTCACTTTGGTCACAGCTCTGCCATCGAGCCTGTGACAGAGCGCTCAGATACTCAGTGGGCCTCACACAGTCCATAAGTGTCCAGTGTCCACAAGTGTGTGCAGAAATTAAAAATCTCCCTTATCCTCTAGTCACTTTGGTCACAGCTCTGCCATCGAGCCTGTGACAGAGCGCTCAGATACTCAGTGGGCCTCACACAATCCATAAGTGTCCAGTGTCCACAAGTGTGTGCAGAAATTAAAAATCTCCCTTATCCTCTAGTCACTTTGGTCACAGCTCTGCCATCGAGCATGTGACAGAGCGCTCAGATACTCAGTGGGCCTCACACAATCCATAAGTGTCCAGTGTCCACAAGTGTGTGCAGAAATTAAAAATCTCCCTTATCCTCTAGTCACTTTGGTCACAGCTCTGCCATCGAGCCTGTGACAGAGCGCTCAGATACTCAGTGGGCCTCACACAATCCAAAAGTGTCCAGTGTCCACAAGTGTCTGCAGAAATTCAAAATCTCCCCTGTCCTATAGACACCTTGTACCTTGTTTTACATTACTATATAGTTTGTTGGATTTTGTCTACATTTCTACCAAAAATGAGGAAGGCTGGTGGAAGAGGCCGTGGAATTGGGCGGGGGTTGGCAGCTGGTAATGATGGTGTTGGTGGTGGATCTGATGGTAGTGGCAAGAGCAAAATAGGACCGAATGCAGGAGGTGTTGAGCCTGCGTCATCGTCTGGCTACATAAAGCCTCGAACGCTTAGTTTTCTAGGAGTTGGCAAACCGCTTTTAAAGCCAGAGAATCAGGAAAAAGTTTTGTCTTACATTGCTGACTCAGCCTCCAGCTCTATCGCCTCCTCATCTTCAGTTGTAAAAAGTAAAAGCACTGAGTCGTCATTGGAGGCTCATGTTCATGAACCACACCTTTCCTTGTGTCCTTCACCCCAACCAAGATTGAAGGATGACGCAGGCCATACTACTGATTACTCCATGGAGCTGTTTTCACATACCATGCCTGGATTATCAAGTGAAATGGTGAATTACCCAGGCCAAGATGAATCTGACATGGAGTGCACTGATGCACAGCCGCTGATGGATGATTCTGCTGGTACATTCACTCAGAGCACTACATTGTCCTCGCAGTGTACAGAGCCAGATTCTGACCCTGATGAGACTCAGGTGCCCCTTCCCGCACACTATACCACCATACACGGTGACACAGAGGAAGGTGCACATGACATAGAAGAGGAGGTGATGGATGACCCAGTTGTTGACCCAGATTGGCATCCATTGGGGGAAGAGGGTGCTGCTTCCAATAGCTCAGATGAGGAGCATCCACAGCAGACATCGACATCGCAACAGCTGTTATCTGGCAGGCCCGGAGCACTCCAAAGACAGGTTCCAAACATCAAAAGAGTTGCTGGACAGCTTGTCCAGAGGGTCAAAAGATCACAGCGTGCTAGGCTGCAAAATGTCTGCCAAAGTAGGAAGAGTGCAGTGTGGCACTTTTTTGAACAAAATCCTCATGATCAGGCCAAGGTTATCTGTAAGAAGTGCGCAAAGACCTTTAGCCGAGGGAAAAATCTGAAAAATTTGAATACCAGTTGCATGCTTAGACATTTAACCAGCATGCACTTGCAAGCGTGGACACAACACCAAACCTCAAGTGCCACATGTGCAACTGATCACAAAGAAGGTAGTCAGCAACGCTACATTGTTTCCCCCACTGTAAGCCCACCGGTTAGCACAGCAGCAAATGTTGAGGTATCGTTGCAATGCCACAGCAGTCAGGGAATCCCACTGTTATATCAACGAAAGACTGATTCTAGGCCATCAGAAAGAACAACAACTCCATCACCATCATCAACCCTCTCTCAGTCCGCCCTGTCCACCGCTACTTCCACCATATGCAGCTCTCAAGTCCAGCTCACCCTCCCAGACACTATGAGTAGGTCAAGAAAGTACTCAGTCTCTCATCCGCGTACACTGGGTTTGAACGCCCACATTGCCAAACTAATCTCGTTTGAGATGATGCCTTTTCGGTTGGTGGAAAGCGCAGCTTTCCGCGAACTCATGGCCTATGCAGTACCACGCTATGACCTACCCAGTCTCCACTTCTTCTCTCGCAAAGCCATCCCAGCCCTCCACCAACATGTGAAAGACCGCATTGTCCATGCACTCAAGCAGTCAGTGAGCGGAAAGGTGCACCTCACAACTGATGCATGGTCCAGTCGGCGTGGCCAGGGCCGTTACGTGTCCATCACTGCGCACTGGGTTAATGTGGTGGACGCAGGGTCCACAGGGGACAGCGGTGGTGGGACAGTGCTGCCTAGCCCACGGTATAGGAAACAGTTGGCTGTAGGCGTTCGACCCTCCTCCTCCTCCTCCAGAAGCGAAAGCTCGTCCACAGAGCGCAGTCGTACGAGCACTCCATCTGCAGCTGCCACTGTTGCACACGATGTGTCCCCCTATCGAGCAGCTAGTGGAAAGCGTCAGCAGGCTGTGTTGCAGATGATGTGTTTGGGCAACAGACACACCGCCGAGGTGCTGGCCGAGTACTTGAAGCGACAAACTGAGTCATGGCTGGGCAGTGTACATCTTGAGGCAGGCAAGGTAGTTAGTGATAACGGCCGTAATTTTGTGGCAGCCATAGCCCTTTCAAAACTCAGCCACATACCTTGCTTGGCTCACACCTTGAACCTGGTGGTGCAGTGCTTCCTCAAAAATTATCCGGAGTTAACAGCCCTGCTCCAGAAGGTGCGAAGACTGTGCGCGCACATCCGCCGGTCGCCTGTACACTCCGTTCATATGCAGAAGCTGCAGCGATTGCTCCACCTTCCCAACCACCGCCTCATTATCGACATTGCAACAAGGTGGAACTCCACCCTGCACATGGTGGAGCGGCTGTGCGAGCAGAGGCAGGTCATAATGCATTTGTGGGAGGATACACGGCCAGGCACTTTGAGAGCAGACATGGAGTTGACAGGTGTGCAGTGGTCGAAGCTGAAAGACCTCTGTAAAGTCCTTCAGTGTTTTGAGGAATGCACACGGCTGGTAAGCGCAGACGACGCCATCCTAAGCATGAGCATCCCACTTATGCGTCTGCTCATGCAAACTTTGACGCACCTTAAGGAGCAGGCGTCTGCAGCCAATGTTGATGAGGAGGAAGAGGAGGAGGGAATCCTTGATGACATTCAGCCATTGTCTGCTCAGGGACCTCTCCTGAACGAGGTGGAGGAAGAAGAGGAGGAGGAGGATGATGATGGGGATGATTACTTAGGGGAGGAGGATGCATCTCGTGGGGCAAGTGAAAATGTTGGCGTGGCAAGGTCTGGTACAGGGTTTGTGCGTGACTGTAGGGATGTGGATTTGCCAGAAAGTGCTCCTCCAACCAGCACTCGCAGTGCATCATTGACACCGGGAACATTGGCCCACATGTCAGATTATGCCTTGCAGATCCTAAAAAGGGACCCCCGCATTGCCAAAATGATGAACGATGACGACTACTGGTTGGCCAGCATCCTGGATCCACGCTATAAAGGCAAATTACAAAACATCATGCCACAGGAGAACCTTGACCTAATATTGGCTAATAAACAAGCAACTCTGGTAAATCGGTTGCTTGAGGCATTCCCAGCACACAGCAGCGGTGATGGTTCTCACACGAGCCGTACGGGCCAGGGGCAGCTTGGCAGAGGTGTTCGTGGTGCACACAGCAGAAGTGGCGTTGGAGACAGGGGTTTCATGACAATGTTGTGGACTGATTTTTCAAATACCGCTCACACAACTGGTAATACTGCATCGATGGAAAGTGACAGGAGACAGCAGTTGTCAACTATGGTTACAAACTACTTTTCCTCCCATATCGATGTTCTCCCACACAGGTCATTCCCCTTTGACTATTGGGCCGCTAAACTGGACACCTGGCCTGAATTGGCCCAATATGCCTTACAGGAGCTCGCTTGCCCAGCTGCAAGTGTGCTATCGGAAAGAGTCTTTAGTGCAGCTGGATCAATCCTGACAGAAAAAAGGACCCGTCTGTCAACCCAAAATGTGGATGATCTAACCTTCATTAAAATGAACCATGCATGGGTTTCCAAGGATTTTGTCCCACCTTCCCCTGATGACACATAGGGTGACAGAAAAATGGCTTGCTTTGGTCCACCTCTTCCTGGGACTTCACCTATTTCGCCTTTTGCATCAGCTGAATGTCCAACATCAACATATGCCACTTTCTAAAACTCCCTAACTGTGCTGCCTCCCCCCCATGGCCGGGGTCACCACCTAGCGCACGACACCGTGCGAGTGCCGTTGCCCTGGACAGGTGGGTAGGCCGACTCTTGGGCGCGGGCACTGGCACAGGGTCCCTCATAGTGCAATCAAGTGTCTCTGACGGTGGTGGTGCACACCCGCCGTCAGACACACCGCTGTACTATGAGGGGCCCAGTGCCAGTACTGACGCCCATGAGTGGGCCCCCCTTGCTTGGACAGGGCCCCAGCATTTGCAATCTTTACCTCTCCCTGCTCCTCCGCTGTGTAATCTGGGCGTCAAATCCATACTGTGCCTGACACCGTCTGAGCCTGCCTCCTGATGTATAGACATATATTTTGAATGTGTACGCTATCCATACATGTTATCTGGGGATACGGTACCCTTTCTAACCTTTGTGCAATCACGTGCAATCCATACTGGGCCTAACACCGTCTGAGCCTGCCTCCTGATGTATAGACATATATTTTGAATGTGTACGCTATCCATACATGTTATCTGGGGATACGGTACCCTTTCTAACCTTTGTGCAATCACGTGCAATCCATACTGGGCCTAACACCGTCTGAGCCTGCCTCCTGATGTATAGACATATATTTTGAATGTGTACGCTATCCATACATGTTATCTGGGGATACGGTACCCTTTCTAACCTTTGTGCAATCACGTGCAATCCATACTGGGCCTAACACCGTCTGAGCCTGCCTCCTGATGTATAGACATATATTTTGAATGTGTACACTATGCTATCCATACATGTTATCCGGGGATACGGTACCCTTTCTAACCTTTGTGCAATCACGTGCAATCCATACTGGGCCTAACACCGTCTGAGCCTGCCTCCTCATGTATAGACATATATTTTGAATGTGTACGCTATCCATACATGTTATCTGGGGATACGGTACCCTTTCTAACCTTTGTGCAATCACGTGCAATCCATACTGGGCCTAACACCGTCTGAGCCTGCCTCCTGATGTATAGACATATATTTTGAATGTGTACGCTATCCATACATGTTATCTGGGGATACGGTACCCTTTCTAACCTTTGTGCAATCACGTGCAATCCATACTGGGCCTAACACCGTCTGAGCCTGCCTCCTGATGTATAGACATATATTTTGAATGTGTACACTATGCTATCCATACATGTTATCCGGGGATACGGTACCCTTTCTAACCTTTGTGCAATCACGTGCAATCCATACTGGGCCTAACACCGTCTGAGCCTGCCTCCTGATGTATAGACATATATTTTGAATGTGTACGCTATCCATACATGTTATCTGGGGATACGGTACCCTTTCTAACCTTTGTGCAATCACGTGCAATCCATACTGGGCCTAACACCGTCTGAGCCTGCCTCCTGATGTATAGACATATATTTTGAATGTGTACGCTATCCATACATGTTATCTGGGGATACGGTACCCTTTCTCACCTTTGTGCAATCACGTGTAATCCATACTGGGCGTGAGAACGGCTGGCGAGCTGTTAAGCAAGCTACAGCACCTGTGGTTTGCACACGTAAGTTTTTAATTTTTTCAGGAATGACGGTTAGGCCTAATTCCGGAACTGCGGTTGACCTGCACTTACTGGGAAATCATCGTTCGCGGGTAATAATTGTAATCAGTGATCCCCATCACTAACGTTGTTCAGCGGGTTATCTGCACCTGTAAGCGACAAACGCTGGCCTTTTCATAGAATCATAGAATCATAGAATCATAGAATCGTAGAGTTGGAAGGGACCTCCTGGGCCATCTGGTCCAACCCCCTGCTCAAAGCAGGATTCGCTAAATCATCCCAGTCAGATGTCTGTCCAGCCTCTGTTTGAAGACTTCCATTGAAGGAGAACTCACCACTTCTCGTGGCAGCCTGTTCCACTCATTGATCACTCTAACTGTCAAAAAGTTTTTTCTAATATCTAATCTGTGTCTCCTCCCATTCAGTTTCATCCCATTGCTTCTAGTCTTTCCTTGTGCAAATGAGAATAAAGTTGATCCTTCTACAATGTGACAGCCCTTTAGATATTTGTAGACAGCTATTAAGTCTCCTCTCAGTCTTCTCTTTTGCAAACTAAACATTCCCAAATCCTGCAACCTTTCCTCATAAGACAGGGTTTGCAGACCGGTCACCATTCTGGTCGCTCTTTTCTGAACTTGCTCCAGTTTGTTGATGTCTTTTTTAAAATGTGGTGCCCAAAACTGGACACAATATTCCAGATGAGGTCTGACCAAAGAGGAGTAGAGGGAAATAATGACTTCACGTGATCTAGACTGTATGCTTCTGTTAATACATCCTAGAATTGCATTTGCCTTTTTTGCTGCTGCATCACACTGTTGACTCATATTCAGTCTGTGATCTATTAGTATACCCAAGTCTTTTTCACATGTGCTGTCACTTAGCCCTATTCCTCCCATTCTATATATGCTTTTTCCATTTTTATTGCCCAGATGTAGTACTTTGCATTTCTCCCTGTTAAAAACCATTCTGTTAGTTGCTGCCCACTTCTCCAGTTTATTTAAATCTTTTTGAATCCTCTCTCTCTCTTCTCTAGTATTAGCTATCCCTCCTAGCTTTGTGTCATCAGCAAATTTAATCAGTTTACCCTCAATTCCTTCATCTAAATCGTTGATAAAGATGTTGAACAATACAGGGCCCAGGACAGAGCCCTGTGGTACCCCACTTGAGACATTCTTCCAACTGGATGTGCAGCCATTTACGACCACTCTTTGGGTCCGATCACTAAGCCAGTTATGAATCCACCTAACAGTTGCCTTGTCCATTCCATACTTAATCATTTTTTCAATAAGGATTGTATGAGAGACTTTGTCAAATGCTTTGCTGAAGTCAAGATATACTATATCTACAGCATTTCCTTGATCCACCCAATCAGTGATACCATCATAGAAGGAAATTAAGTTAGTCTGACATGACTTATTAGTTACAAACCCATGCTGACTCTGTTTAATCACTTCATTCTTATCCAGGTATTGACATACATGTTGTTTAATAATTTGTTCAAAGATCTTTCCTGGTATAGAAGTCAGACTCACCGGCCTATAGTTGCCTGGGTCCACCTTCTTCCCCTTTTTGAAGATAGGAACAACATTTGCTCTTCTCCTGTTCTCCAAGAATTTTCAAAGATTATGGAGAGGGGTTCAAAAATTTCTTCTGCTATCTCCTTCAGTACTCTGGGGTGTAATTCATCTGGACCTGGAGACTTGAATTCATTTAGGCTAGCTAAGTGTTTCCTCACTATCTTTCTGTTTATAGATATCCTGGATTCTTCTATTCCCTTAATAGGACAGTGAAGAACAGTTGATGTTACATTTCGTTTCTGAGAGAAAACAGATGCAAAATAGGAATTTCAAAGTTCAGCCTTCTCAACATCCTGTCTTACCATTTCATCATTTTCATCCTGTAAAAATCCTATAGCATCTTTGACTTTTCTTTTACTTTTGACATATCCCCAAAATCCTTTATTATTGCTTTTGACATCTCTTGCAAGCCTCAATTCATTTTCAGCTTTAGCTAATCTGATTTGTGCCCTGCAGGTTCTGCAGACAGCATTATATTCTTCGTTAGATATGCCTCCCTCTTTCCATTTTATAAACATTTTTTTCTTCCTTTTTAGCATGTGCTTAAGTTCTGTGTTCATCCATCCTGGTTTCCTTAACTGCTTCCTATTCTTCCCTCTTTTCGGAATTGTTAACAACTGTGCTTTGAGAATTTCATTTTTCAAGATTTCCCATCCTTCCTGGACATTTTTGTCTTTAAGGATATCCAGCCATTGGATCCCTCCAATTCTCTTTCTGAATCCCTTAAAATCTGCCTTTCTGAAATCTAACCTTGACGTCTGAGTCTTCACAGGTCTTCCGCCTCTAGTTATCCAAAATTCTAAAATAGCATGGTCGCTACCTCCTAGGGTCCCAGCCACTTTTACCTCCTCAACCATTTCCTCCCTGTTTATAAGGATTAGATCCAAGGTAGCAGTTCCCCTTGTTTTCTCCCCTACCTTTTGGAAGATAAAGTTGTCAGCAAGAGAGGATAAGAATTTCCTTGACCTGTTAGTTTTGCCTGAGAGAGATTCCCAACAAATGTCTGGATAGTTGAAATCTCCCATGACAACTATGTCATATTTTTTGGAGAACTTGGCCATTTGATGCATAAAGAGTTCATCCATAGCTTCAGCTTGCACAGGCGGCCTGTAGTAAATGCCTACAATGGTGTCCTTTCCATTGTTCTGTCCTTGTATTCTTACCCAAACAGTTTCCACAGAACTCCCAGTCTCTGAAGCTTCAATCTCTGTGCAGATATACGCGTTTCTAACATACAATGCGACACCCCCTCCTCGTTTATCAAGTCTGTTTCTTGCAAATAAGTTGTATCCTTCTAGTCTTGTATTCCAATCATGTGTATTGTCCCACCAAGTTTCAGTGATTCCAATGACATCATATTTCTTTTCCTGTGTTAGTAGTTCCAATTCTCCTTGTTTGTTGCCCATGCTTTGTGCATTAGTATAGAAACATTTTAGTTTGTGATTGGTTTCTCTTTCTCCAATATTTTTATTAATTAGATTCTTTCGTCTTTGTTCTTCCTTTCCACTTCTAATAGCAGAGTTCTCAATAGCATTTGTCAGGTGTATGGCTTTTTCTGGTCTTTTGCTTCCCTTCCCATGTTGTTCTAGTTTAAAGCTCTCCTTACAAGTGTAGCAAGGCGACTTCCAAATACATGCTTACCAGTCTTCGTAAGGTGCACCCCATCTCTAGCAAGTAGTCCATCGTATAAGTAGTTCACTCCGTGATCCAGAAATCCAAATCGTTGCTGACGGCACCATCGACGTAGCCAGTTGTTCACCTGCAGAATCTTATTCCACCTCCTTGTTCAGTGTAGCGCACATGCAGCCACGGACATGTAAGGGCATGACACACCAGTTATTGGCCAATCTCATGTGCCAGAGCCTCACGTGTCCCTCTAGTAAGCCGGACTCGGACCGCGGGGCATGAAGGAGTCTCGTTCGTTAACGGAATTAAGCTTGCAATGTGTGCATCTGTTCTGTAGCTGGCATGGTTGAGGTTTCCCAGGTGGAGTCGAATTTAACCGTAGGCTCCACTCCTGGTGGTGCCCTTCTGGACATTCCTTTAAGGTTCAGCTTTGCAACCGTACTCCCCACGTAAAACAAACACTTTGCCTTCATGAACGCTGTTTGGAGGGTCATGACTCATGGGAATAATGCCGCCCAATCAGTTAACCTGCTAGAGAGATTCTTCGTTGCTCCCAAGCATGACATCACACTCCCTAGGAGGAAGGTAATGCCACTGTGGCGACCGTACTCCTGGGGGCGACACAAGTGCACTGATGCCCAGCCACTGCTCGATGAATCTGCTGGTACATTGACCCAGACCACTACATTCCCCTCGCACGCTACACGGCCTGAATCTGACCCTGATGAAACTCAGGTTACCCTTCCCATATACAGTTCCATCTTACACGGTGACAAAGAGGAAGCTGCAGATGAAAGTGCAGGTTCGGCCCACCCGCCATCAGACACACCACCGTACTATCAGGGGCCCTGTGCCAGTGCCGTCGCCAACGAGTGGGCCCCCCCTGCTTGCTCAGGATCACAGCACTTGCAAGGTTGAAATACTGTGCAGTGAGATGGAAGATGGGGATGACGAGGAGTCCAGACTAGTACAGGGATTCCCTAGCGAGGAAACTTATTTGATTGTTTTCAATGTTGGGACAGCAATTTTTGGGGAGCACTATACTCTGGAGAATGGTAGATGGGGCCCACCATACACTGGAACATTCCAAAGGTGGACATCAGACACTGGAGCAGCATTTACAGGGCCCATTATACACTAGAGCATTAGAAATGGGGCCCATTATGTTTGGAGCATTATTTGGGCCCATAAGACAGTGGAGCTTCATCCATGGGGACCAACATATACTGTAGCATTATGTGGAGCTCATCATATACTGTTTCAAACATTATATGGGACCAATGATTCTGTATGGAGAAATAGATGGGCCTCGTCATGAGATGTAAAAAGTGAAGTATTTTTCATTGTACTATACCGCTATTTCTCTGCCGTATCGGAGCATGATGAGTTGTGGTATGTGTTAAAGGGGTGCTCTTTCGCCCAGGGCACATGAAAACCTGGAGCCAGCCCTACCCCCCCACAACTTTAGCCAAATAACCCCCATTTTTCAGTGCGTAACTTGTATTATGAAGTTAATTAAGGTTGACAAGCTTAAGTAAGAAGAATTGATGCTTTTGGCATTCAAATGGGCACTGTAGGTGTGTTTCCTGTCCTCCTCTCACTGCCGACTTTTATTCCCCATTGACTTACATTGGGTTTCGTGTTTCGGGACGACCCCGACTTTTCCCTATAATCGGACGATCTTGCTCGACCCGACTTTTGGAAAAGTCGGGTTTCACGAAACGAAACTCGACCCTAAAAAAACAAAAGTCGCTCAACTCTAATTCTGACTAATGTGAACGCATTTTTTTAAGCCTTGGGGTTGTTGTATGACGAACCTAATGCTATTGATCAGGCTGAAAAGACCATGTTGGCATTGAGCCAGGGTCGAGATTCTGCAGAATTGTACTGTCAAAAATTCAGAAAGTGGGCGGTCCTTACTACCTGGAATGATAATGCTTTGGCAGCTCTCTTTCGGAAGGGTTTGTCAGAAGCCGTAAAAGATACTATGGTGGGATTTCTTGTTCCCTCTGGTCTTGACGATTCTATGTCATTAGCCATTCAGGTTGATCGGCGTTTACATGAACGCAGGACTGCACGAAAGGTGTTGCCACCTGTTGAACAAGTGTCTGAACCTATGCAATGTGATAGAGTTTTGTCCAGGGAGCAACGTCAGGAATTCAGAAGGCGTAATAAGCTGTGTTTTTTTTGTGGAGCTGCCTCGCATATTATTTCTGTCTGTCCTAAACGAGAGAAACGTTTTGCACACACGTTTTCTGTGGGTGGTGTTCAACCTAAGTTTCTTCTGGCAATTACTCTGATCTGCTCCCTGTCCACATTTTCTGCCAAGGCTTTTGTGGATTCGGGAGCAGCCCTGAACCTAATGGACATGGATTTTGCTAAACGTTGTGGATTTCCGATGACACCTCTGCGGACGCCTATCCCTTTGAGGGGTATTGATGCTACTCCTTTGGCGAAAAATAAACCTCAGTTTTGGACCCAGGTGGTAATGCGGGTCACCCCAGACCATCAAGAAAATTGCAGATTTTTGGTGCTGTATAATTTGCATGATACCATTGTTCTGGGATTTTCCCTGGTTGCAAATTCATAATCCAGTTTTGGATTGGAAATCTGTGTCTGTGGTGAGTTGGGGTTCTCGGTGTGCCCTTAGTGAGGCTCCGTTTTTTTCCACCTCTCCTCAGTCGCATGATGTTCCTGACTATTTGGCGGACTTTTATGATGAATTTAGTGAGAATGAGTCTGCGTCTTTGCCTCCTCATAGGAGTTATGACAGTGCAATTGAACTGAGCCCGGGGTGTAAATTTCCCAAGGGTCGGCTCTTCAATTTATCTGTACCCGAGCACGAGGCTATGCGATCCTCTATTAAGGAGGCGTTGGCAATAGTGGAGCACATCCTAATGGGGATTGCATCAGACAGAAAAGATAAGTAAAAATAAATAGTAACATAGTTATTAAGGTTGAAGGAAGACTTCAACGCTAGAGTTGAGCGACTTTTGGTTTTTTAGGGTCGCGTTTCGTTTCGTGAAACCCGACTTTTCCAAAAGTCGGGTCGAGCAAGATCGACCGATTATAGGGAAAAGTCGGGGTCGTCCCGAAACACGAAACCCAATGTAAGTCAATGGGGAATAAAAGTCGGCAGTGAGAGGAGGACAGGAAACACACCTACAGTGCCCATTTGAATGCCAAAAGCATCAATTCTTCTTAAGCTTGTCAACCTTAATTAACTTCATAATACAAGTTATGCACTGAAAAATGGGGGTTATTTGGCTAAAGTTGTGGGGGGGGAGGTCTGGCTGCAGGTTTTCATGTGCCCTGGGCGAAAGAGCACCCCTTTAACACATACCACAACTCATCATGCTCCGATACGGCAGAGAAATAGCGGTATAGTACAATGAAAAATACCTCACTTTTTACATCTCATGACGAGGCCCATCTATTTCTCCATACAGAATCATTGGTCCCATATAATGTTTGAAACAGTATATGATGAGCTCCACATAATGCTACAGTATATGTTGGTCCCCATGGATGAAGCTCCACTGTCTTATGGGCCCAAATAATGCTCCAAACATAATGGGCCCCATTTCTAATGCTCTAGTGTATAATGGGCCCTGTAAATGCTGCTCCAGTGTCTGATGTCCAACTTTGGAATGTTCCAGTGTATGGTGGGCCCCATCTATCATTCTCCAGAGTATAGTGCTCCCCAAAAATTGCTGTCCCAACATTGAAAACAATCAAATAAGTCTCCTCGCTAGGGAATCCCTGTACTTGTCTGGACAGGTGCTGTAGCTTGCTTAACAGCTCGCCAGCCGTTCTCACGCCCAGTATGGATTACACGTGATTGCACAAAGGTGAGAAAGGGTACCGTATCCCCAGATAACATGTATGGATAGCGTACACATTCAAAATATATGTCTCAGGAGGCAGGCTCAGACGGTGTTAGGCCCAGTATGGATTGCACGTGATTGCACAAAGGTTAGAAAGGGTACCTTATCCCTGGATAACATGTATGGATAGCGTACACATTCAAAATATATGTCTATACAGCATGAGGCAGGCTCAGACGGTGTTAGGCCCAGTATGGATTGCACGTGATTGCACAAAGGTCAGAAAGGGTACCGTATCCCTGGATAACATGTATGGATAGCGTACACATTCAAAATATATGTCTCAGGAGGCAGGCTCAGACGGTGTTAGGCCCAGTATGGATTGCACGTGATTGCACAAAGGTTAGAAAGGGTACCGTATCCCCGGATAACATGTATAGATAGCGTACACATTCAAAATATATGTCTATACAGCATGAGGCAGGCTCAGACGGTGTTAGGCCCAGTATGGATTGCACGTGATTGCACAAAGGTAAGAAAGGGTACCGTATCCCAGGATAACATGTATGGATAGCGTACACATTCAAAATATATGTCTATACAGCATGAGGCAGGCTCAGACGGTGTTAGGCCCAGTATGGATTGCACGTGATTGCACAAAGGTTAGAAAGGGTACCGTATCCCTGGATAACATGTATGGATAGCGTACACATTCAAAATATATGTCTATACAGCATGAGGCAGGCTCAGACGGTGTTAGGCCCAGTATGGATTGCACGTGATTGCACAAAGGTTAGAAAGGGTACCGTATCCCTGGATAACATGTATGGATAGCGTACACATTCAAAATATATGTCTCAGGAGGCAGGCTCAGACGGTGTTAGGCCCAGTATGGATTGCACGTGATTGCACAAAGGTTAGAAAGATACCGTAACCCCGGATAACATGTATGGATAGCGTACACATTCAAAATATATGTCTATACAGCATGAGGCAGGCTCAGACGGTGTTAGGCCCAGTATGGATTGCACGTGATTGCACAAAGGTTAGAAAGGGTACCGTATCCCCGGATAACATGTATGGATAGCGTACACATTCAAAATATATGTCTATACAGCATGAGGCAGGCTCAGACGGTGTTAGGCCCAGTATGGATTGCACGTGATTGCACAAAGGTTAGAAAGGGTACCGTATCCCAGGATAACATGTATGGATAGCGTACACATTCAAAATATATGTCTATACAGCATGAGGCAGGCTCAGACGGTGTTAGGCCCAGTATGGATTGCACGTGATTGCACAAAGGTTAGAAAGGGTACCGTATCCCTGGATAACATGTATGGATAGCGTACACATTCAAAATATATGTCTATACAGCATGAGGCAGGCTCAGACGGTGTTAGGCCCAGTATGGATTGCACGTGATTGCACAAAGGTTAGAAAGGGTACCGTATCCCTGGATAACATGTATGGATAGCGTACACATTCAAAATATATGTCTCAGGAGGCAGGCTCAGACGGTGTTAGGCCCAGTATGGATTGCACGTGATTGCACAAAGGTTAGAAAGATACCGTAACCCCGGATAACATGTATGGATAGCGTACACATTCAAAATATATGTCTATACAGCTTGAGGCAGGCTCAGACGGTGTTAGGCCCAGTATGGATTGCACGTGATTGCACAAAGGTTAGAAAGGGTACCGTATCCCCGGATAACATGTATGGATAGCGTACACATTCAAAATATATGTCTATACAGCATGAGGCAGGCTCAGACGGTGTTAGGCCCAGTATGGATTGCACGTGATTGCACAAAGGTTAGAAAGGGTACCGTATCCCTGGATAACATGTATGGATAGCGTACACATTCAAAATATATGTCTATACAGCATGAGGCAGGCTCAGATGGTGTTAGGCCCAGTATGGATTGCACGTGATTGCACAAAGGTTAGAAAGGGTACCGTATCCCTGGATAACATGTATGGATAGCGTACACATTCAAAATATATGTCTATACAGCATGAGGCAGGCTCAGACGGTGTTAGGCCCAGTATGGATTGCACGTGATTGCACAAAGGTTAGAAAGGGTACCGTATCCCTGGATAACATGTATGGATAGCGTACACATTCAAAATATATGTCTCAGGAGGCAGGCTCAGACGGTGTTAGGCCCAGTATGGATTGCACGTGATTGCACAAAGGTTAGAAAGGGTACCGTATCCCCGGATAACATGTATGGATAGCGTACACATTCAAAATATATGTCTATACAGCATGAGGCAGGCTCAGACGGTGTTAGGCCCAGTATGGATTGCACGTGATTGCACAAAGGTTAGAAAGGGTACCGTATCCCTGGATAACATGTATGGATAGCGTACACATTCAAAATATATGTCTCAGGAGGCAGGCTCAGACGGTGTTAGGCCCAGTATGGATTGCATGTGATTGCACAAAGGTTAGAAAGGGTACCGTATCCCTGGATAACATGTATGGATAGCGTACACATTCAAAATATATGTCTATACAGCATGAGGCAGGCTCAGACGGTGTTAGGCCCAGTATGGATTGCACGTGATTGCACAAAGGTTAGAAAGGGTACCGTATCCCTGGATAACATGCATGGATAGCGTACACATTCAAAATATATGTCTTATGAGGCAGGCTCAGACGGTGTTAGGCCCAGTATGGATTGCACGTGATTGCACAAAGGTTAGAAAGGGTACCGTATCCCTGGATAACATGTATGGATAGCGTACACATTCAAAATATATGTCTCAGGAGGCAGGCTCAGACGGTGTCAGGCACAGTATGGATTTGACGGCCCAGATTACACAGCGGAGGAGCAGGGAGAGGTAAAGATTGCAAATGCTGGGGCCCTGCCCAAGCAAGGGGGGCCCACTCGTGGGCGTCGGTACTGGCACTGGGCCCCTCATAGTACAGCGGTGTGTCTGGCGGCGGGTGTGCACCACCACCGTCAGAGACACTTGATTGCACTATGAGGGACCCTGTGCCAGTGCCCGCGCCCAAGAGTCGGCCTACCCACCTGTCCAGGGCAACGGCACTCGCACGGTGTCGTGCGCTAGGTGGTGACCCCGGCCATGGGGGGGAGGCAGCACAGTTACGGAGTTTTAGAAAGTGGCATATGTTGATGTTGGACATTCAGCTGATGCAAAAGGCGAAATAGGTGAAGTACCAGGAAGAGGTGGACCAAAGCAAGCCATTTTTGTGTCACCCTATGTGTCATCAGGGGAAGGTGGGACAAAATCCTTGGAAACCCATGCGTGGTTCATTTTAATGAAGGTTAGATCATCCACATTTTGGGTTGACAGACGGGTCCTTTTTTCTGTCAGGATTGATCCAGCTGCACTGAAGACTCTTTCCGATAGCACACTTGCAGCTGGGCAAGCGAGCTCCTGTAAGGCATATTGTGCCAATTCAGGCCAGGTGTCCAGTTTAGCGGCCCAATAGTCAAAGTTAATGACCTGTGTGGGAGAACATCGATATGGGAGGAAAAGTAGTTTGTAACCATAGTTGACAACTGCTGTCTCCTGTCACTTTCCATCGATGCAGTATTACCAGTTGTGTGAGCGGTATTTGAAAAATCAGTCCACAACATTGTCATGAAACCCCTGTCTCCAACGCCACTTCTGCTGTGTGCACCACGAACACCTCTGCCAAGCTGGCCCCGGCCCGTATGGGTCGTGTGAGAACCATCACCGCTGCTGTGTGCTGGGAATGCCTCAAGCAACGATTTACCAAAGTTGCTTGTTTATTAGCCAATATTAGGTCAAGGTTCTCCTGTGGCATGATGTTTTGTAATTTGCCTTTATAGCGTGGATCCAGGATGCTGGCCAACCAGTAGTCGTCACCGTTCATCATTTTGGCAATGCGGGGGTCCCTTTTTAGGATCCGCAAGGCATAATCTGACATGTGGGCCAATGTTCCCGGTGTCAATGATGCACTGCGAGTGCTGGGTGGAGGAGCACTTTCTGGCAAATCCACATCCCTCCAGTCACGCACAAACCCTGTACCAGACCTTGCCACGCCAACATTTTCACTTGCCCCACGAGATGCATCCTCCTCCCCTAAGTAATCATCCCCATCATCCTCCTCATCCTCCTCTTCTTCCTCCACCTCGTCCAGGAGAGGTCCCTGAGCAGACAATGGCTGAATGTCATCAAGGATTCCTTCCTCCTCTTCCTCCTCATCAACATTGGCTGCAGACGCCTGCTCCTTAAGGTGCGTCAAAGTTTGCATGAGCAGACGCATAAGTGGGATGCTCATGCTTAGGATGGCGTCGTCTGCGCTTACCAGCCGTGTGCATTCCTCAAAACACTGAAGGACTTTACAAAGGTCTTTCAGCTTCGACCACTGCACACCTGTCAACTCCATGTCTGCTCTCAAAGTGCCTGGCCGTGTATCCTCCCACAAATGCATTATGGCCTGCCTCTGCTCGCACAGCCGCTCCACCATGTGCAGGGTGGAGTTCCACCTTGTTGCAATGTCGATAATGAGGCGGTGGTTGGGAAGGTGGAGCAATCGCTGCAGCTTCTGCATACGAACGGAGTGTACAGGCGACCGGCGGATGTGCGCGCACAGTCTTCGCACCTTCTGGAGCAGGGCTGTTAACTCCGGATAATTTTTGAGGAAGCACTGCACCACCAGGTTCAAGGTGTGAGCCAAGCAAGGTATGTGGCTGAGTTTTGAAAGGGCTATGGCTGCCACAAAATTACGGCCGTTATCACTAACTACCTTGCCTGCCTCAAGATGTACACTGCCCAGCCATGACTCAGTTTGTCGCTTCAAGTACTCGGCCAGCACCTCGGCGGTGTGTCTGTCGCCCAAACACATCATCTGCAGCACAGCCTGCTGACGCTTTCCACTAGCTGCTCGATAGGGGGACACATCGTGTGCAACAGTGGCAGCTGCAGATGGAGTGCTCGTACGACTGCGCTCTGTGGACGAGCTTTCGCTTCTGGAGGGGGAGGAGGAGGAGGAGGGTCGAACGCCTACAGCCAACTGTTTCCTATACCGTGGGCTAGGCAGCACTGTCCCACCACCGCTGTCCCCTGTGGACCCTGCATCCACCACATTAACCCAGTGCGCAGTGATGGACACCTAACGGCCCTGGCCATGCCGACTGGACCATGCATCAGTTGTGAGGTGCACCTTTCCGCTCACTGACTGCTTGAGTGCATGGACAATGCGGTCTTTCACATGATGGTGGAGGGCTGGGATGGCTTTGCCAGAGAAGAAGTGGCGACTGGGTAGGTCATAGCGTGGTACTGCATAGGCCATGAGTTCGCGGAAATCTGTGCTTTCCGCCAACCGAAAGGGCATCATCTCAAACGAGATTAGTTTGGCAATGTGGGCGTTCAAACCCAGTGTACGCGGATGAGAGACTGAGTACTTTCTTGACCTACTCATAGTGTCTGGGAGGGTGAGCTGGACTTGAGAGCTGCATATGGTGGAAGTAGCGGTGGACAGGGCGGACTGAGAGAGGGTTGATGATGGTGATGGAGTTGGTGTTCTTTCTGATGGCCTAGAATCAGTCTTTCGTTGATATAACAGTGGGATTCCCTGACTGCTGTGGTCTTGCAACGACACCTCAACATTTGCTGCTGTGCTAACCGGTGGGCTTACAGTGGGGGAAACAATGTAGCGTTGCTGACTACCTTCGTTGTGATCAGTTGCACATGTGGCACTTGAGGTTTGGTGTTGTGTCCACGCTTGCAAGTGCATGCTGGTTAAATGTCTAAGCATGCAACTGGTATTCAAATTTTTCAGATTTTTCCCTCGGCTAAAGGTCTTTGCGCACTTCTTACAGATAACCTTGGCCTGATCATGAGGATTTTGTTCAAAAAAGTGCCACACTGCACTCTTCCTACTTTGGCAGACATTTTGCAGCCTAGCACGCTGTGATCTTTTGACCCTCTGGACAAGCTGTCCAGCAACTCTTTTGATGTTTGGAACCTGTCTTTGGAGTGCTCCGGGCCTGCCAGATAACAGCTGTTGCGATGTCGATGTCTGCTGTGGATGCTCCTCATCTGAGCTATTGGAAGCAGCACCCTCTTCCCCAATGGATGCCAATCTGGGTCAACAACTGGGTCATCCATCACCTCCTCTTCTTTGTCATGTGCACCTTCCTCTGTGTCACCGTGTATGGTGGTATAGTGTGCGGAAAGGGGCACCTGAGTCTCATCAGGGTCAGAATCTGGCTCTGTACACTGCGAGGACAATGTAGTGCTCTGAGTGAATGTACCAGCAGAATCATCCATCAGCGGCTGTGCATCAGTGCACTCCATGTCAGATTCATCTTGGCCTGCGTAATCCACCATTTCACTTGATAATCCAGGCATGGTATGTGAAAACAGCTCCATGGAGTAATCAGTAGTATGGCCTGCGTCATCCTTCAATCTTGGTTGTGGTGAAGGACACAAGGAAAGGTGTGGTTCATGAACATGAGCCTCCAATGACGACTCAGTGCTTTTACTTTTTACAACTTCAGAAGAGGAGGCGATAGAGCTGGAGGCTGAGTCAGCAATGTAAGACAAAACTTTTTCCTGATGCTCTGGCTTTAAAAGCGGTTTGCCAACTCCTAGAAAACTAAGCGTTTGAGGCCTTATGTAGCCAGACGATGACGCAGGCTCAACACCTTCTGCATTCGGTCCTATTTTGCTCTTGCCACTACCATCAGATCCACCACCAACACCATCATTACCAGCTGCCAACCCCCGCCCAATTCCACGGCCTCTTCCACCAGCCTTCCTCATTTTTGGTAGAAATGTAGACAAAATCCAACAAACTATATAGTATGTAAAACAAGGTACAAGGTGTCTATAGGACAGGGGAGATTTTGAATTTCTGCACACACTTTTGGACACTGGACACTTTTGGATTGTGTGAGGCCCACTGATATCTGAGCGCTATGTGACAGGCTTGATGGCACAGCTGTGACCTAAGTGACTAGAGGATAAGTGAGATTTTGAATCTCTGCAAACACTTTTGGACACTGGACACTTTTGGATTGTGTGAGGCCCACTGATATCTGAGCGCTATTTGACAGGCTTGATGGCACAGCTGTGACCTAAGTGACTAGAGGATAAGTGAGATTTTGAATCTCTGCACACACTTTTGGACACTGGACACTTTTGGATTGTGTGAGGCCCACTGATATCTGAGCGCTATGTGACAGGCTTGATGGCACAGCTGTGACCTAAGTGACTAGAGGATAAGTGAGATTTTGAATTTCTGCACACACTTTTGGACACTGGACACTTTTGGATTGTGTGAGGCCCACTGATATCTGAGCGCTATGTGACAGGCTTGATGGCACAGCTGTGACCTAAGTGACTAGAGGATAAGTGAGATTTTGAATCTCTGCACACACTTTTGGACACTGTACACTTTTGGATTGTGTGAGGCCCACTGATATCTGAGCGCTATGTGACAGGCTTGATGGCACAGCTGTGACAAAAGTGACTAGAGGATAAGTGAGATTTTGAATTTCTGCACACACTTTTGGACACTGGACACTTTTGGATTGTGTGAGGCCCACTGATATCTGAGCGCTATGTGACAGGCTTGATGGCACAGCTGTGACCTAAGTGACTAGAGGATAAGTGAGATTTTGAATCTCTGCACACACTTTTGGACACTGGACACTTTTGGATTGTGTGAGGCCCAATGAATATCTGAGCGATATGTGACAGGCTTGATGGCACAGCTGTGACCTAAGTGACTAGAGGATAAGTGAGATTTTGAATCTCTGCACACACTTTTGGACACTGGACACTTTTGGATTGTGTGAGGCCCACTGATATCTGAGCGCTATGTGACAGGCTTGATGGCACAGCTGTGACCTAAGTGACTAGAGGATAAGTGAGATTTTGAATCTCTGCACACACTTTTGGACACTGGACACTTTTGGATTGTGTGAGGCCCACTGATATCTGAGCGCTCTGTGACAGGCTTGATGGCACAGCTGTGACCTAAGTGACTAGAGGATAAGTGAGATTTTGAATTTCTGCACACACTTGTGGACAGTGGACACTTTTGGATTGTGTGAGGCCCACTGATATCTGAGCGCTATGTGACAGGCTCGATGGCACAGCTGTGACAAAAGTGACTAGAGGATAAGTGAGATTTTGAATCTCTGCACACACTTTTGGACACTGGACACTTTTGGATTGTGTGAGGCCCACTGATATCTGAGCGCTATGTGACAGGCTTGATGGCACAGCTGTGACCTAAGTGACTAGAGGATAAGTGAGATTTTGAATCTCTGCACACACTTTTGGACACTGGACACTTTTGGATTGTGTGAGGCCCACTGATATCTGAGCGCTATGTGACAGGCTTGATGGCACAGCTGTGACCTAAGTGACTAGAGGATAAGTGAGATTTTGAATTTCTGCACACACTTTTGGACACTGGACACTTTTGGATTGTGTGAGGCCCACTGATATCTGAGCGCTATGTGACAGGCTTGATGGCACAGCTGTGACCTAAGTGACTAGAGGGTAAGTGAGATTTTGAATCTCTGCACACACTTTTGGACACTGGACACTTTTGGATTGTGTGAGGCCCACTGATATCTGAGCGCTATGTGACAGGCTTGATGGCACAGCTGTGACCTAAGTGACTAGAGGATAAGTGAGATTTTGAATCTCTGCACACACTTTTGGACACTGGACACTTTTGGATTGTGTGAGGCCCACTGATATCTGAGCGCTATGTGACAGGCTTGATGGCACAGCTGTGACCTAAGTGACTAGAGGATAAGTGAGATTTTGAATTTCTGCACACACTTTTGGACAGTGGACACTTTTGGATTGTGTGAGGCCCACTGATATCTGAGCGCTATGTGACAGGCTCGATGGCACAGCTGTGACAAAAGTGACTAGAGGATAAGTGAGATTTTGAATCTCTGCACACACTTTTGGACACTGGACACTTTTGGATTGTGTGAGGCCCACTGATATCTGAGCGCTCTGTGACAGGCTTGATGGCACAGCTGTGACCTAAGTGACTAGAGGATAAGTGAGATTTTGAATTTCTGCACACACTTGTGGACAGTGGACACTTTTGGATTGTGTGAGGCCCACTGATATCTGAGCGCTATGTGACAGGCTCGATGGCACAGCTGTGACAAAAGTGACTAGAGGATAAGTGAGATTTTGAATCTCTGCACACACTTTTGGACACTGGACACTTTTGGATTGTGTGAGGCCCACTGATATCTGAGCGCTATGTGACAGGCTTGATGGCACAGCTGTGACCTAAGTGACTAGAGGATAAGTGAGATTTTGAATCTCTGCACACACTTTTGGACACTGGACACTTTTGGATTGTGTGAGGCCCACTGATATCTGAGCGCTATGTGACAGGCTTGATGGCACAGCTGTGACCTAAGTGACTAGAGGATAAGTGAGATTTTGAATTTGTGCACACACTTTTGGACACTGGACACTTTTGGATTGTGTGAGGCCCACTGATATCTGAGCGCTATGTGACAGGCTTGATGGCACAGCTGTGACCTAAGTGACTAGAGGGTAAGTGAGATTTTGAATCTCTGCACACACTTTTGGACACTGGACACTTTTGGATTGTGTGAGGCCCACTGATATCTGAGCGCTATGTGACAGGCTTGATGGCACAGCTGTGACCTAAGTGACTAGAGGATAAGTGAGATTTTGAATCTCTGCACACACTTTTGGACACTGGACACTTTTGGATTGTGTGAGGCCCACTGATATCTGAGCGCTATGTGACAGGCTTGATGGCACAGCTGTGACCTAAGTGACTAGAGGATAAGTGAGATTTTGAATTTCTGCACACACTTTTGGACAGTGGACACTTTTGGATTGTGTGAGGCCCACTGATATCTGAGCGCTATGTGACAGGCTCGATGGCACAGCTGTGACAAAAGTGACTAGAGGATAAGTGAGATTTTGAATCTCTGCACACACTTTTGGACACTGGACACTTTTGGATTGTGTGAGGCCCACTGATATCTGAGCGCTATGTGACAGGCTCGATGGCACAGCTGTGACAAAAGTGACTAGAGGATAAGTGAGATTTTGAATCTCTGCACACACTTTTGGACACTGGACACTTTTGGATTGTGTGAGGCCCACTGATATCTGAGCGCTATGTGACAGGCTTGATGGCACAGCTGTGACCTAAGTGACTAGAGGATAAGTGAGATTTTGAATCTCTGCACACACTTTTGGACACTGGACACTTTTGGATTGTGTGAGGCCCACTGATATCTGAGCGCTATGTGACAGGCTTGATGGCACAGCTGTGACCTAAGTGACTAGAGGATAAGTGAGATTTTGAATTTCTGCACACACTTTTGGACACTGGACACTTTTGGATTGTGTGAGGCCCACTGATATCTGAGCGCTATGTGACAGGCTTGATGGCACAGCTGTGACCTAAGTGACTAGAGGGTAAGTGAGATTTTGAATCTCTGCACACACTTTTGGACACTGGGCACTTTTGGATTGTGTGAGGCCCACTGATATCTGAGCGCTATGTGACAGGCTTGATGGCACAGCTGTGACCTAAGTGACTAGAGGATAAGTGAGATTTTGAATCTCTGCACACACTTTTGGACACTGGACACTTTTGGATTGTGTGAGGCCCACTGATTTCTGAGCGCTATGTGACAGGCTTGATGGCACAGCTGTGACCTAAGTGACTAGAGGATAAGTGAGATTTTGAATTTCTGCACACACTTTTGGACAGTGGACACTTTTGGATTGTGTGAGGCCCACTGATATCTGAGCGCTATGTGACAGGCTCGATGGCACAGCTGTGACAAAAGTGACTAGAGGATAAGTGAGATTTTGAATCTCTGCACACACTTTTGGACACTGGACACTTTTGGATTGTGTGAGGCCCACTGATATCTGAGCGCTATGTGACAGGCTTGATGGCACAGCTGTGTCCTAAGTGACTAGAGGATAAGTGAGATTTTGAATCTCTGCACACACTTTTGGACACTGGACACTTTTGGATTGTGTGAGGCCCACTGATATCTGAGCGCTCTGTGACAGGCTTGATGGCACAGCTGTGACCTAAGTGACTAGAGGATAAGTGAGATTTTGAATTTCTGCACACACTTGTGGACAGTGGACACTTTTGGATTGTGTGAGGCCCACTGATATCTGAGCGCTATGTGACAGGCTCGATGGCACAGCTGTGACAAAAGTGACTAGAGGATAAGTGAGATTTTGAATCTCTGCACACACTTTTGGACACTGGACACTTTTGGATTGTGTGAGGCCCACTGATATCTGAGCGCTATGTGACAGGCTTGATGGCACAGCTGTGACCTAAGTGACTAGAGGATAAGTGAGATTTTGAATCTCTGCACAAACTTTTGGACACTGGACACTTTTGGATTGTGTGAGGCCCACTGATATCTGAGCGCTATGTGACAGGCTTGATGGCACAGCTGTGACCTAAGTGACTAGAGGATAAGTGAGATTTTGAATTTCTGCACACACTTTTGGACACTGGACACTTTTGGATTGTGTGAGGCCCACTGATATCTGAGCGCTATGTGACAGGCTTGATGGCACAGCTGTGACCTAAGTGACTAGAAGGTAAGTGAGATTTTGAATCTCTGCACACACTTTTGGACACTGGACACTTTTGGATTGTGTGAGGCCCACTGATATCTGAGCGCTATGTGACAGGCTTGATGGCACAGCTGTGACCTAAGTGACTAGAGGATAAGTGAGATTTTGAATCTCTGCACACACTTTTGGACACTGGACACTTTTGGATTGTGTGAGGCCCACTGATATCTGAGCGCTATGTGACAGGCTTGATGGCACAGCTGTGACCTAAGTGACTAGAGGATAAGTGAGATTTTGAATTTCTGCACACACTTTTGGACAGTGGACACTTTTGGATTGTGTGAGGCCCACTGATATCTGAGCGCTATGTGACAGGCTCGATGGCACAGCTGTGACAAAAGTGACTAGAGGATAAGTGAGATTTTGAATCTCTGCACACACTTTTGGACACTGGACACTTTTGGATTGTGTGAGGCCCACTGATATCTGAGCGCTATGTGACAGGCTTGATGGCACAGCTGTGACCTAAGTGACTAGAGGATAAGTGAGATTTTGAATCTCTGCACACACTTTTGGACACTGGACACTTTTGGATTGTGTGAGGCCCACTGATATCTGAGCGCTATGTGACAGGCTTGATGGCACAGCTGTGACCTAAGTGACTAGAGGATAAGTGAGATTTTGAATCTCTGCACACACTTTTGGACACTGGACACTTTTGGATTGTGTGAGGCCCACTGATATCTGAGCGCTATGTGACAGGCTTGATGGCACAGCTGTGACCTAAGTGACTAGAGGATAAGTGAGATTTTGAATCTCTGCACACACTTTTGGACACTGGACACTTTTGGATTGTGTGAGGCCCACTGATATCTGAGCGCTATGTGACAGGCTTGATGGCACAGCTGTGACAAAAGTGACTAGAGAATAAGTGAGATTTTGAATTTCTGCACACACTTGTGGACAGTGGACACTTTTGGATTGTGTGAGGCCCACTGATATCTGAGCGCTATGTGACAGGCTCGATGGCACAGCTGTGACAAAAGTGACTAGAGGATAAGGGAGATTTTGAATTTCTGCACACACTTGTGGACAGTGGACACTTTTGGATTGTGTGAGGCCCACTGATATCTGAGCGCTATGTGACAGGCTCGATGGCACAGCTGTGACAAAAGTGACTAGAGGATAAGGGAGATTTTGAATTTCTGCACACACTTGTGGACAGTGGACACTTTTGGATTGTGTGAGGCCCACTGATATCTGAGCGCTATGTGACAGGCTCGATGGCACAGCTGTTACAAAAGTGACTAGAGGATAAGGGAGATTGGATTGCTTTTAAAAAAGCAGTTTGCGGAGCAGTGGGTAAACAGCAATGCCAGCCTGTCAGGAAGCCTTAAAAGGCAGCCCAACAACCAACACCAATGATACACCACTATATAGCCTCCCCTTGCACTGCACACACAGTGACTGGTGTGTTGTGCAGGCCAAATTGCTAGCAGCAGAAGCAGTTTTTTTTTCTTCTCAGCAGGACAAAAAAAAAAATTGGGATTGCTTTTAAAAAAGCAGTTTGCGGAGCAGTGGGTAAACAGCAATGCCAGCCTGTCAGGAAGCCTTAAAAGGCAGCCCAACAACGAACACCACTGATACACCACTATATAGCCTCCCCTTGCACTGCACAGTGACTGGTGTGTTGTGCAGGCCAAATCGCTAGCAGCAGAAGCAGTTTTTTTGTCTTCTTCCCTGCCTAACGCTCTCCCTACAGAATCAGCAGCAACCTCTCCCTATACTAAGATCGGCAGAAGATGGCGGTCGGCGTGCACGCCCTTTTATACCCCCTGTGACGCCCACCAAAGCAAGCCATCACTTGCATGCCCTTCTGAAAGATGGTGGTGACCTGTGCCTATGTCATCACGTTGCCCACAGTGTCCGTGGATCCTGATTGGCTGAAAAAGAGCGCAAAACAAACTTTTGAAATGCGACTTTGGCGCGTAAGTCGCCGACCTCGTGGCCGACCTCATCCTAGGGTCGGGTTTCGTTTCATGAAACCCGACTTTGCCAAAACTCGGCGACTTTTGAATTTTTTCGACCCGTTTCACTTAACTCTATTCAACGCAATATTAAGGAAACTAGTGTATATACCATGTAATATTATACTTTTCAAGAATGGCATCAAGTCCCTTCTTAAATTTTTGTAGGGAATCACTCATTACAACATCATATGGCAGAGAGTTCCATAGTCTCACTGCTCTTACAGTAAAGAATCCGCTGTTGTGAGTTCATTTTCCCCTTCACCATTGAGGTCTGATGAACTCCCTCTTCTGGTGAAGGAAGGTAGTGAGGCTGATTACAAAGCACCTGAGCAGAATGATGATGACTGGGTGACTGGAATTGCTGACTGGATATAAGGCAGCCGACGCCCTTTCTGCCTTGCGCGTGATTTCTCTGAGAGATTCTTGGAGACCAGTCTGATTCCTCAAAAGCTAAGTTTTCTGCTCTGCTTTTTTCATTTGTGTTTTGGTTTTGTTTTGCCTTGTTTTTCTGGATTTCTGCCTTTCCCTGCTGGGTGAGCTGAATTCCTTTTTGCTCTGTCCTCAGAAAATACCTGAGTACTGATATAGTCTTTTTGAAGCCTAGCGTCTTCAGGGCTTTTTTCCCCATCAGTCTGTTGGCTCTTGTTTTGAGAGGGTTTTGGCGGATTGCAGACAGCAGCTTTTCTATCCTGCCCTATTTAGTTAGCTTGGGCCCCATCATTTGCTCAGCCTATCTTTCTAGCTGTGTGTTTTTTCATCTTGCTTCACCATCATTATATGTTGGGGGCTGCCTATTGCTTTGGGGTCTGCTCTGGGGCAGTTTAGATGTCACTTTCTGTCTTTAGGCTATGTAGTTCTCCAGCTGTGATCGAGGGGTCTAGGGCACTGTAGGACCCCCCCCAGCTACTGCTAGTTGTTGTTGTTAGGTTCAGGGGTCTGCAATCCGATAGCTGCCAACTTCTCTGGTTTTCTGGACTTAGCTAGTGTTTCTGTTTTTGCCTCCTATGGTGACTCATTCATAACAGAATCACATGCCATACCACAGATCCTAGGGTACTCAATAGCAGGAAAGAACTGTAAAAAAAAAAAAAAGAAACAAAAAGTGTATATATTTTTTCCCCTATATCTCTGAGGCCGTAGGGGGAATTTTTTTTCTCTCAATGGAGATAAAGCAATTGTCTGATCGTGTGGAGCAGCTCGCTGCGGAGGTGTGGGGAATTTCCACCTACCTTGCTCATTCACATGCTGCTGAACCAAATATCCCTACTCCTGATGTGTTTTTTGGGGATCGGTCTAAATTTTTGAATTTCAAAAATAATTGTAAATTATTTTTTGCCTTGAAGCCTAACTCGTCAGGGAGCTCAGCGCAGCAGGTTAAAATTGTCATCTCTTTGCTGCATGGCAATCCCCAGGATTGGGCGTTTTCTTTGAAACCAGATGATCCTATTCTGACTAATGTGAACGCATTTTTTTAAGCCTTGTGGTTGTTGTATGACGAACCTAATGCTATTGATCAGGCTAAAAAGACCCTGTTGGCATTGAGCCAGGGTCGAGATTCTGCAGAATTGTACTGTCAAAAATTCAGAAAGTGGGCGGTCCTTACTACCTGGAATGATAATGCTTTGGCAGCTCTCTTTCGGAAGGGTTTGTCAGAAGCCGTAAAAGATACTATGGTGGGATTTCCTGTTCCCTCTGGTCTTGACAATTCTATGTCATTAGCCATTCAGGTTGATCGGCGTTTACGTGAACGCAGGACTGCACGAGAGGTGTTGCCACCTGTTGAACAAGTGTCTGAACCTATGCAATGTGATAGAGTTTTGTCCAGGGAGCAACGTCAGGAATTCAGAAGGCGTAATAAGCTGTGTTTTTTTTGTGGAGCTGCCTCGCATATTATTTCTGTCTGTCCTAAACGAGAGAAACGTTTTGCACACACGTTTTCTGTGGGTGGTGTTCAACCTAAGTTTCTTCTGGCAATTACTCTGATCTGCTCCCTGTCCACATTTTCCGCCAAGGCTTTTGTGGATTCGGGAGCAGCCCTGAACCTAATGGACTTGGATTTTGCTAAATGTTGTGGATTTCCGATGACACCTCTGCGGACGCCTATCCCTTTGAGGGGGATTGATGCTACTCCTTTGGCGAAAAATAAACCTCAGTTTTGGACCCAGGTGGTAATGCGGGTCGCCCCAGACCATCAAGAAAATTGCAGATTTTTGGTGCTGTATAATTTGCATGATACCATTGTTCTGGGATTTCCCTGGTTGCAAATTCATAATCCAGTTTTGGATTGGAAATCTGTGTCTGTGGTGAGTTGGGGTTCTCGGTGTGCCCTTAGTGAGGCTCCGGTTTTTTCCACCTCTCCTCAGTCACATGATGTTCCTGACTATTTGGCGGACTTTTATGATGAATTTAGTGAGAATGAGTCTGCGTCTTTGCCTCCTCATAGGAGTTATGACAGTGCAATTGAACTGAGCCCGGGGTGTAAATTTCCCAAGGGTCGGCTCTTCAATTTATCTGTACCCGAGCACGAGGCTATGCGATCCTCTATTAAGGAGGCGTTGGAGAAGGGTCATATTAGACTATCCTCTTCACCCTTAGGTGCCGTTTTTTTTTTCGCGGCCAAAAAGGATGGTTCATTAAGGCCTTGTATTGATTATCGTGCCCTCAACAAAATTACTATTAAATATCAGTATCTGTTACCCCTGATTTCGGATCTATTCTCCAGAGTTAAAGGTACTTGCTGGTTTACCAAGCTTGACCTCAGGGGAGCGTATAATCTTATCCGCATTAAGCATGGGGATGAATGGAAGACGGCGTTTAATACTCCGGAGTGACATTTTGAGTATCTGGTGATACCTTTTGGGCTCACTAATGCCCCTTCTGTCTTCCAGTGCTTCATGAACGATATTTTCCGAGACTTTGTGGATAAATTTTTGATTATCTATCTGGATGATATTTTGATCTTCTCCAAGGATTGGGATTCTCATGTGGAACATGTTCGGACTGTGTTCCGGATCTTGAGGGAGAATTCCCTGTATGTCAAAGGATCGAAATGCCTTTTTGGGGTACAGAGGATTTCATTTTTGGGATTTATTTTGTCTCCGTCAACTATTGAAATGGACCCGGCCAAGGTACAGGCCATTTATGATTGGGTTCAGCCCACTTCTCTGAAGGCCCTGCAGAAGTTTTTGGGTTTTGCTAATTTTTATCGGAAATTAAAACAAAATTTTCTAGTGTTGCCAAGCCATTGACTGATCTGACTAAGAAGGGTGCTGATGTGTTGAATTGGTCTCCGGAGGCTGTTTCTTCCTTTCAGGAGCTGAAGCGAAGATTCACTTCTGCCCCGGTTTTGCGGCAACCTGATGTCTCACTCCCATTCCAGGTAGAGGTGGACGCTTCTGAGATTGGTGCAGGAGCTGTTTTGTCCCAAAAGGATCCTGTAACATCTAAAATGAATCCCTGTGCTTTCTTTTCCCGAAAGTTCTCTCCATCTGAACGTAACTATGATGTGGGGAATCGGGAACTGTTAGCCATGAAATGGGCATTTGAGGAGTGGAGACATTGGTTGGAGGGAGCTAAACACCAAGTCATGGTCCTCACTGACCACAAGAATTTGATTTACCTGGAGTCGGCCAAACGCTTGAACCCTAGACAGGCTAGGTGGGCCTTGTTTTTTACACGTTTTGATTTTGTGGTCTCTAATCTTCCTGGCACTAAGAATGTCAAGGCAGACGCACTCTCTAGGAGCTTCTTTGCTGATTCTCCTGTGGTGTCCAAGCCTGCTACCATCTTAGGCGAAGGGGTAGTTCTTTCTGCCATCTCGCCCGATTTGAGACGTGCTCTGGAAGAGTTCCAGGAGGACAAACCTGAGCGTTGTCCCAGTGGAAAGTTGTATGTTCCTGACCAGTGGAAGAAGAGAGTGATGTCTGAAGTTAATTGCTCTGCATTGGCTGGTCATCCAGATATTTTTGGTAATAGAGATCTGGTGAGTCGGTCTTTTTGGTGGCCCGCCTTGTCTCGTGATGTCAGGAATTTTGTGCAGTCCTGTGGGACTTGCTCCCGGTCTAAACCTTGTTCTCGCTCTAGTGGGTTGTTGATGCCTTTGCCGGTCCCCAGGAGGGCATGGACCCATATTTCAATGGATTTCATCTCTGATATGCCTGTCTCTCAGAGAATGACTGTTATTTGGGTGATTTGTGATAGGTTCTCTAAGATGGTTCATCTTGTACCACTCCCTAAGTTGCCATCTTCCTTTGAGTTGGTGCCCCTGTTTTTGCAACTGGTGGTTCGCTTGCACGGGATTCCTGAGAACATTGTATCTGACAGAGGAGTTCAGTTTGTGTCTAGATTTTGGAGGACTTTCTGTTCCAAGCTGGGAATTCAGTTGTCCTTCTCCTCTGCTTTTCACCCTCAGACCAATGGGCAGACGGAGAGAACATACCAGACCTTGGAGTCGTATTTGAGATGTTTTATTTCCGCTGATCAGAATGATTGGGTTTCATTTTTGCCCTTGGCCGAATTTCCTTTAAACAATAGAGCTAGTTCTGCCACTTTGATGTCACCTTTTATTTGTAACTTTGGGTTTCATCCTTGATTTTCTTCAGGGCAGGTGGAGCCTTCTGCCTGCCCAGGTGGTGACACTGTGGTGGAGAGAAAGCACCAGATCTGGGACCAAGTGGTGGATAAGTTATCTCTCTCCCAGGAAAAGGCCCAGCGGTTTTCCAACCGACATAGGACCATTGGTCCCCAGTTTAAGGTTGGTGATATGGTTTGGTTATCATCAAAAAATATCGCTATGAAGGTGGCTTCTCCTAAGTTTAAGACTAGATTTATTGGACCTTACAAGATTTTGGAGATTATTAATCCGGTCTCTTTTCGTTTGGCTCTTCCTGTCACATTTAAAATTCATAATGTGTTTCATAAGTCCTTGTTGAAGAGGTTTGTTGAACCAGTTGTTCCTGGGGTGGCACCTCCGGACCCTGTATTAGTTGAAGGTAACATGGAATATGAGGTAGAGAAGATACTGGATTCCCGTCTGGCTAGACGGAGACTCCAGTATTTGGTTAAGTGGAAGGGTTATGGTCAGGAGGATAATTCCTGGGTCTCTGCCTCTGATATTCATGCCAAAAGATTGGTGCGTGCCTTTCATCGGGCTCACCCTGATCGCCCTGGTGGCGTGGATGAGGGTTCGGTGACTCCTCCTCAAGGGGGAGGTACTGTTGTGAGTTCATTTTCCCCTTCACCATTGAGGTCTGATGAACTCCCTCTTCTGGTGAAGGAAGGTAGTGAGGCTGATTACAAAGCACCTGAGCAGAATGATGATGACTGGGTGACTTGAATTACTGACTGGATATAAGGCAGCCGACGCCCTTCTGCCTTGCGGGTGATTTCTCTGAGAGATTCTTGGAGACCAGTCTGATTCCTGCTCCTCAAAAGCTAAGTTTTCTGCTCTGCTTTTTGCATTTGTGTTTTGGTTTTGTTTTGCCTTGTTTTTCTGGATTTCTGCCTTTCCCTGCTGGGTGAGCTGAATTCCTTTTTGCTCTGTCCTCAGAAAATACCTGAGTACTGATATAGTCTTTTTGAAGCCTAGCGTCTTCAGGGCTTTTTTCCCTATCAGTCTGTTGGCTCTTGTTTTGAGAGGGTTTTGGCGGATTGCAGACAGCAGCTTTTCTATCCTGCCCTATTTAGTTAGCCTGGGCCCCATCATTTGCTCAGCCTATCTTTCTATCTGTGTGTTTTTTCATCTTGCTTCACCATCATTATATGTTGGGGGCTGCCTATTGCTTTGGGGTCTGCCCTGGGGCAGTTTAGATTTCCCTTTCTGTCTTTAGGCTATGTAGTTCTCCAGCTGTGATCGAGGGGTCTAGGGCACCGTAGGAACCCCCCACGGCTACTGCTAGTTGTTGTTGTTAGGTTCAGCGGTCTGCAATCCGATAGCTGCCAACTTCTCTGGTATTCTGGACTTAGCTAGCATTTCTGTTTTTGCCTTCTACGGTGACTCATTCATAACAATCCGCATCTGTGAGTATGCTTAAACCTTCTTTCCTCCAGATGTAGAGGATGCCCCCTTGTCCCCGTCACAGGTCTAAGAGTAAAAAGATCATTAGAAAGGTCTTTGTACTGTCCCCGCATATATTTATACATTGTAATAAGATCACCGCTAAGCCTTCGATTTTCCAAACTAAATAACCCCAAGTGTAATAACCTGTCTTCGTATTGCAGACGCCCTAGTTCCCTAATAACCTTGGTCACTCTTCTCTGCACCCGCTCCAATTCAGATATGTCTTTCTTATACACCAGAGACCAGAACTGTGCACAGTATTCTAAGTGTGGTCGCACTAGTGACTTATATAGAGGTAAAATTATGTTCTCCTCATGAGCATCTATGCCTCTTTTAATTCATCCCATTATTTTATTTGCCTTTGCAGCAGCTGCCTGACACTGGCCACTAAATGTGAGTTTGTCGTCCACCCATACGCCCAGGTCTTTTTCAGTGACAGTTTTGCCCAGTGTTTTACAATTAAGCACATAATTATACATCTTGTTCGTTCTACCCAAGTGCATGACCTTACATTTATCCCCATTAAATCTCATTTGCCATTTATCAGCCCAAGCTTCTAGTTTACATAAATCCTCCTGTAATATAAAATTGTCCTCCTCTGTATTGATTACCCTGCAGAGTTTAGTGTCATCTGCAAATATTGAAATTCTGCTCTCTATGCCCCCTACAAGGTCATTAATAAATATGTTAAAAAGAAGCGGGCCCAAAACTGACCTCTGTGGTACCCCACTGCTAACTGTGACCCAGTCCGAGTGTGCTCCATTAATAACCACCCTTTGTTTCCTATCCCTGAGCCAGCTCTTAACCCACTTACACATATTTTCCCCTATCCCCATTGTTCTCATTTTATGTATCAACCTTTTGTGTGGCACCATATCAAAAGCTTTTGAAAAGTCCATGTACATCACGTCAACTGCATTCCCTTGGTCCAGTCCGGAACTTACCTCTTCATAAAAGCTTATCAGATTAGTCTGACAGGAACGGTCCCTTGTACACCCACGTAGAGTTGAGCGACTTTTGGCTTTTTAGGGTCGAGTTTCGTTTCGTGAAACCCGACTTTTCCAAAAGTCGGGTCGAGCAAGATCGGCCGATTATAGGGAAAAGTCGGGGTCGTCCCGAAACACGAAACCCAATGTAAGTCAATGGGGAATAAAAGTCGGCAGTGAGAGGAGGACAGGAAACACACCTACAGTGCCCATTTGAATGCCAAAAGCATCAATTCTTCTTACTTAAGCTTGTCAACCTTAATTAACTTCATAATACAAGTTACGCACTGAAAAATGGGGGTTATTTGGCTAAAGTTGTGGGGGGGTAGGGCTGGCTCCAGGTTTTCATGTGCCCTTGGCGAAAGAGCGCCCCTTTAACACATACCACAACTCATGATGCTCCGATACGGCAGAGAAATAGCGGTATAGTACAATGAAAAATACTTCACTTTTTACATCTCATGACGAGGTCCATCTATTTCTCCATACAGAATCATTGGTCCCATAAAATGTTTGAAACAGTATATGATGAGCTCCACATAATGCTACAGTATATGTTGGTCCCCATGGATGAAGCTCCACTGTCTTATGGGCCCAAATAATGCTCCAAACATAATGGGCCCCATTTCTAATGCTCTAGTGTATAATGGGCCCTGTAAATGCTGCTCCAGTGTCTGATGTCCACCTTTGGAATGTTCCAGTGTATGGTGGGACCCATCTATCATTCTCCAGAGTATAGTGCTCCCCATAAATTGCTGTCCCAGCATTGAAAACAATCAAATAAGTCTCCTCGCTAGGGAATCCCTGTACTAGTCTGGACTCCTCGTCGTCCCCATCTTCCATCTCACTGCACAGTATTTCAACCTTGCAAGTGCTGTGATCCTGAGCAAGCAGGGGGGGCCTACTCGTTGGTGACGGCACTGGCACAGGGCCCCTGATAGTACGGTGGTGTGTCTGATGGCGGGTGGTTCGAACCTGCACTTTCATCTGCAGCTTCCTCTTTGTCACCGTGTAAGATGGAACTGTATATGGGAAGGGTAAGCTGAGTTTCATCAGGGTCAGATTCAGGCCGTGTAGCGTGCGAGGGGAATGTAGTGGTCTGGGTCAATGTACCAGCAGATTCATCGAGCAGTGGCTGGGCATCAGTGCACTTGTGTCGCCCCCAGGAGTACGGTCGCCACAGTGGCATTACCTTCCGCCTAGGGAGTGTGATGTCATGCTTGGGAGCAACGAAGGATCTCTCTAGCAGGTTAACTGATTGGGCGGCGTTATTCCCATGAGTCATGACCCTCCAAACAGCATTCATGAAGGCAAAGTGTTTGTTTTACGTGGGCAGTATGGTTGCAAAGCTGAACCTTAAAGGAATGTCCAGAAGGGCACCACCAGGAGTGGAGCCTACGGTTAAATTCGACTCCACCTGGGAAACCTCAACCATGCCAGCTACAGAACAGATGCACACATTGCAAGCTTAATTCCGTTAACGAACGAGACTCCTTCATGCCCCGCGGTCCGAGTCCGGCTTACTAGAGGGACACGTGAGTCTCTGGCACATGAGATTGGCCAATAACTGGTGTGTCATGCCCTTACATGTCCGTGGCTGCATGTGCGCTACACTGAAAAGGCCAGCGTTTGCCGCTTACAGGTGCAGATAACCCGCTGAACAATGTTAGTGATGGGGATCACTGATTACAATTATTACCCGCGAACGATGATTTCCCAGTAAGAGCAGGTCAACCGCAGTTCCGGAATTAGGCCTAACCGTCATTCCTGAAATAATGAAAAACTTACGTGTGCAAACCACAGGTGCTGTAGATTGCTTAACAGCTCGCCAGCCGTTCTCACGCCCAGTATGGATTACACGTGATTGCACAAAGGTGAGAAAGGGTACCGTATCCCCGGATAACATGTATGGATAGCGTACACATTCAAAATATATGTCTATACATCAGGAGGCAGGCTCAGACGGTGTTAGGCCCAGTATGGATTGAACGTGATTGCACAAAGGTGAGAAAGGGTACCGTATCCCCGGATAACATGTATGGATAGCGTACACATTCAAAATATATGTCTATACATCAGGAGGCAGGCTCAGACGGTGTTAGGCCCAGTGTGGCTTGCACGTGATTGCACAAAGGTGAGAAAGGGTACCGTATCCCTGGATAACATGTATGGATAGCGTACACATTCAAAATATATGTCTATACATCAGGAGGCAGGCTCAGACGGTGTTAGGCCCAGTATGGCTTGCACGTGATTGCACAAAGGTGAGAAAGGGTACCGTATCCCCGGATAACATGTATGGATAGCGTACACATTCAAAATATATGTCTATACATCAGGAGGCAGGCTCAGATGGTGTTAGGCCCAGTATGGCTTGCACGTGATTGCACAAAGGTGAGAAAGGGTACTGGATCCCCGGATAACATGTATGGATAGCGTACACATTCAAAATATATGTCTATACATCAGGAGGCAGGCTCAGACGGTGTTAGGCCCAGCATGGCTTGCACATGATTGCACAAAGGTGAGAAAGGGTACCGTATCCCCGGATAACATGTATGGATAGCGTACACATTCAAAATATATGTCTATACATCAGGAGGCAGGCTCAGATGGTGTTAGGCCCAGTATGGCTTGCACGTGATTGCACAAAGGTGAGAAAGGGTACCGTATCCCCGGATAACATGTATGGATAGCGTACACATTCAAAATATATGTCTATACATCAGGAGGCAGGCTCAGATGGTGTTAGGCCCAGTATGGCTTGCACGTGATTGCACAAAGGTGAGAAAGGGTACCGTATCCCCGGATAACATGTATGGATAGCGTACACATTCAAAATGTATGTCTATACATCAGGAGGCAGGCTCAGACGGTGTCAGGCACAGTATGGATTTGACGGCCCAGACTACACAGCGGAGGAGCAGGGAGAGGTAAAGATTGCAAATGCTGGGGCCCTGCCCAAGCAAGGGGGGCCCACTCGTGGGCATCGGTACTGGCACTGGGCCCCTCATAGTACAGCAGTGTGTCTGGCGGCGGGTGTGCACCACCACCGTCAGAGACACTTGATTGCACTATGAGGGACCCTGTGCCAGTGCCCGCGCCCAAGAGTTGGCCTGCCCACCAGTCCAGGGCAACAGCACTCGCACGGTGTCGTGCACTAGGTGGTGACCCCGGCCATGGGGGGGAAGGCAGCACAGTTAGGGAGTTTTAGAAAATGGCATATGTTGATGTTGGACATTCAGCTGATGCAAAAGGCGAAATAGGTGAAGTCCCAGGAAGAGGTGGACCAAAGCAAGCCATTTTTCTGTCACCCTATGTGTCATCAGGGGAAGGTGGGACAAAATCCTTGGAAACCCATGCATGGTTCATTTTAATGAAGGTTAGATCATCCACATTTTGGGTTGACAGACGGGTCCTTTTTTCTGTCAGGATTGATCCAGCTGCACTGAAGACTCTTTCCGATAGCACACTTGCAGCTGGGCAAGCGAGCTCCTGTAAGGCATATTGTGCCAATTCAGGCCAGGTGTCCAGTTTAGCGGCCCAATAGTCAAAGGGGAATGACCTGTGTGGGAGAACATCGATATGGGAGGAAAAGTAGTTTGTAACCATAGTTGACAACTGCTGTCTCCTGTCACTTTCCATCGATGCAGTATTACCAGTTGTGTGAGCGGTATTTGAAAAATCAGTCTACAACATTGTCATGAAACCCCTGTCTCCAACGCCACTTCTGATGTGTGCACCACGAACACCTCTGCCAAGCTGCCCCCGGTCCGTACGGCTCGTGTGAGAAGCATCACCGCTGCTGTGTGCTGGGAATGCCTCAAGCAACCGATTTACCAGAGTTGCTTGTTTATTAGCCAATATTAGGTCAAGGTTCTCCTGTGGCATGATGTTTTGTAATTTGCCTTTATAGCGTGGATCCAGGATGCTGGCTAACCAGTAGTCATCATCGTTCATCATTTTGGCAATGCGGGGGTCCCTTTTTAGGATCTGCAAGGCATAATCTGACATGTGGGCCAATGTTCCCGGTGTCAATGATGCACTGCGAGTGCTGGTTGGAGGAGCACTTTCTGGCAAATCCACATCCCTCCAGTCACGCACAAACCCTGTACCAGACCTTGCCACGCCAACATTTTCACTTGCCCCACGAGATGCATCCTCCTCCCCTAAGTAATCATGCCCATCATCATCCTCCTCCTCCTCTTCTTCCTCCACCTCGTCCAGGAGAGGTCCCTGAGCAGACAATGGCTGAATGTCATCAAGGATTCCCTCTTCCTCTTCCTCCTCATCAACATTGGCTGCAGACGCCTGCTCCTTAAGGTGCGTCAAAGTTTGCATGAGCAGACGCATAAGTGGGATGCTCATGCTTAGGATGGCGTCGTCTGCGCTTACCAGCCGTGTGCATTCCTCAAAACACTGAATGACATTACAGAGGTCTTTCAGCTTCGACCACTGCACACCTGTCAACTCCATGTCTGCTCTCAAAGTGCCTGGCCGTGTATCCTCCCACAAATGCATTATGGCCTGCCTCTGCTCGCACAGCCGCTCCACCATGTGCAGGGTGGAGTTCCACCTTGTTGCAATGTCGATAATGAGGCGGTGGTTGGGAAGGTGGAGCAATCGCTGCAGCTTCTGCATACGAACGGAGTGTACAGGCGACCGGCGGATGTGCACGCACAGTCTTCGCACCTTCTGGAGCAGGGCTGTTAACTCCGGATAATTTTTGAGGAAGCACTGCACCACCAGGTTCAAGGTGTGAGCCAAGCAAGGTATGTGGCTGAGTTTTGAAAGGGCTATGACTGCCACAAAATTACGGCCGTTATCACTAACTACCTTGCCTGCCTCAAGATGTACACTGCCCAGCCATGACTCAGTTTGTCGCTTCAAGTACTCGGCCAGCACCTCGGCGGTGTGTCTGTCGCCCAAACACATCATCTGCAACACAGCCTGCTGACGCTTTCCACTAGCTGCTCGATAGGGGGACACCTCGTGTGCAACAGTGGCAGCTGCAGATGGAGTGCTCGTACGACTGCGCTCTGTGGACGAGCTTTCGCTTCTGGAGGAGGAGGAGGAGGAGGGTCGAACGCCTACAGCCAACTGTTTCCTATACCGTGGGCTAGGCAGCACTGTCCCACCACCGCTGTCCCCTGTGGACCCTGCATCCACCACATTAACCCAGTGCGCAGTGATGGACACGTAACGGCCCTGGCCATGCCGACTGGACCATGCATCAGTTGTGAGGTGCACCTTTCCACTCACTGACTGCTTGAGTGCATGGACAATGCAGTCTTTTACATGATGGTGGAGGGCTGGGATGGCTTTGCGAGAGAAGAAGTGGCGACTGGGTAGGTCATAGCGTGGTACTGCATAGGCCATGAGTTCGCGGAAAGCTGCGCTTTCCACCAACCGATAGGGCATCATCTCAAACGAGATTAGTTTGGCAATGTGGGCGTTCAAACCCAGTGTACGCGGATGAGAGACTGAGTACTTTCTTGACCTACTCATAGTGTCTGGGAGGGTGAGCTGGACTTGAGAGCTGCATATGGTGGAAGTAGCGGTGGACAGGGAGGACTGAGAGAGGGTTGATGATGGTGATGGAGTTGGTGTTCTTTCTGAAGGCCTAGATTCAGTATTTCGTTGATTTAGCAGTGGGATTCCCTGACTGCTGTGGCCTTGCAACGACACCTCAACATTTGCTGCTGTGCTAACCGGTGGGCTTACAGTGGGGGAAACAATGTAGCGTTGCTGACTACCTTCTTTGTGATCAGTTGCACATGTGGCACTTGAGGTTTGGTGTTGTGTCCACGCTTGCAAGTGCATGCTGGTTAAATGTCTAAGCATGCAACTGGTATTCAAATTTTTCAGATTTTTCCCTCGGCTAAAGGTCTTTGCGCACTTCTTACAGATAACCTTGGCCTGGTCATGAGGATTTTGTTCAAAAAAGTGCCACACTGCACTCTTCCTACTTTGGCAGACATTTTGCGGCCTAGCACGCTGTGATCTTTTGACCCTCTGGACAAGCTGTCCAGCAACTCTTTTGATTTTTGGAACCTGTCTTTGGAGTGCTCCGGGCCTGCCAGATAACAGCTGTTGCGATGTCGATGTCTGCTGTGGATGCTCCTCATCTGAGCTATTGGAAGCAGCACCCTCTTCCCCCAATGGATGCCAATCTGGGTCAACAACTGGGTCATCCATCACCTCCTCTTCAATGTCATGTGCACCTTCCTCTGTGTCACCGTGTATGGTGGTATAGTGTGCGGGAAGGGGCACCTGAGTCTCATCAGGGTCAGAATCTGGCTCTGTACAATGCGAGGACAATGTAGTGCTCTGAGTGAATGTACCAGCAGAATCATCTATCAGCGGCTGTGCATCATTGCACTCCATGTCAGATTCATCTTGGCCTGGGTAATTCACCATTTCACTTGATAATCCAGGCATGGTATGTGAAAACAGCTCCATGGAGTAATCAGTAGTATGGCCTGCGTCATCCTTCAATCTTGGTTGGGATGAAGGACACAAGGAAAGGTGTGGTTCATGAACATGAGCCTCCAATGACGACTCAGTGCTTTTATTTTTTACAACTTCAGAAGAGGAGGCGATAGAGCTGGAGGCTGAGTCAGCAATGTAAGACAAAACTTTTTCCTGAAGCTCTGGCTTTCAAAGCGGTTTGCCAACTCCTAGAAAACTAAGCCTTCGAGGCCTTGTGGAGCCAGACGATGACGCAGGCTCAACACCTCCTGCATTCGGTCCTATTTTGCTTTTTGCCACTACCATCAGATCCACCACCAACACCATCATTACCAGCTGCCAACCCCCGCCCAATTCCATGGCCTCTTCCACCAGCCTTCCTCATTTTTGGTAGAAATGTAGACAAAATCCAACAAACTATATAGTAATGTAAAACAAGGTACAAGGTGTCTATAGGACAGGGGAGATTTTGAATTTCTGCAGACACTTGTGGACACTGGACACTTTTGGATTGTGTGAGGCCCACTGAATATCAGAGCGCTATGTCACAGGCTCGATGGCACAGGTGTGAAAAAAGTGACTACAGGATCACGGAGATTTTGAATTTCTGCACACACTAGTGGACACTGGACACTTTTGGATTGTGTGAGGCCCACTGAATATCAGAGCGCTATGTCACAGGCTCGATGGCACAGGTGTGAAAAAAGTGACTACAGGATCACGGAGATTTTGAATTTCTGCACACACTAGTGGACACTGGACACTTTTGGATTGTGTGAGGCCCACTGAATATCAGAGCGTTATGTCACAGGCTCGATGGCACAGGTGTGAAAAAAGTGACTACAGGATAAGGGAGATTTTGAATTTCTGCACACACTAGTGGACACTGGACACTTTTGGATTGTGTGAGGCCCACTGAATATCAGAGCGCTATGTCACAGGCTCGATGGCACAGGTGTGAAAAAAGTGACTACAGGATCACGGAGATTGTGAATTTCTGCACACACTAGTGGACACTGGACACTTTTGGATTGTGTGAGGCCCACTAAATATCAGAGCGCTATGTCACAGGCTCGATGGCACAGGTGTGAAAAAAGTGACTACAGGATCACAGAGATTTTGAATTTCTGCACAAACTAGTGGACACTGGACACTTTTGGATTGTGTGAGGCCCACTGAATATCAGAGCGCTATGTCACAGGCAGAAATTGGCTAGTGTATCACAAACTACAAGGTGTATGTAGAATTGGGCAGAATAGGAATCTCCCTAGAGTGTAGGTCTGTAAGAAAGGAACAAGTCCTCCACTTATCCTTCCACAGTGACACACAGATAGCTTCACTGTGGCTGTGATAACAGCCGTTACACGGTACTGTGTGAGGAGCGTACACCGCTGTATGGTGTGAAAAAATGCACGCTCAGTACCTCAGCAGGACAAAAGAAAAATTGTGATTGCTTTTAAAAAAGCAGTTTGCAGAGCAGTGGGTAAACAGCAATGCAGCTGTCAGGAAGCCTTAGAAGGCAGCCTAACAACCAACACCGCTGATCCACCACAATATAGCCTCCCCTTGCACTGCACACACAGTGACTGGTGTGTTGTACAGGCAAAATCGCTAGCAGCAGAAGCAGTTTTTTTTTCTTCTTCCCTGCCTAATGCTCTCCCTAAAGAATCAGCAACCTCTCCCTATGCTAAGATCGGCAGAAGTAAGATGGCGGTCGGCGTGCACGCCCTTTTATAACCCCTGTGACGCCCACCAAAGCAAGCCAATCATTTGCATGCCCTTCTGAAAGATGGTGGTGACCCCTGCCTATGTCATCATGTTGCCCACAGTGTCCGTGGATCCTGATTGGCTGAAAAAGAGCGCAAAACAAACTTTTGAAACGCGACTTTGGCTTTTTTACGAAACCCGACCCTAGGATGAGGTCGGCCACGAGGTCGGCGACTTACGCGCCAAAGTCGCGTTTCAAAAGTTTGTTTTGCGCTCTTTTTCAGCCAATCAGTCGGCGACTTTTGAAATTTTTCGACCTGTTTCGCTCAACTCTACACCCACGTTGATATTGGGTCTTGAGGTTATTCTTCTCCAGATACTCCAGTATAGTATCTCTTAGAAAACCCTCCAGGATTTTACCCACAGTTGAGGTTAAACTTACTGGCCCATAATTTCCAAGCTCAGTTTTTGTCCCCTTTTTCAATATTGGCACCACATTTGCTATACACCAGTCCTGTGGACCAGAGCCTGTTATTATGAAATCTTTAAAGATTAAAAATAATGGTCTATCTATGACAGTGCTTAATTCCTGCAGTACTCGGGGGTGTATCCCATCCAGGCTCGGGGATTTGTCAATTTCAGTAATTTTTAGACGCTGCCGCACTTCCTGCTGGGGTAAGCAGGTGACATTTAATGGAGAATTTTTATCACTAATCATGTTATCCGTCATGGGATTTTCTTGTGTAAATACTGTTGAAAAAAAGTCATTTAGCATATTGGCTTTTTCCTCATCCTCATCCACAATTTCACCCAGACTATTTTTAAGGGGGCCAACACTATCATTTTTTAGCTTCTTACTATTTATGTAGTTAAAGAATATTTTGGGATTATTTTTACTTTCTCTGGCAATGAGTCTCTCTGTCTCAATCTTTGCTATTTTGATTTGCTTTTCATAGAATTTATTTAATTTTCTGTATTTATTTAATGCCTCATCACTACCTACTTGCTTTAATTCTCTAAATGTTTTATTTTTGTCACTTTTTGCGCCCCTTTCAGCTCTATTTAACCATAGTGGTTTCCTCCTATTTATAGCATGTTTATTCCCATACGGTATCTATTGTGCACAGGTCCTATTCAGGATGCTATTAACGTCTCCCATTTTCTTTATGTCTCAGGATATCGTCCCAGTTAATTGCACCAAGATCATCTCTCATCCGTTGGAAATTTGCTTTCCTGAAGTTTAGTGTCCTTGTAACCCCTCTACTACACATCTTATTAAAGGACACCTGAAAACTTATTATTTTGTGATCACTATTACCCAAGTGACCCTCAACCCTTATATTTGATATGCAGTCTGGCCTGTTGGTTAATATTAGGTCTAGTAGTGCCCCCCTCTTGTTGGGTCCTGAACCAGTTGTGAAAGGTAATTGTCTCTCATAGTTGTCAAAAACCAATTACCTTTGCTGGAACTGCAGGTTTCAGTTCCCCAATGTATTTCAGGGTAGTTGAAGTCCCCCATAATAATGACTTCTCCTTCAGTTGCCGCTTCATCTATTTGCTTTATGAGGATATTCTCTGTTGCTTCCATTATTTTTGGAGACTTATAACAAACCCCTATCAGTAATTTTATTATTTTTTCCCCCTCCCCTTATCTCTACCCACAGGGACTCTACATTTTCATTAGATTCATATATATTATCTCGCAGGATGGGTTTTAAGGATGATTTTACATACCCCCACCCCAAATTTCATTATTTGTGCCCAGGTCTCTATCTGCACTGTCTTCCCCTCCTATAAAAAGAATACCCTCCCCCCCGTCCCTAGTAAATAAAAAGTATTAATAAAATATAACAGCAATTCAGTAATACCTCCCTTGGAAACTCCCTGAATCCAAAGTCACTGAATCAAAAGTCACACACTTACCACAGTTTGCACTTACACTCAAGTCACACTCAGCTCGTTCACACTCGCTCAGGCAGAATATTTAAAGAGATTTTTTCCCCTTCACCAGCAAACCACCCTGCTGCTCAATGCACTTCCAAAAGGACTGTGATTTTTTTTTTCACGGCGCTACATTATAAACATCTGTGAAGCATCTGGGAGTTCAAGGAGCTCACCACAAATCTAGATACATGCCGTTAGGGAACTAGTTTATAAAATCGGGTCACTAGGTGGTGTTTCTATTGTTTAGGCACATCAAGGGCTCTCCAAATGCAACATGGCATCCATTAATGATTCCAGCCAAGTTTGCGCTTCAAAAGTCCAATCGCGCTTATTCCCTTCCTAGCCCTGCTGTGAGCCTAAACAGTAGTTTTCCCCTACATATGGGGTATCAGCGTTCCGAGGAGAAATTGAAACAAGTTTTGGGGTTGATTTTCTCTTGTTACCCTTGTGAAAATAAAAAAATGGGCCTTAAGTGAAAACATTTGAAAAAAAAGTTAAATTTAATTTTTTACTTCCACATTCCATTAATTCCTGTGAAGCACCTAAAGGGTTAATACAATTTTTGAATGTGGTCTTGAGTACTTTGAGGAGTGCCATTTTTAGAATGATAGAAAAGTAGAAAGGAGGCGCACATAGCTTGTAGGGTAAAGGAGGTGCTAGCTGAACTGGACGTATCCACAATTAAACGTATTAAAGTTAAATCAGCCACACTCTCAGTCATTTGCAAATTCATTCATTTAATTTATATAAATTTTGCACCACAATTAAGGAGAAAACTTTTTAGAATGATGTCACTTTAGGGTATTTTCTGTCATATTGGACCATCAAAATCACTTTAAATGGGATTTGGTCAGGTGAAGGGTTGACACGCTCAGTTGCTTTACAAGGGAGACACAGGAAAAGTTCTAGAAGAAGATCACCTGCTGGTTTATTATGGATAGCCTAAACCTTGGCAGGGTTCAGCAAAAAAACACAGCCTTTCTTGCATAACGGTAAAACAAACAAAGACACAGTCCATAAGAGTCATTTTCCCTGCAGGATTCCCATGCAGAATACCCACACAGTCCTCAGCTCCTCCTGGAGCTAAGACACAACAACAGCCTGACTCTCATGTCCAGGTATTTAACAACCCGTGTAATGATCACATAACTTTGCCTGTCAAGACTCTGCTGGTGGAGATACTGTGGATCTCCTCCCACCCGCTCTATGTAGGTCCACAAAAACCAGCCCATAACATAGTTTTCAATTAACCCTCTCAGCACATAGTGCTGGAGGCAAAAACATTCTGGTTCTACATCACTGACTGCAGTATATGTATTGACACATACAGTGTCTCCCTTCATACACTGTGCCCATGACTCTGTCAACTTTTTGGGCAGCATGGTGGTTCAGTGGTTAGCACTGCAGCCTTGCAGCGCTGGGGTCTTGGGTTCAAATCCTATCAAGAACAACATCTGCAAGGAGTTTGTATGTTCTCACCGTGTTTGCGTGGGTTTCCTCCGGGTACTCCAGTTTTCTCCCACATTACAAAGACATACTGATAGGGAATTTAGATTGTGAGCCCCATCGGGGACAGTGCCATTAATGTCTGTAAAGCACTGTGGAATTAATGTTGCTTTATAAATGAGTAAATTAAATAAATAAAAACTCCTCTAACTTACTAACAAAAAAAAATCTGTTTCAAAAATTGTTCTGATGCAAAGTAGACATGTAGGAAATGTTATTTAACCCCTTTCCGACATATGACGTACTATCCCGTCCAGGCGACCCTGGCCCATGTGACCATGGATGGAATAGTACGTCATCGCAATCAGCCGCGCTCGCGGGGGGAGAGCGGCTGATCGCAGCCTGGTGTCAGCTAATTCTCACACCCGACACTACATTAACCCCCGGAACACTACGATCAAACATGATCACAGCATTCCAGGAGCAGGCAGAGGGGCTTTGGATCGGAGACCACATGGCATGACGCTGGTCCCGATCGCTCCCATGTTAACCCAATGTCATCATGATGACATCCGAGTTACCAGAGTTCAGAGACTTCCTGTCATGCGCAGTGCATGTCAGGAAGTCTCTGAAGTCAGTGTTCACAGAGTGCAGCACTGACAACCTATATTGCATGCAGATCTGCACAAAATAGTGGGACACAGTGTAAAAGTAAGAATGAAATATATTTTTTTTAAATAATTGTAAAAATATAAAAAAATAAAAAATAATAAAATCAATATTTATTCCATCATTAAATCAATATTTGAACTAAAAAAAACCTACATAAAAAGGCTAAGTGCACACGCTGCGGATTGGTCTGTGGATTTTTTATCTGCGGAACCGCAGGTAAAATGACCTGCTGTTTTACCTGCGGATTGGCCTGTGGTTTTCCCTGCAGTTTGTCATCTCGACAATGGAGGAGATGGTAAACCGCAGCAGAATCCGCAGAAAAGAATTGACATGTCAATTCTTTCTGCGGATTCAAAACCGCAGCTTTTCCGCAGTTAAAAATCCACAGCATGTGCACAGCAAAATGTAAATCCCATAGGATAACATGCTACTGTACACTGTCTGCAGAACTGCTGCAGTTCTGCTGTGGCCAAAACCGCAGCGGAACTGCAGCAAAAACCGCAACGCGTGCACATAGCCTAAAAGTACACATATTTGGTATCGCCACATCCGTAACGACCCAACCTATAAACTTTCCCACTAGTTAACCCCTTTAGTGAACACTAGAGTTGAGCAAAACAGGTCGGTCAGATTCAAAAATCACAGACTTTCGCCAAAGTCGGGTTTCGCCGATCGAAACCGGACCCTAGCGTGAGGTCGGCCATGAGGTCACCGATCAGCGTGCCAAAGTCGCGTTTCAAATGATGCTTTCAGCGCCTTTTCTCACCCATTGATGGAGGACGCACACTGTGGGCAACGCGATGACATGCGCAGAGGCCAGCACCATCTTAGAGAAGGGCATTGAAGTGATTGGCTGGCTTTGTGTGTCGTCATAGTGGGTATAAAAGGCTGTGACCGCCGACCGCCATCTTACTTCTGCCGATCTTAGAATAGGGAGAGGTGCTGCTGCTGACTCTGAACAGGGAGAGCATTAGGCAGGGAAGAAGGAAAAAGAAACTGCTTTTGCTGATAGCGCTTTTCACTGTACAGTTAGTGTGCAATGAAAGGGGAGGATTTTTGTGTGCAGCAGTGCTGGTGGTGATTAGGCTGCCTTTTAAGGCTACCTGCTAGCTGCATTGCTGTGTGCACACTGCAGTTGAAACTGCTTTTTTCAAAGCACTCCAACTTTTATTATTTTGTCCTGGTGAGTTAGTGAGCATTCATTTTTTCACACACCGTATAGCGGTGTACGCTCCTCACACACTACCGTGTACCGGCTGGTATCACGGACAAATAGAAGCTATCTGGGTGTAACTCGGGATGAAAAAGCCAAGGAATTTGTCCGTTTTCCAGACCTACACCTTAGAGTGCTGTCCGTGTCCGCTTTTCAAACAGTTTCGTATATCTGCTGCTTGATTATGGTCAAAACTATACAGAGACAGCGTGTGTCAGTCTGTATACAAATAGACGGAGAGTGACAATTTTCCATACAGACACCATATAGCGGTGTACGCTCCTCACACACTACCATGTACCGGCTGGTATCACGGACAAATAGAAGCTACCTGTGTGTGACTCTAGAAAAAAAGCCGAGGAGTTTTTCCGTTTTTCCATACGTACACCTTAGAGTCCTGTCCGTTTTTCAAACAGTTTTGTATATCTGCTGTTTGATCACGGTCAAAGCTAGACAGAGACAGCGTGTGTCAGTCCGTATACAAATAGACGGAGATTGACAATTTTCCATACAGACATCGTATAGTGGTGTATGCTCCTCACACACTACCCTGTACCGGCTGGTATCACGGACAAATAGAAGCTACCTGTGTGTGACTCTGGAAAAAAAAGCTGAGGAGTTTGTCCGTTTTTCCAGATCTACACCTTAGAATGCTGTCCGTGTCCACTTTTCAAACAGTTTCGTGTATCTGCTGTTTGATTACGGTCAAAAATAGACAGAGACAGCATGTGTCAGTCCGTATACAAATAGACAGAGATTGACAATTTTCCATACAGACACTGTATAGCGATGTACGCTCTATACACACTACCGTGTACCGGCTGGTGTCACGGACAAATAGAAGCTACCTGTGTGTGACTCTGGAAAAAAAGGCCGAGGAGTTTTTCCGTTTTTCCAGACCTACACCTTAGAGTCCTGTCCGTTTTTCAAACAGTTTTGTATATTTGATGTTTGATTGCGGTCAAAACTAGACAGAGACAGCGTGTGTCAGTCCATATACAAATACACAGAGCTTGACAATTTTCCATACAGACACCGTATAGAGCTGTCCAATTCTCAAACAGTATTGCATATCTGCCATTTGCATTACAGTCACATTTATACTGAGTCAGCGTGTGTGTGTGACACTCCGTAAATAAATATACGGAGATTGTTAGCTACACAAAAAACGTATTCAGCTGTACACTTCTGATACAGTTCCGTTTATCTGCTTGTTGGATTACGGTTCAATACAGACTGTGAGAGCGTCTGTGACTAACATAATATATATGTTGATTTACTTTTTTGAATACACTTTACACAGCTGGACGCTCCTCATACAGTACCATCTCTCTGCTGTTTTTTTAGTACATTTTCTCAAACATGAGGAAGTATGGTGGAAGAGGCCAAGGACGTGGGCAGGGGGGCGCTGCTGGTACTGATGGTGGTGGTGCATCGTCTGGTTCTGGCAAAAGCACAATAGCAGCTAAGGCAGGAGGTGTTCAGCCTGCATCATCCTCTGGCCCAAGAAGGCCTGTAAGGTTGCCTTTTCTTGGAGTAGGAAAACCAATTTTAAAGTCGGAGCATCAGGAACAGGTTTTGGCTTACATTGCCGAAACAGTCACCAGCTCTATTGCCTCCTCTTCTGAACGTTCGCAACCTGCAAGCACGGAGTCGTCAGTGCAGGGTTCTGGTCAGAAAAAACACCTTTCCTTGTGTCCTTCACCCCCATCAAAAGTTAAGGATGTGGCAGCCCACACTTCAGATTACTCTATGGAGCGCTTTTCACATACCATGCCTGGGTTATCCAGTCAAGTCCTGAATTCCTCAGTCCAAGATGAATCTGACATGGAGTGCACTGATGCACAGCCACTGCTAGATGATTCTGCTGGTACATTGACCAACAGCACTACATTGCCCTCACTATTGAGCCACAATCTGACCAAGATGAAACTCAGGTGCCCCTTCCCGCATACTATACCACCTTACACGGTGACACAGAGGAGGGTAAAGTGGAAGGTGCAGATGACTTTGAAGAGGAGGTGATGGATGACCCAGTTCTGGACCCAGATTGGCATCCATTGGGGGAGGAGGGTGGCGCTGGCAATAGTTCAGATAAGGCGAAGGATCTGCAGCAGGCATTGACATTGCATCAGAGGTTATCTGTCAGGGCCATAGCTGTCCTAAAACGTGGAAGAAAAACTAAAAGAGTTGCAGGACAGCTTGACCAGACGGTCAACTTAGCACATCGTGCAAGGCCAGAAAATGTTTACCATAGTAGGAAGAGTGCAGTGTGGCACTTCTTTGTCCAAAATCCTACTGATGAGGCAAAGGTTACCTGTAAGAAGTGCGGAAGGACCTTTAGCCGAGGTAAACAACTCAGAAATTTGAATACCAGTTGCATGCTTAGACATTTACTCAACATGCACTTGCAAGCGTGGATGGACTACAAAACCTCAGGTAGCACATGTGCACCTGCTCCGACTGAAGGTAGCCAACAACGCTCCATCGCTTCCCCCACTGTAAGACCACCATCACCGTTAAGCACACCTCCAGCACTAAATGTGGAGGTGTCGTCGCAAGGCCAAAGCACTCAGGGAATCACAATGGTTTTGCAACACAACACGGAATGTAGGCCATCACCACCAATACCCTCACCAACCCCCTCTTACTCCATTCGGTCCACCGCTACTTTCCCCATATGCAGCTCTCCAGTCCATCTCACCCTACCAGACACTCTGAGTAGGACAAGATAGTACTCATCCTCTCATCCGTGTACACTTAGTTTGAATGCCTACATTACCAAACTAATCTCATTAGAGATGATGCCCTACCGTTTGGTTGAAAGCAAAGCTTTCCACGACCTCATGGCCTACGCTGTCACATGCTATGAACTACCCAGTCGGCACTTCTTTTCTCGAAAATCCATCCCTGCCCTCCACCGGCATATGAAAGACCGCATTGTCCATGCACTAAAACAGTCAGTGAGTGGAAATGTGCACCTCACAACAGATGCATGGACCAGTAGGCATGGCCAGGGCCGTTACATGTCCATCACTGAGCACTGGGTTAATGTGGTGGATGCAGGCTCCACTGGGGACAGCAGCGGTGGAACAGTGCTGCCTAGCCCACGGTATAGGAAATAGTTGGCTGTAGGCTTTCGCTCCTCCTCCTCCTCTATCAGCAAAAGCTCGTCCACAGAGCACAGTCTCACTAGCCGTACATCCGCATCTGGGCAGTGTTGCACACGAGGTGTCCCACTACTGAACAGCTAGTGGTAAGCGTCAGCAGACTGTGTTAAAGATGATGTCTTTGGGCGACAACAGACACACCACGGAGGTACTGGCCGACTACTTGCAGCGACAAACAGAGTCATGGCTGGGCGGTCTACATCTTGAGGCAGGCAAGGTAGTCAGTGATAACGGGCGTAATTTTGTGGCAACCATAGCCCGTGCAAAACTCACACACATAATTGCCTGGCTCACACTTTGAACCTGGTGGTGCAGTGCAGTGCAGTGATTTAACATCCCTGCTCCATAAGGTGCGAAGACTATGCTCGCACATCCATCGCTCGGCCGTGCACTCCAGTCGTATGCAGAAGCTGCAGCGATTACTTCACCTCCCCAAGCACCGCCTAATCATAGACATTGCAACAAGGTGGAACTCCACCCTGCACATGGTTGAGAGGCTGTGTGAACAGAGGCAGGATGTAAAGCATTTGTGGGAGGATACACGGGCAGGCAGTTTGAGGGAAGACATGGAATTGTCGGGTGTGCAGTAGTCAAAGCTGAAAGACCTCTGTAAAGTCCTTCAGTGTTTTGAGGAATGCACATGGCTGGTAAGCGCAGATGACGCCATCATAAGCATGAGCATACCACTTATGCGACTGCTCATGCAAAGTTTCACGCACATTAAGGATCAGGTGTCTGCAGCGGAGGAGGAGGAGGAGGGAAGCCTTGGTGACTGCCGAGTCTACACAGCAGTGGAGCAGGGAGAGGTAAGTTTTGCTACTTGCAAGTGCTGTGGCCATGACCAAGCAGGGGGGCACACTCGTGATCGACGGTACTGGCACAGGGCCCCTCATAATACGCTGTTGGGTCAGAGACACTGTATTGTACTATGAGGGGCTCTGTGCCAGTGCCGTCAGCCATCAGTGGGCCCATCCAACTGTTCAGAGGAACGGCACTTGCCCGGGTGCACCAGGTCTTGACCCCAGCCATTGGGAGAGGGGTAGGCAGCCCAGTTAGGGAGGTTTAAAAAATGGCATAGGTGTAGCGGTTTCACACCTACACTGCGCTACACCTCTGCTTCTCACTACAGGCAGGCTTGTCTGTCAGTCCACCTTCCCTACATCATCCATAGTGAGTGAGCATGTGTGAGAAACCAATTTTTACACTATACTAGATACAGCTTGTATCTTGTTATACAATACCTTTGCTCGACATTTAGCATTACGGTCAAATCCATACTGAGTGAGCGTCTGAGAGTGACTATGGGACTATTTATACGGAGATTTCAATTGTACCCTAAAATATATATACTTGCTATCTTGTTATCCAGTACCTTTTTTACATCATTTTTTATTACGGTCAAGCCCAGACTGATTGAGCGTCTGAGGGTGACTCCGGAAATATATACCGAGATTTTCAATTTGGCCAACACTGTATACAGCTGTACGCTTCTGATACAGTAACCTTTTTAACTATTTAGATTCTGGCGTAATCCATAATGAGCCTGTAAACGTCTGTCTGTTACTCCGGCAATATATTTGGAACTTTAAGATTACCCCAACACTGTATACAGCTGTACGCTTGTGTTACATTACCCATTTACAGCTTTTCATATTCTTGTGTAATCCATACTGGGCCTGAGAGCGTTTGTGTCTGCCTCCTGAAATGTATACGGAGATTCAGAATATATACCTTGTATCTGGTGATACAGTACCCTTTTTCAACTTGTTATTTAATTGGGTAATCCATACTGAGCCTGTGAGCATCTGTGTATGACTCACGAAATATATATGGAGATTTACTGTTATCCATAGACTGTATAGAGCTGTACGCTTCTGATACAGTACCATATATCTGCTGGTATTTTGGGTCCATTTTCCAAAACATGAGGAAGTATGGTGGAAGAGGACACGGACGTGGGTGTGGGTGGCCACCTGGTACTCATGGTGGTGGTGGTGCATCTGCTGGTAGCAGCAAAAACACAATAGCAGCTAAGGCAGGAGGTGTTGAGCCTGCATCATGGTGTAGTTCTGGAAGGCCTGTAAGGCTGCCTTTTCTGGGAGTAACCTTCAGAAAGTTGTGGGAAGCAGGGTGTGTTACAGTCCGCGCTGCTGAGATTCACAAATCACCTGGGATGCAAGATGTTGTAGCAGTGTACTCCTTTATTTCCTCCTACGCATTTCTCAGGGAAGGTGCCAGGAAGGGCGCCGAAATGCGTAGGAGGAAATAAAGGAGTACACTGCTACAACATCTTGCATCCCAGGTGATTTGTGAATCTCAGCAGCGCGGACTGTAACACACCCTGCTTCCCACAACTTTCTGAAGGTTTTTCCACATGCGAGTGGTTGGTGGAGGTCCTGCAGCAGCTGATTCTGTGATATGCTCTCAAGCCATTTGTGGGTTACACAACTGGAATAGGTGAGTGGAACTGTATTATACCGCTCATACTTCTAGTGTCACTAGTGATAGGGCACTATTGCGCCTCTTGTTCCCCCCACCATTTCCTGGGAGTAGGTAGACTGCTTTTAAAGCCGGAGCACCAGGAACTGTTTCTGGCTTACATTGCTGAAACAGCCTCCAGCTCTATCGCCTCCTCATCTGAAGTTGTAAAAAATGCAAGCACTGAGTTGTAACTGCAGGCTTCTGGTCAGGAGCAACCCATTTCCTTGTGTCCTTCACCCACACCAAAAGTGAAGGATGTGGCAGCACACACTTCAAATTACTCCATGGAGCTCTTTTCACATACCATGCCTGGGTTAATTAAAAATAGGGCCTATCAGATACTGGAGCATTATAAATGGGGCATATCAGACACTGGAGCAGCATTTAAGGGGCCCATTATACACTGGAGCATTACAAATGCGGCCCATTATATATAGAGCATTATTAGAGCCCATCATACACTGGAGCATCATCCATGAGGCCCATCATGTACTGGAGCATTGTAAATGTGGCAGATCAGACACTGGAACAGCATCTAAGGGGCCCATTATACACTGGAGCATTACAAATGGGGCCCATTATATATGTAGCATTATTAGTGCCCATCATACACTGGAGCATCATCAATGAGGCCCATCATGTACTGGAGCATTGTAAATGTGGCAGATCAGACACTGGAACAGCATCTTAGGGGCCCATTATACACTGGAGCATTACAAATGGGGCCCATTATATATGGAGCAATATTAGAGCCCATCATACACTGGAGCATCATCCTTGAGGCCCATCATGTACTGGAGCATTGTACATGTGGCAGATCAGACACTGGAACAGCATCTAAGGGGCCCATTATACACTGGAGCATTACAAATGGGCCCCATTATATATGGAGCATTATTAGAACCCATCATACACTGGGGCATCATCCATGAGGCCCATCATGTACTGGAGCATTGTAAATGTGGCTGATCAGACACTGGAGCAGCACCTAAGAGGCCCAATATACACTGGAGCATTACAAATTGGGCCCATTATATATGGAGCATTATTTGGGCCCATAACACACTGGAGCATCGTCCATAGGCACCATCATATACTGTAGCATTATGTGGAGCTCATCATATACTGTATGGAACATTATATGTGACTAATTATTCGGTATAGAGAAATATATGGGGCTCATTATTCTGTATGGCGCACAATGTGGTGGCCATAACACTGTATGGAGTAATATACTGTCCTGTTTTTGAGCTATTGTACACTTTAAAATTGATCAGTCATGTCATGTAAGCAGTGAAGTATTTGTCATTATACTATACCTATATTTCTGTGGTGTATCGGAGCATCATGAGTTGTGGTATGTGTTAAAGGGGCGCACTGACACTATTTGGCCCAGGGCACATGAAAACCTGGAGCCAGCCCAACCCCCCCACAACTTTAGCCAAATAACCCCCAGTTTTCAATGCGTAACTCTTATTAGGAAGTAAATTAAGGTTGACAAGCTTCAGTAATAAGAATTGATGTTTTCGGCATTGAAATGGGCACTGTAGGTGTGTTTACTGTCCTCCACTCCCTGCCGAATTTGCTTCCCCATTGACTTGTATTGGGTTTCGTGCTTCTGTCGGACCCCGATTTTTCCCTATAGTCGGTTGATTTCGTTCGATCCGACTTTTAAGAAAGTCGGGTTTCATGAAACCCAAAGTCGCTTGTTATGATTGAGTCACCGTAGGAGGCAAAAACAAAAATGCTAGCTAAGTCCAGAAAACCAGAGAGGTTGGCAGCTATCGGATTGCAGACCCCTGATCCTATCACAACAACTAACAGTAGCCGTGGGGGGTTCCTATGATGCCCTAGACCCCTCGATCACAGCCGGAGAATTAAATAGGCCTAACGAAAGAAAGGGGAAATCTAAACTGCCCCAGAGCAGACCCCAAAGCAATAGGCAGCCCCCAACATATAATGACGGTGAAGCAAGAAGAAAATACTAACACAGACAGAAAGATAGACTGAGCAAAGACGGGGCCCAAACTACCTAGATAGGAAAGGACAGGAAGGCTGCTGTCTACAATCCGTGAAAAACCCTATGAAAATAAGAGCCAACAGACTGACAGTGAAAAAGGCCCTGAAGACGCTAGGCTTCAAAAAAGCTATGTCAGTACTCAGGAATATTCTGAAGACAGAGCAACCGGCAAAAGGAGATTCAGCTCATCCCAGCAGGGAATGGCAGAATACTGAAAAGCAAGGAAAATCAACACAAAACATAAATGCAAACAGGCAAAGCAGAAACTTAGCTTTAGGGAAGCAGGAATCAGACTGGTGTCCTAGAAGTCCACAGAGAATCACCCGCAGGGCAGAAGGGCGTCGGCAGCCTTATATCCAGTCAGTGACTCCACTCAGCCAGTCATCCTCATTAGACTCAGGTGCCTGATAATCAGGCTCATTACCTTCCTTTACCAGAATAGGGAGTTCACCAGACCTCAGTGACGAAGGGGAAAATGAACTCACAACAGTCGCTCATCTCTAGTGAACACCATTGAAAAAAAATGCTGTGGCCTTGCAACGACACCTCAACATTTGCTGCTGTGCTAACCGGTGGGCTTACAGTGGGGGAAACAATGTAGCGTTGCTGACTACCTTCTTTGTGATCAGTTGCACATGTGGCACTTGAGGTTTGGTGTTGTGTCCACGCTTGCAAGTGCATGCTGGTTAAATGTCTAAGCATGCAACTGGTATTCAAATTTTTCAGATTTTTCCCTCGGCTAAAGGTCTTTGCGCACTTCTTACAGATAACCTTGGCCTGGTCATGAGGATTTTGTTCAAAAAAGTGCCACACTGCACTCTTCCTACTTTGGCAGACATTTTGCGGCCTAGCACGCTGTGATCTTTTGACCCTCTGGACAAGCTGTCCAGCAACTCTTTTGATTTTTGGAACCTGTCTTTGGAGTGCTCCGGGCCTGCCAGATAACAGCTGTTGCGATGTCGATGTCTGCTGTGGATGCTCCTCATCTGAGCTATTGGAAGCAGCACCCTCTTCCCCCAATGGATGCCAATCTGGGTCAACAACTGGGTCATCCATCACCTCCTCTTCAATGTCATGTGCACCTTCCTCTGTGTCACCGTGTATGGTGGTATAGTGTGCGGGAAGGGGCACCTGAGTCTCATCAGGGTCAGAATCTGGCTCTGTACACTGCGAGGACAATGTAGTGCTCTGAGTGAATGTACCAGCAGAATCATCTATCAGCGGCTGTGCATCAGTGCACTCCATGTCAGATTCATCTTGGCCTGGGTAATTTACCATTTCACTTGATAATCCAGGCATGGTATGTGAAAACAGCTCCATGGAGTAATCAGTAGTATGGCCTGCGTCATCCTTCAATCTTGGTTGGGATGAAGGACACAAGGAAAGGTGTGGTTCATGAACATGAGCCTCCAATGACGACTCAGTGCTTTTATTTTTTACAACTTCAGAAGAGGAGGCGATAGAGCTGGAGGCTGAGTCAGCAATGTAAGACAAAACTTTTTCCTGAAGCTCTGGCTTTCAAAGCGGTTTGCCAACTCCTAGAAAACTAAGCCTTCGAGGCCTTGTGGAGCCAGACGATGACGCAGGCTCAACACCTCCTGCATTCGGTCCTATTTTGCTTTTTGCCACTACCATCAGATCCACCACCAACACCATCATTACCAGCTGCCAACCCCCGCCCAATTCCATGGCCTCTTCCACCAGCCTTCCTCATTTTTGGTAGAAATGTAGACAAAATCCAACAAACTATATAGTAATGTAAAACAAGGTACAAGGTGTCTATAGGACAGGGGAGATTTTGAATTTCTGCAGACACTTGTGGACACTGGACACTTTTGGATTGTGTGAGGCCCACTGAATATCAGAGCGCTATGTCACAGGCTCGATGGCACAGGTGTGAAAAAAGTGACTACAGGATCACGGAGATTTTGAATTTCTGCACACACTAGTGGACACTGGACACTTTTGGATTGTGTGAGGCCCACTGAATATCAGAGCGCTATGTCACAGGCTCGATGGCACAGGTGTGAAAAAAGTGACTACAGGATCACGGAGATTTTGAATTTCTGCACACACTAGTGGACACTGGACACTTTTGGATTGTGTGAGGCCCACTGAATATCAGAGCGCTATGTCACAGGCTCGAAGGCACAGGTGTGAAAAAAGTGACTACAGGATAAGGGAGATTTTGAATTTCTGCACACACTAGTGGACACTGGACACTTTTGGATTGTGTGAGGCCCACTGAATATCAGAGCGCTATGTCACAGGCTCGATGGCACAGGTGTGAAAAAAGTGACTACAGGATCACGGAGATTGTGAATTTCTGCACACACTAGTGGACACTGGACACTTTTGGATTGTGTGAGGCCCACTAAATATCAGAGCGCTATGTCACAGGCTCGATGGCACAGGTGTGAAAAAACTGACTACAGGATCACAGAGATTTTGAATTTCTGCACACACTAGTGGACACTGGACACTTTTGGATTGTGTGAGGCCCACTGAATATCAGAGCGCTATGTCACAGGCAGAAATTGGCTAGTGTATCACAAACTACAAGGTGTATGTAGAATTGGGCAGAATAGGAATCTCCCTAGAGTGTAGGTCTGTAAGAAAGGAACAAGTCCTCCACTTATCCTTCCACAGTGACACACAGATAGCTTCACTGTGGCTGTGATAACAGCCGTTACACGGTACTGTGTGAGGAGCGTACACCGCTGTATGGTGTGAAAAAATGCACGCTCAGTACCTCAGCAGGACAAAAGAAAAATTGTGATTGCTTTTAAAAAAGCAGTTTGCAGAGCAGTGGGTAAACAGCAATGCAGCTGTCAGGAAGCCTTAGAAGGCAGCCTAACAACCAACACCGCTGATCCACCACAATATAGCCTCCCCTTGCACTGCACACACAGTGACTGGTGTGTTGTACAGGCAAAATCGCTAGCAGCAGAAGCAGTTTTTTTTTCTTCTTCCCTGCCTAATGCTCTCCTTAAAGAATCAGCAACCTCTCCCTATGCTAAGATCGGCAGAAGTAAGATGGCGGTCGGCGTGCACGCCCTTTTATAACCCCTGTGACGCCCACCAAAGCAAGCCAATCATTTGCATGCCCTTCTGAAAGATGGTGGTGACCCCTGCCTATGTCATCATGTTGCCCACAGTGTCCGTGGATCCTGATTGGCTGAAAAAGAGCGCAAAACAAACTTTTGAAACGCGACTTTGGCGCGTAAGTCGCCGACCTCGTGGCCGACCTCATCCTAGGGTCGGGTTTCGTGAAACGAAACCCGACCCTAGGATGAGGTCGGCCACGAGGTCGGCGACTTACGCGCCAAAGTCGCGTTTCAAAAGTTTGTTTTGCGCTCTTTTTCAGCCAATCAGTCGGCGACTTTTGAAATTTTTCGACCCGTTTCGCTCAACTCTACACCCACGTTGATATTGGGTCTTGAGGTTATTCTTCTCCAGATAATCCAGTATAGTATCTCTTAGAAAACCCTCCAGGATTTTACCCACAGTTGAGGTTAAACTTACTGACCCATAATTTCCAAGCTCAGTTTTTGTCCCCTTTTTCAATATTGGCACCACATTTGCTATACACCAGTCCTGTGGTCCAGAGCCTGTTATTATGAAATCTTTAAAGATTAAAAATAATGGTCTATCTATGACAGTGCTTAATTCCTGCAGTACTCGGGGGTGTATCCCATCCGGGCCCGGGGATTTGTCAATTTCAGTAATTTTTAGACGCTGCCGCACTTCCTGCTGGGGTAAGCAGGTGACATTTAATGGAGAATTTTTATCACTAATCATGTTATCCGTCATGGGATTTTCTTGTGTAAATACTAGAGTTGAGCGATACCAGCCGATACTTGAAAATATCGGATCGGAATGGATCGGCCGATCTTTAAAAAAAGTATCGGTATCGCCGATTCCGATACCGGGAACCAATGCAAGTCAATGGGGCCAAAATATCGGAATTAAAAAAAACCCTTTCTTTCCTTGTAGGTTAATTCTACATGAAGAAAAACAACTAAGAATAATGTAGAATGTATTGTGGGAGGTGGAGGAGACATTAAAGCCATAGAGGTTTAGCCCAATCAAATGGAATAGCAGGAATTAAACTTTTTTTTTTAAAGATGTTAGGAGTTACAAAGATATTGACTATGTTAGCCTCATTTATATTTTGCCAGACATGTATGTCTTCTTCTTCTACTTCCTTTTTTTACATTCTTCTTCTTCTTCTTCTACTTCCTTTTTTTACATTCTTCTTCTTCTTCTTCTACTTCCTTTTTTTACATTCTTCTTCTTCTTCTTCTACTTCCTTTTTTTACATTCTTCTTCTTATTCCTTTTTTTACATTCTTCTTCTTCTTCTTCTACTTCCTTTTTTTACATTCTTCTTCTTCTTCTTCTTCTTCTTCCTTTTCTTCCATTCTTCATATTCTTCTTATTCAACAATTATTATTCTACATATTCAGCTTCTTCATCTTCTTCCTATTCTTCTTCATCATATTCTTGTTTGTGTCAGGCATTCCTGTAGTTGTTATCTAGAAAAGTTAGAAGTTTACACCTTCCGTTCTGCCTGTCACAAAAGATTTACAACAGGATTTGTCCGCGTTCAGTTTGGCCTGCAGAAGCAGGCCTTTTCCAGGGGCACCACGAGGAGGAACGGACTCACCCCCATACACTGCTTAGTCTTCTTCTGCTTATAAATAAGATAATATCATTTGCTCAGAGTATTAGTCTTATGCTTAATGTTCTTCTGCTTTGTTTTTTTTATGCTTCTTTGTCTTCTCTCTCTTGTTGTTCTGCATCTTGGTGGTTGTCTTCCTGTTCTTTGTCCTCTTGAACCAGCTGACGGTACTGGCACCCGGAGGGGCAGCAGAAGGAACAAGAGCCAATGGCACTACCGAGGACCAGCTGACGGTGCTGGAACCCGGTTACTAAGCAGGAGGTACCTGTGCTACAAAGCACTACCAAGGACCAGCAGACGTTGCCGGAACTCGGATACCGAGATGGAGGCACCTAGGCCAAAGGCTCTGACGAGAACCAGCTGACGGTGCTGGAACCCGGAGGGGTAGCATAAGCTGCAAGAGCAAATGGAAATAGCGAGGACCAGCTGACAGTGCTGGCACCCGGAGGGGCAGCAGAAGGAATAAGAGCCAATGGCACAACCGAGGACCAGCTGACGGTGCTGGAACCCGGTTACTAAGCAGGAGGTACCTGTGCTACAAAGCACTACCAAGGACCAGCAGACGTTGCCGGAACTCGGATACTGAGATGGAGGCACCTAGGCCAAAGGCTCTGATGAGAACCAGCTGACGGTGCTGGAACCCGGAGGGGTATCAGAAGTTACCCCTGAAAAGCAAAGTTGGCATGCCGCAAGCTGGCCGCAGTTACCGAATCACACAGTCCTACAGGGGGTGCTTGTCCTACTGGCACTATGGAACAAACCTTTCTTACCAGAACCCGCAGTCCACATAGGAAGCACCTAAACTGCTGGCACCCTAGCCTCGGCTAACCCAACCGCAACACGACATGGCAACTTGGGGTGGCAAACTGACATTGACACTTCCCGGAAACAGCAGGCAGGGCTGGAACCAAGCTGGGCAGGAGGGAGTACCCGTGCCAAAGTCAGTTATGAGCAGCAACTGGCGATGTTGGAGCCCAGGACAAGCACTTAGCAGGCTGAGGCCTGATGTGCTGTCAATTGGGAGGCAGCAGGACAGATTGCCATCAAAACAGCAGGGGAACAGCTGACGTTACTGAACCCCACAAACACAGGAGCTAGTGTTTTACTCTGTGAAGACGGCACTTCCGAGCAACAACTGGCTGTGTTGAAGCCCAGGGACAAGCACGGAGCAGGCTTAGGCTGCATTGAAGAAATTTTAAGATCGGTTGTAGACTACTAATTTGAACCAAGCTCCACTTAGGCCTGTGGCTTCACTGATTTTCGTATTTCCCCTGTCCTCCAACCCCGCCAGTTACAGCTCCGAAGTGGCGTCTGCACAATCCACACTTGTTCCTGTGTTACAGGTGTTCAGTCCGGTCAGTTAATCCCCTGATGTGTGTCCGGCAATGTCGCCTGCTCTGTCCACATTCCGATAATGGGAATGTGGACAGAGCAGGCGACATTGCCGGACACACATCAGGGGATTAACTGACCGGACTGAACACCTGTAACACAGGAACAAGTGTGGATTGTGCAGACGCCACTTCGGAGCTGTAACTGGCAGGGTTGGAGGACAGGGGAAATACGAGAGACAGTGGAGCCACAGGCCTAATTGGAGCACGGTTAAAAATCAGTAGTGGTACGACTGTGTAGGCAGCAGGAGACTTTGCCATCCACACAGCAGGGGATCAGCTGACATTACTGAACCCCACTGAGACACGGGAGCAAGTATCTCTTTCCGTGTGGACGGCACTTCCGAACTACAACTGGCTGTGTTGAAGCCCAGGAAATAGGAGGGTGTAGGCAGAGGCCTACTGTATTTTGAATGAGGTGACAGCAGGAGAGACTGCCATCCACACAGCAGGGGATCAGCTGACGTTACTGAACCCCACTGAGACACGGGAGCAAGTATCTCTTTCCGTGTGGACGGCACTTCCGAACTACAACTGGCTGTGTTGAAGCCCAGGAAATAGGAGGGTGTAGGCAGAGGCCTACTGTATTTTGAATGAGGTGACAGCAGGAGAGACTGCCATCCACACAGCAGGGGATCAGCTGACATTACTGAACCCCACTGAGACACGGGAGCAAGTATCTCTTTCCGTGTGGACGGCACTTCCGAACTACAACTGGCTGTGTTGAAGCCCAGGAAATAGGAGGGTGTAGGCAGAGGCCTACTGTATTTTGAATGAGTTTACAGCAGGAGAGACTGCCATCCACACAGCAGGGGATCAGCTGACGTTACTGAACCCCACTGAGACACGGGAGCAAGTGTCTCTTTCCGTGTGGACGGCACTTCCGAACTACAACTGGCTGTGTTGAAGCCCAGGAAATAGGAGGGTGTAGGCAGAGGCCTACTGTATTTTGAAAGAGGTGACAGCAGGAGAGACTGCCATCCACAAAGCAGGGGATCAGCTGACGTTACTGAACCCCACTGAGACACGGGAGCAAGTGTCTCTTTCCGTGTGGACGGCACTTCCGAACTACAACTGGCTGTGTTGAAGCCCAGGAAATAGGAGGGTGTAGGCAGAGGCCTACTGTATTTTGAATGAGGTGACAGCAGGAGAGACTGCCATCCACACAGCAGGGGATCAGCTGACGTTACTGAACCCCACTGAGACACGGGAGCAAGTATCTCTTTCCGTGTGGACGGCACTTCCGAACTACAACTGGCTGTGTTGAAGCCCAGGAAATAGGAGGGTGTAGGCAGAGGCCTACTGTATTTTGAATGAGGTGACAGCAGGAGAGACTGCCATCCACACAGCAGGGGATCAGCTGACATTACTGAACCCCACTGAGACACGGGAGCAAGTATCTCTTTCCGTGTGGACGGCACTTCCGAACTACAACTGGCTGTGTTGAAGCCCAGGAAATAGGAGGGTGTAGGCAGAGGCCTACTGTATTTTGAATGAGTTTACAGCAGGAGAGACTGCCATCCACACAGCAGGGGATCAGCTGACGTTACTGAACCCCACTGAGACACGGGAGCAAGTGTCTCTTTCCGTGTGTACGGCACTTCCGAACTACAACTGGCTGTGTTGAAGCCCAGGAAATAGGAGGGTGTAGGCAGAGGCCTACTGTATTTTGAATGAGGTGACAGCAGGAGAGACTGCCATCCACACAGCAGGGGATCAGCTGACGTTACTGAACCCCACTGAGACACGGGAGCAAGTATCTCTTTCCGTGTGGACGGCACTTCCGAACTACAACTGGCTGTGTTGAAGCCCAGGAAATAGGAGGGTGTAGGCAGAGGCCTACTGTATTTTGAATGAGGTGACAGCAGGAGAGACTGCCATCCACACAGCAGGGGATCAGCTGACATTACTGAACCCCACTGAGACACGGGAGCAAGTATCTCTTTCCGTGTGGACGGCACTTCCGAACTACAACTGGCTGTGTTGAAGCCCAGGAAATAGGAGGGTGTAGGCAGAGGCCTACTGTATTTTGAATGAGTTTACAGCAGGAGAGACTGCCATCCACACAGCAGGGGATCAGCTGACGTTACTGAACCCCACTGAGACACGGGAGCAAGTGTCTCTTTCCGTGTGGACGGCACTTCCGAACTACAACTGGCTGTGTTGAAGCCCAGGAAATAGGAGGGTGTAGGCAGAGGCCTACTGTATTTTGAATGAGGTGACAGCAGGAGAGACTGCCATCCACACAGCAGGGGATCAGCTGACGTTACTGAACCCCACTGAGACACGGGAGCAAGTATCTCTTTCCGTGTGGACGGCACTTCCGAACTACAACTGGCTGTGTTGAAGCCCAGGAAATAGGAGGGTGTAGGCAGAGGCCTACTGTATTTTGAATGAGGTGACAGCAGGAGAGACTGCCATCCACACAGCAGGGGATCAGCTGACATTACTGAACCCCACTGAGACACGGGAGCAAGTATCTCTTTCCGTGTGGACGGCACTTCCGAACTACAACTGGCTGTGTTGAAGCCCAGGAAATAGGAGGGTGTAGGCAGAGGCCTACTGTATTTTGAATGAGTTTACAGCAGGAGAGACTGCCATCCACACAGCAGGGGATCAGCTGACGTTACTGAACCCCACTGAGACACGGGAGCAAGTGTCTCTTTCCGTGTGGACGGCACTTCCGAACTACAACTGGCTGTGTTGAAGCCCAGGAAATAGGAGGGTGTAGGCAGAGGCCTACTGTATTTTGAATGAGGTGACAGCAGGAGAGACTGCCATCCACACAGCAGGGGATCAGCTGACATTACTGAACCCCACTGAGACACGGGAGCAAGTATCTCTTTCCGTGTGGACGGCACTTCCGAACTACAACTGGCTGTGTTGAAGCCCAGGAAATAGGAGGGTGTAGGCAGAGGCCTACTGTATTTTGAATGAGTTTACAGCAGGAGAGACTGCCATCCACACAGCAGGGGATCAGCTGACGTTACTGAACCCCACTGAGACACGGGAGCAAGTATCTCTTTCCGTGTGGACGGCACTTCCGAACTACAACTGGCTGTGTTGAAGCCCAGGAAATAGGAGGGTGTAGGCAGAGGCCTACTGTATTTTGAATGATTTGACAGCAGGAGAGACTGCCATCCACACAGCAGGGGATCAGCTGACATTACTGAACCCCACTGAGACACGGGAGCAAGTATCTCTTTCCGTGTGGACGGCACTTCCGAACTACAACTGGCTGTGTTGAAGCCCAGGAAATAGGAGGGTGTAGGCAGAGGCCTACTGTATTTTGAATGAGTTTACAGCAGGAGAGACTGCCATCCACACAGCAGGGGATCAGCTGACGTTACTGAACCCCACTGAGACACGGGAGCAAGTGTCTCTTTCCGTGTGGACGGCACTTCCGAACTACAACTGGCTGTGTTGAAGCCCAGGAAATAGGAGGGTGTAGGCAGAGGCCTACTGTATTTTGAAAGAGGTGACAGCAGGAGAGACTGCCATCCACAAAGCAGGGGATCAGCTGACGTTACTGAACCCCACTGAGACACGGGAGCAAGTGTCTCTTTCCGTGTGGACGGCACTTCCGAACTACAACTGGCTGTGTTGAAGCCCAGGAAATAGGAGGGTGTAGGCAGAGGCCTACTGTATTTTGAATGAGGTGACAGCAGGAGAGACTGCCATCCACACAGCAGGGGATCAGCTGACGTTACTGAACCCCACTGAGACACGGGAGCAAGTATCTCTTTCCGTGTGGACGGCACTTCCGAACTACAACTGGCTGTGTTGAAGCCCAGGAAATAGGAGGGTGTAGGCAGAGGCCTACTGTATTTTGAATGAGTTTACAGCAGGAGAGACTGCCATCCACACAGCAGGGGATCAGCTGACGTTACTGAACCCCACTGAGACACGGGAGCAAGTGTCTCTTTCCGTGTGGACGGCACTTCCGAACTACAACTGGCTGTGTTGAAGCCCAGGAAATAGGAGGGTGTAGGCAGAGGCCTACTGTATTTTGAATGAGGTGACAGCAGAAGAGACTGCCATCCACACAGCAGGGGATCAGCTGACATTACTGAACCCCACTGAGACACGGGAGCAAGTATCTCTTTCCGTGTGGACGGCACTTCCGAACTACAACTGGCTGTGTTGAAGCCCAGGAAATAGGAGGGTGTAGGCAGAGGCCTACTGTATTTTGAATGAGGTGACAGCAGGAGAGACTGCCATCCACACAGCAGGGGATCAGCTGACGTTACTGAACCCCACTGAGACACGGGAGCAAGTATCTCTTTCCGTGTGGACGGCACTTCCGAACTACAACTGGCTGTGTTGAAGCCCAGGAAATAGGAGGGTGTAGGCAGAGGCCTACTGTCTTTGTAATGCGGAGACAGCAGGAGAGACTGCCATTTCCACAGCAGGGGAACAGCTGGCAGTGCTGAACCCCACTAACACTTGAACGAATGTGTTTGGCTCTGTGGAGACGACACTTCTGAACACCAACTGACGTTGTTGGAGCCCAGGATTAGGCGAGGAGCAGGCTGGGGCCTACTGGATTTTGGCAGGTGAATGCAGCAGGAGACTTGCCATCTCCACAGCAGGGGAACAGCTGGCAGTGCTGAACCCCACTAACACTTGAACGAATGTGTTTGGCTCTGTGGAGACGACACTTCTGAACACCAACTGACGTTGTTGGAGCTCAGGATTAGGCGAGGAGCAGGCTGGGGCCTACTTGATTTTGGCAGGTGAATGCAGCAGGAGACTTGCCATCTCCACAGCAGGGGAACAGCTGGCAGTGCTGAACCCCACTAACACTTGAACGAATGTGTTTGGCTCTGTGGAGACGACACTTCTGAACACCAACTGATGTTGTTGGAGCTCAGGATTAGGCGAGGAGCAGGCTGGGGCCTACTGGATTTTGGCAGGTGAATGCAGCAGGAGACTTGCCATCTCCACAGCAGGGGAACAGCTGGCAGTGCTGAACCCCACTAACACTTGAACGAATGTGTTTGGCTCTGTGGAGACGACACTTCTGAACACCAACTGACGTTGTTGGAGCTCAGGATTAGGCGAGGAGCAGGCTGGGGCCTACTTGATTTTGGCAGGTGAATGCAGCAGGAGACTTGCCATCTCCACAGCAGGGGAACAGCTGGCAGTGCTGAACCCCACTAACACTTGAACGAATGTGTTTGGCTCTGTGGAGACGACACTTCTGAACACCAACTGACGTTGTTGGAGCTCAGGATTAGGCGAGGAGCAGGCTGGGGCCTACTGGATTTTGGCAGGTGAATGCAGCAGGAGACTTGCCATCTCCACAGCAGGGGAACAGCTGGCAGTGCTGAACCCCACTAACACTTGAACGAATGTGTTTGGCTCTGTGGAGACGACACTTCTGAACACCAACTGACGTTGTTGGAGCCCAGGATTAGGCGAGGAGCAGGCTGGGGCCTACTGGATTTTGGCAGGTGAATGCAGCAGGAGACTTGCCATCTCCACAGCAGGGGAACAGCTGGCAGTGCTGAACCCCACTAACACTTGAACGAATGTGTTTGGCTCTGTGGAGACGACACTTCTGAACACCAACTGACGCTGTTGGAGCCCAGGATTACGCATGCCGCATGCAGAGGCCAATGGGCATCGGTTTTTATGGAGGTTGTGGACTACTACTGATTCTAACCATGCTCCACTTAGGCCTCTGGCTCCACTGTCTCTACTATTTACCCTGGCCTCCAACCCCGCCAGCTACATCTCTGAAGTGGCGTCAGCACAATCTACACTTGTTCCTGTGTTACTGGTGCTCCGTCCCATCAGTTGATCCCCTGATGTTTGTCCGGCAAGTTCGCCAGCTCTGTCCTCATTCCCACTACTGGTTATGGGAATGTGGACAGAGCAGGAGACCTTGCCGGACACACATCAGGGGATAAACTGATGGGACTGAGCCACAGGAACACAGGAACAAGTGTAGATTGTGCTGACGCCACTTCAGAGATGTAGATGGCGGGGTTGGAGGTCAGGGGAAATAGTAGAGACAGTGGAGCCAGAGACCTAAGTTGGGCACGGTTAAAAATCAGTAGTGGTTTGAATGTTGATGGAGCTGGTGACTCTGCCGTCCACACAGCAGGGGATCAGCTGGCATTACTGAACCCCAGTAACACAGGAGCTAGTGTGTTTCTCTGTGCAGACGACACATCTGAGCGACAACTGGCTGTGTTGAAGCACAGGGATTATAGTTCAGGTGGTAGAAAAATGAACACACCAGCAGACCTGGATACAGTTGCCAACCACTAATTTAGTCTGTAAGAGGAATGGCAAAGTCTTTGGAGATCCAGGCCTTGTTCATTTTCAGAAAAGTCAGCCGGTCAACATTATCGGAAGATAGTCGCGTGCGACGGTCTGTTAGTACACCACCTGCGGCACTAAAGACACGTTCCGATAATACACTGGCAGCAGGGCAAGCCAGCACCTCCAATGCATACTGGCTAAGCTCTGGCCATGTATCCAGCTTAGAGACCCAAAACTTGAAGGGGGAAGAGCCATCTGGGAGTACAGCGACAGGGCAAGACATGTAGTCTGACACCATCTGACGGAAGCGTTGCCTCCTGCTGACTCGAGGCGTCGCTGATGGTGTAGACAATTGTGGTGGACACACAAAACTTTGCCACATTTGGGCCATAGTGGTCTTGCCTTGTGCTGCGGCACTGCCTCTGCTCCCTCTTTGTGCAGAGTTTCCTCCACTGCCTCGACGCACAGAGCTGCTTTGTAAAGCACTAGCAACAATGCTGTCGGGTGGAATGGAAAACATTATGGACTGCACCAGTGACTCTTCGTACTCCCGCATTTTACGCTCCCGGTTCAACGTTGGTATGAGCCTTTGTACGCTGTCCCGGTAGCGAGGATCTAGGAGGGTGTACACCCAATAATCAGCCGAGACGAGAATGTGGGCGAAGCGGCGGTCGTTTCTCAGGCACTGCAGCATGAAATCAACCATGTGCTGCAGACTCCCAACTGCCAAAGAACCGCTGTCCCCTGTTTGAGGCGTGACCTCGACCTGCTCTGCATCACCCCACCCTCGCTGTACATACTGAGTAGAGGTTTGTGTACCTCCCTCCTCTGGAGAGATGTCTTCCTCCTCCATCGACTCCTCCTCATCCTCCTCACAAAGTGTCCCCTGCCTAGGCCTTTGTGAGGAAACACGTAGCGCAGACTGTCCAGAAGCAGATGGCATTTGGGACTCCTCATCCTCCACCTCTTCTGAAACCTCATCCCTTAGTGCTTGCAGTGTTTGTTGAAGCAGGCAGATAAGGGGGACAGTCATGCTGACTAGTGCATCATCTGCACTCGCCATCCGCGTGGATTCATCGAAGGCACGCAAAACGAGGCAGATGTCCTTCATAGAGGCCCACTCAATGGTGCTGAAGTGTGAACGGCGCACAGTGCGACTTGTTTGCGCCTGATGCAGCTGGTACTCCATGACTGCTGCCTGCTGCTCACACAACCGCTCCAACATATGTAACGTTGAATTCCACCGGGTGGGTAGGTCACATATGATGCGATGTTCCGGAAGGCCAAATCGTCGCTGCAGAGCAGCGAGGCGCGATCTTGCCGTGCTGGAACGTCACAAGTGAGCGCACTCTATGCGGACCTTGTGCAACAGTGCATCAAGATCCGGATAGTCCCTCAGAAAGCTCTGCACGACCAAGTTAAGAACATGTGCCAGACATGGGATGTGTGTGAGGTTGCCTAGGCCAAGAGCTGCCACCAGATTTCGGCCATTGTCACACACTACCAAGCCCGGCTGGAGATTCGCTGGCCCAAACCACACATCGCTCTCCAGCTTGATAGCATTCCAGAGCTCCTGCGCTGTGTGGCTTCGATTCCCCAAAGAAATTAATTTGAGTACAGCCTGTTGACGTTTGGCCACGGCTGTGCTCATATCGGTCGTAACAGGCTCCTGCTCTGCTGTTTCTGAGGAACTTGAGTAGGAGGAGGAGTCTATGTGTACAGACTGGAGTCCTGCAATCCGTGGCGTTGGAAGAACACGTACAGCGCCACTCTCCAGATCCGTACCCGGCTCCACAACATTGACCCAGTGGGCAGTGAGGGAAAGGTATCGTCCCTGTCCATGGTTACTGGTCCACGCATCGGTGGTCAGGTGGACCTTGCTACTAACGGCGTTTAGTAGCGCATGTTTTATTTTGCCCTCAACATGTTTCTGCAGGGCAGGGACGGCTCGCCTGCTGAAATAAAAGCGGCTGGGCACGTTGTATTGGGGGACTGCCAATGCCATTAAGTCCCGGAAGGTGTCAGTGTCCACCAGCCTAAATGACAGCATTTCAACTGCCAGAAGTTTGGCAATGCCAGCATTCAGAGACTGTGCTCGGGGATGGTTTGCCGAGTAAGGGCGCCTTTTATCCCATGCCTGTGCTACCGATGGCTGTGATGGATGGGAACGTGCTGTTATGGGTGGAATCTGACAGGGTCTCCGGACAACAGTGGCAGAGGTTCTTCCTTGGCGATCCTGTGAGGAAGCCGAACCAGCAGTGTGTGAGCTGGAGGAAGAGGGCCCAACACGAACTGAAGAGGTGGTAGGTGGTGCTGTACGTTGGCCTACGTCTTCAGGGTGTCTCTGCAACTCCAACTCGTGCTTGGTGCGCACATGTTTCCACATATTTGTGGTATTGAGGTTGCTGACATTTCTCCCTCTTTTGACTCTCTGATGACACAGCTTGCATTTGACAAAGCAAATGTCATCTGCAACTGTGTCAAAAAAGGACCACGCACTGCAACTCTTGTGAGCGCCCGGTTTGCCTTTGGAAGGAGGAATGCTCCTAACGGGTGCCGAAGTGGAGGGTACAAGCAACCAAGTCTTCCCCCTCCCTCTGCCTCCTGTTTTGGCCGGTAGGGGAATCTCTTCCTCCGAGCTGCTCCCACCACCTTCCTGTTGCTCACGCCATGATGGGTCAAGGACCTCATCATCTTCCCTCCCCTCTTCAAACAGCTGCTTCTCCGGGGTTGTCTCGCCAGCACCGTACGCACCAGAAAGTGGCAACTGAGTCTCGTCATCATCTGATGCGTACTGAGGTGTGCTGACCATAGGCACTGGCCCACTCGCCTCTTCAGATTCAGAGGGACAAAGAAGTTGCGCATCACTGCATACTCCCTCTTCTTCACATTCAGGAATGCTGCTTGGCTGGCCCCCTCTTTCCAAGCCAACAGATTCCGAGAACAGAAGTAGAGACTGTGATGGCTCCTGTCCATGTCTCTCTGACTGCCTGGGCACTTTGGCAGGTGGTGAAGAGACAGATGGTTGCTCTTCGGTGCTCTGACCCTGAGAGGATGCGGAAGTAATTGAAGTCGATGCGTTAGCTGCCATCCATCCGACAACGGCTTCAATTTGTTCCTCCCGCAGCAGTGGGGTACGTTGAGGTCCTACAAAGCTGCGCATAAAGGACTGTTGCCTGCTAAAACTGGGGGATGCTGATCCACTGGTGCCCGCAGCAGGCCCAGAATCCCCACGTCCTCTACCTGTAGAATCCCCACGTCCTCTCCCTGCAGAATCCCCACGTCCTCTCCCTGCTGAAACTCCACGCCCACGCCCACGCCCCCGCGCCTTACTCCCTGCCTTCTTCATCTTGCAAGACTGCTTAAGATAGGCAAAAAAGTACAAAGGGGGGCCTTAGTGTGCTTATTCCTGAACAGCTGGTTACAGGTACAAGAAACACTAATTTTATGAAGTGTGTGTGTGTGGACTAGACTTTAATAGGAGCTGATGTGGCCTACACAAGTTCAAAATGTAGTGTTTGGTGAACTTTTTATGTGGTTTCTTTGTTTGAAACAAACTCAAAGTATGAGAACAAAGAATTGAAACTGATAGTATCACCAACTTTTTGGAGCTATTACAATGCAGGCAGGTAACCTACAATGCAAAAGATGAGGCTCCAAAAAAATTGGGTAATACTAATCTGGCTGCGCCGGCAGGGCACAAGCCAGAAAAAAAGGCTCCTCTATCTACTCCTATATAGTGTTTGCAACCAACCAATGTTGATGGATACGGATGGATGCACACTAATAGGAGAAGAAAAAATGAGCTGCACTCAGAGACAAATATGTGTGAGGCAGTGACGCACGTTGAGCGTCCTACAACCAGACGTAGCTGCAGGACACTCTACTCAGCGTGAGCTGCACTCACACACAGTCAGAGACCTCTCAGACAGCCGTCAACAGTGCAGCTAAGTGGGCACTGGCACTGACAGGCTGCAGAAAGGCTCCGCTGTGTACTCCTATATAGTGTTTGCAACCACCGTAGATGGAGACGGATGGATGCACACTAATAGAAGAAAAAATGAGCTGCACTCAAATAAAAATATGTGTGAGGCAGTGACGCACGCTGAGCGTCCTACAGCCAGACGTAGCTGCAGGACACACTACTCAGCGTGAGCTGCACTCACACACAGTCAGAGACCTCTCAGACAGCCGTGAACAGTGCAGCAAAGTGGACACTAGCACTGAAAGGCTGCAGAAAGGCTCCGCTGTCTACTACTAGTGTTTGCAACCAACGTATATGGATACGGATGGAAGCACACTAGATTGAAATTATTTAAAAAATGCAGCTCAAAAAATAAAAGATGTATGAGGCAGCAGTGATCACACTGGGTGGCCTACAGCCTGACGTGGCTGCAGGACCCACTCCACAGCGTGAGCTGCACTCACACAGCCCTTGCAGACAGCTGTGAACACTGCTGCTAGGGCAAAGAAGGCTACAGTGGTGGTTTATGTAGCCTGGGTAAAGCACTAGATGTTTGGTGGAATCGCTATTTCTAACTGTCCCTCACAGTCTTCTACAGCAGCCTGTCCCTAACTGAATTCACAGCAGAGTGACCAGAAATGGCGGCTGCGGTGGCTTTTATAGTGCATCATGACATCATTTCGGCAGCCAATCACAGCCATGCCAATAGTTAACATGCCTACATGCCTAACAGGATGTGCCCACACTTCGGAGGATTCCCATTGGCTTAATCAAAGCAAGCAGGCTCATAGCATGATGGGAACTTCCTATTCCGATTCCGATCCCGGAATCCGATATGAAAAAAGTATCGGAATTAAGTATCGGAATTCCGATACCGCTAATATCGGCCGATACCCGATACTTGCGGTATCGGAATGCTCAACACTAGTAAATACTGTTGAAAAAAAGTCATTTAGCATATTGGCTTTTTCCTCATCCTCATCCACAATTTCACCCAGACTATTTTTAAGGGATCCAACACTATCATTTTTTAGCTTCTTACTATTTATGTAGTTAAAGAATATTTTGGGATTATTTTTACTTTCTCTGGCAATGAGTCTCTCTGTCTCAATCTTTGCTATTTTGATTTGCTTTTCATAGAATTTATTTAATTTTCTGTATTTATTTAATGCCTCATCACTACCTACTTGCTTTAATTCTCTAAATGTTTTATTTTTGTCACTTTTTGCGCCCCTTTCAGCTCTATTTAACCATAGTGGTTTCCTCCTATTTATAGCATGTTTATTCCCATACGGTATCTATTGTGCACAGGTCCTATTCAGGATGCTATTAACGTCTCCCATTTTCTTTATGTCTCAGGATATCGTCCCAGTTAATTGCACCAAGATCATCTCTCATCCGTTGGAAATTTGCTTTCCTGAAGTTTAGTGTCCTTGTAACCCCTCTACTACACATCTTATTAAAGGACACCTGAAAACTTATTATTTTGTGATCACTATTACCCAAGTGACCCTCAACCCTTATATTTGATATGCAGTCTGGCCTGTTGGTTAATATTAGGTCTAGTAGTGCCCCCCTCTTGTTGGGTCCTGAACCAGTTGTGAAAGGTAATTGTCTCTCATAGTTGTCAAAAACCAATTACCTTTGCTGGAACTGCAGGTTTCAGTTCCCCAATGTATTTCAGGGTAGTTGAAGTCCCCCATAATAATGACTTCTCCTTCAGTCGCCGCTTCATCTATTTGCTTTATGAGGATATTCTCTGTTGCTTCCATTATTTTTGGAGACTTATAACAAACCCCTATCAGTAATTTTATTATTTTTTCCCCCTCCCCTTATCTCTACCCACAGGGACTCTACATTTTCATTAGATTCATATATATTATCTCGCAGGATGGGTTTTAAGGATGATTTTACATACCCCCACCCCAAATTTCATTATTTGTGCCCAGGTCTCTATCTGCACTGTCTTCCCCTCCTATAAAAAGAATACCCTCCCCCCGTCCCTAGTAAATAAAAAGTATTAATAAAATATAACAGCAATTCAGTAATACCTCCCTTGGAAACTCCCTGAATCCAAAGTCACTGAATCAAAAGTCACACACTTACCACAGTTTGCACTTACACTCAAGTCACACTCAGCTCGTTCACACTCGCTCAGGCAGAATATTTAAAGAGATTTTTTCCCCTTCACCAGCAAACCACCCTGCTGCTCAATGCACTTCCAAAAGGACTGTGATTTTTTTTTTCACGGCGCTACATTATAAACATCTGTGAAGCATCTGGGAGTTCAAGGAGCTCACCACAAATCTAGATACACGCCGTTAGGGAACTAGTTTATAAAATCGGGTCACTAGGTGGTGTTTCTATTGTTTAGGCACATCAAGGGCTCTCCAAATGCAACATGGCATCCATTAATGATTCCAGCCAAGTTTGCGCTTCAAAAGTCCAATCGCGCTTATTCCCTTCCTAGCCCTGCTGTGAGCCTAAACAGTAGTTTTCCCCTACATATGGGGTATCAGCGTTCCGAGGAGAAATTGAAACAAGTTTTGGGGTTGATTTTCTCTTGTTACCCTTGTGAAAATAAAAAAATGGGCCTTAAGTGAAAACATTTGAAAAAAAAGTTAAATTTAATTTTTTACTTCCACATTCCATTAATTCCTGTGAAGCACCTAAAGGGTTAATACAATTTTTGAATGTGGTCTTGAGTACTTTGAGGAGTGCCATTTTTAGAATGATAGAAAAGTAGAAAGGAGGCGCACATAGCTTGTAGGGTAAAGGAGGTGCTAGCTGAACTGGACGTATCCACAATTAAACGTATTAAAGTTAAATCAGCCACACTCACAGTCATTTGCAAATTCATTCATTTAATTTATATAAATTTTGCACCACAATTAAGGAGAAAACTTTTTAGAATGATGTCACTTTAGGGTATTTTCTGTCATATTGGACCATCAAAATCACTTTAAATGGGATTTGGTCAGGTGAAGGGTTGACACGCTCAGCTGCTTTACAAGGGAGACACAGGAAAAGTTCTAGAAGAAGATCACCTGCTGGTTTATTATGGATAGCCTAAACCTTGGCAGGGTTCAGCAAAAAAACACAGCCTTTCTTGCATAACGGTAAAACAAACAAAGACACAGTCCATAAGAGTCATTTTCCCTGCAGGATTCCCATGCAGAATACCCACACAGTCCTCAGCTCCTCCTGGAGCTAAGACACAACAACAGCCTGACTCTCATGTCCAGGTATTTAACAACCCGTGTAATGATCACATAACTTTGACCTCACACAGGTCCTGTCAAGACTCTGCTGGTGGAGATACTGTGGATCTCCTCCCACCCGCTCTATGTAGGTCCACAAAAACCAGCCCATAACATAGTTTTCAATTAACCCTCTCAGCACATAGTGCTGGAGGCAAAAACATTCTGGTTCTACATCACTGACTGCAGTGTGTATTGACACATAAAGTGTCTCCCTTCATACACTGTGCCCATGACTCTGTCAACTTTTTGGGCAGCATGGTGGTTCAGTGGTTAGCACTGCAGCCTTGCAGCGCTGGGGTCTTGGGTTCAAATCCTATCAAGAACAACATCTGCAAGGAGTTTGTATGTTCTCACCGTGTTTGCGTGGGTTTCCTCCGGGTACTCCAGTTTTCTCCCACATTACAAAGACATACTGATAGGGAATTTAGATTGTGAGCCCCATCGGGGACAGTGCCATTAATGTCTGTAAAGCACTGTGGAATTAATGTTGCTTTATAAATGAGTAAATTAAATAAATAAAAACTCCTCTAACTTACTAACAATAAAAAATCTGTTTCAAAAATTGTTCTGATGCAAAGTAGACATGTAGGAAATGTTATTTAACCCCTTTCCGACATATGACGTACTATCCTGTCCAGGCGACCCTGGCCCATGTGACCATGGATGGAATAGTACGTCATCGCAATCAGCCGCGCTCGCGGGGGGAGAGCGGCTGATCGCAGCCTGGTGTCAGCTAATTCTCACACCCGACACTACATTAACCCCCGGAACACTACGATCAAACATGATCACAGCATTCCAGGAGCAGGCAGAGGGGCTTTGGATCGGAGACCCCATGGCATGACGCTGGTCCCGATCGCTCCCATGTTAACCCAATGTCATCATGATGACATCCGAGTTACCAGAGTTCAGAGACTTCCTGTCATGCGCAGTGCATGTCAGGAAGTCTCTGAAGTCAGTGTTCACAGAGTGCAGCACTGACAACCTATATTGCATGCAGATCTGCACAAAATAGTGGGACACAGTGTAAAAGTAAGAATGAAATATATTTTTTTTAAATAATTGTAAAAATATAAAAAAATAAAAAATAATAAAATCAATATTTATTCCATCATTAAATCAATATTTGAACTAAAAAAAACCTACATAATAAGACTAAGTGCACACGCTGCGGATTGGTCTGTGGATTTTTTATCTGCGGAACCGCAGGTAAAATGACCTGCTGTTTTACCTGCGGATTGGCCTGTGGTTTTCCCTGCAGTTTGTCATCTCGACAATGGAGGAGATGGTAAACCGCAGCAGAATCCGCAGAAAAGAATTGACATGTCAATTCTTTCTGCGGATTCAAAACCGCAGCTTTTCCGCAGTTAAAAATCCACAGCATGTGCACAGCAAAATGTAAATCCCATAGGATAACATGCTACTGTACACTGTCTGCAGAACTGCTGCAGTTCTGCTGTGGCCAAAACCGCAGCGGAACTGCAGCAAAAACCGCAACGCGTGCACATAGCCTAAAAGTACACATATTTGGTATCGCCACATCCGTAACGACCCAACCTATAAACTTTCCCACTAGTTAACCCCTTTAGTGAACACTAGAGTTAAGCAAAACAGGTCGGTCAGATTCAAAAATCACAGACTTTCGCCAAAGTCGGGTTTCGCCGATCGAAACCGGACCCTAGCGTGAGGTCGGCCATGAGGTCACCGATCAGCGTGCCAAAGTCGCGTTTCAAATGATGCTTTCAGCGCCTTTTCTCACCCATTGATGGAGGACGCACACTGTGGGCAACGCGATGACATGCGCAGAGGCCAGCACCATCTTAGAGAAGGGCATTGAAGTGATTGGCTGGCTTTGTGTGTCGTCATAGTGGGTATAAAAGGCTGTGACCGCCGACCGCCATCTTACTTCTGCCGATCTTAGAATAGGGAGAGGTGCTGCTGCTGACTCTGAACAGGGAGAGCATTAGGCAGGGAAGAAGGAAAAAGAAACTGCTTTTGCTGATAGCGCTTTTCACTGTACAGTTAGTGTGCAATGAAAGGGGAGGATTTTTGTGTGCAGCAGTGCTGGTGGTGATTAGGCTGCCTTTTAAGGCTACCTGCTAGCTGCATTGCTGTGTGCACACTGCAGTTGAAACTGCTTTTTTCAAAGCACTCCAACTTTTATTATTTTGTCCTGGTGAGTTAGTGAGCATTCATTTTTTCACACACCGTATAGCGGTGTACGCTCCTCACACACTACCGTGTACCGGCTGGTATCACGGACAAATAGAAGCTATCTGGGTGTAACTCGGGATGAAAAAGCCAAGGAATTTGTCCGTTTTCCAGACCTACACCTTAGAGTGCTGTCCGTGTCCGCTTTTCAAACAGTTTCGTATATCTGCTGCTTGATTATGGTCAAAACTATACAGAGACAGCGTGTGTCAGTCTGTATACAAATAGACGGAGAGTGACAATTTTCCATACAGACACCATATAGCGGTGTACGCTCCTCACACACTACCATGTACCGGCTGGTATCACGGACAAATAGAAGCTACCTGTGTGTGACTCTAGAAAAAAAGCCGAGGAGTTTTTCCGTTTTTCCATACCTACACCTTAGAGTCCTGTCCGTTTTTCAAACAGTTTTGTATATCTGCTGTTTGATCACGGTCAAAGCTAGACAGAGACAGCGTGTGTCAGTCCGTATGCAAATAGACGGAGATTGACAATTTTCCATACAGACATCGTATAGTGGTGTATGCTCCTCACACACTACCCTGTACCGGCTGGTATCACGGACAAATAGAAGCTACCTGTGTGTGACTCTGGAAAAAAAAGCTGAGGAGTTTGTCCGTTTTTCCAGATCTACACCTTAGAGTGCTGTCCGTGTCCACTTTTCAAACAGTTTCGTGTATCTGCTGTTTGATTACGGTCAAAAATAGACAGAGACAGCATGTGTCAGTCCGTATACAAATAGACAGAGATTGACAATTTTCCATACAGACACTGTATAGCGATGTACGCTCTATACACACTACCGTGTACCGGCTGGTGTCACGGACAAATAGAAGCTACCTGTGTGTGACTCTGGAAAAAAAGGCCGAGGAGTTTTTCCGTTTTTCCAGACCTACACCTTAGAGTCCTGTCCGTTTTTCAAACAGTTTTGTATATTTGATGTTTGATTGCGGTCAAAACTAGACAGAGACAGCGTGTGTCAGTCCATATACAAATACACAGAGCTTGACAATTTTCCATACAGACACCATTTAGAGCTGTCCAATTCTCAAACAGTATTGCATATCTGCCATTCGCATTACAGTCACATTTATACTGAGTCAGCGTGTGTGTGTGACACTCCGTAAATAAATATACGGAGATTGTTAGCTACACAAAAAACGTATTCAGCTGTACACTTCTGATACAGTTCCGTTTATCTGCATGTTGGATTACGGTTCAATACAGACTGTGAGAGCGTCTGTGACTAACATAATATATATGTTGATTTACTTTTTTGAATACACTTTACACAGCTGGACGCTCCTCATACAGTACCATCTCTCTGCTGTTTTTTTAGTACATTTTCTCAAACATGAGGAAGTATGGTGGAAGAGGCCAAGGACGTGGGCAGGGGGGCGCTGCTGGTACTGATGGTGGTGGTGCATCGTCTGGTTCTGGCAAAAGCACAATAGCAGCTAAGGCAGGAGGTGTTCAGCCTGCATCATCCTCTGGCCCAAGAAGGCCTGTAAGGTTGCCTTTTCTTGGAGTAGGAAAACCAATTTTAAAGTCGGAGCATCAGGAACAGGTTTTGGCTTACATTGCCGAAACAGTCACCAGCTCCTTTGCCTCCTCTTCTGAACGTTCGCAACCTGCAAGCACGGAGTCGTCAGTGCAGGGTTCTGGTCAGAAAAAACACCTTTCCTTGTGTCCTTCACCCCCACCAAAAGTTAAAGATGTGGCAGCCCACACTTCAGATTACTCTATGGAGCGCTTTTCACATACCATGCCTGGGTTATCCAGTCAAGTCCTGAATTCCTCAGTCCAAGATGAATCTGACATGGAGTGCACTGATGCACAGCCACTGCTAGATGATTCTGCTGGTACATTGACCAACAGCACTACATTGCCCTCACTATTGAGCCACAATCTGACCAAGATGAAACTCAGGTGCCCCTTCCCGCATACTATACCACCTTACACGGTGACACAGAGGAGGGTAAAGTGGAAGGTGCAGATGACTTTGAAGAGGAGGTGATGGATGACCCAGTTCTGGACCCAGATTGGCATCCATTGGGGGAGGAGGGTGGCGCTGGCAATAGTTCAGATAAGGCGAAGGATCTGCAGCAGGCATTGACATTGCATCAGAGGTTATCTGTCAGGGCCATAGCTGTCCTAAAACGTGGAAGAAAAACTAAAAGAGTTGCAGGACAGCTTGACCAGACGGTCAACTTAGCACATCGTGCAAGGCCAGAAAATGTTTACCATAGTAGGAAGAGTGCAGTGTGGCACTTCTTTGTCCAAAATCCTACTGATGAGGCAAAGGTTACCTGTAAGAAGTGCGGAAGGACCTTTAGCCGAGGTAAACAACTCAGAAATTTGAATACCAGTTGCATGCTTAGACATTTACTCAACATGCACTTGCAAGCGTGGATGGACTACAAAACCTCAGGTAGCACATGTGCACCTGCTCCGACTGAAGGTAGCCAACAACGCTCCATCGCTTCCCCCACTGTAAGACCACCATCACCGTTAAGCACACCTCCAGCACTAAATGTGGAGGTGTCGTCGCAAGGCCAAAGCACTCAGGGAATCACAATGGTTTTGCAACACAACACGGAATGTAGGCCATCACCACCAATACCCTCACCAACCCCCTCTTACTCCATTCGGTCCACCGCTACTTTCCCCATATGCAGCTCTCCAGTCCATCTCACCCTACCAGACACTCTGAGTAGGACAAGATAGTACTCATCCTCTCATCCGTGTACACTTAGTTTGAATGCCTACATTACCAAACTAATCTCATTAGAGATGATGCCCTACCGTTTGGTTGAAAGCAAAGCTTTCCACGACCTCATGGCCTACGCTGTCACATGCTATGAACTACCCAGTCGGCACTTCTTTTCTCGAAAATCCATCCCTGCCCTCCACCGGCATATGAAAGACCGCATTGTCCATGCACTAAAACAGTCAGTGAGTGGAAATGTGCACCTCACAACAGATGCATGGACCAGTAGGCATGGCCAGGGCCGTTACATGTCCATCACTGAGCACTGGGTTAATGTGGTGGATGCAGGCTCCACTGGGGACAGCAGCGGTGGAACAGTGCTGCCTAGCCCACGGTATAGGAAATAGTTGGCTGTAGGCTTTCGCTCCTCCTCCTCCTCTATCAGCAAAAGCTCGTCCACAGAGCACAGTCTCACTAGCCGTACATCCGCATCTGGGCAGTGTTGCACACGAGGTGTCCCACTACTGAACAGCTAGTGGTAAGCGTCAGCAGACTGTGTTAAAGATGATGTCTTTGGGCGACAACAGACACACCACGGAGGTACTGGCCGACTACTTGCAGCGACAAACAGAGTCATGGCTGGGCGGTCTACATCTTGAGGCAGGCAAGGTAGTCAGTGATAACGGGCGTAATTTTGTGGCAACCATAGCCCGTGCAAAACTCACACACATAATTGCCTGGCTCACACTTTGAACCTGGTGGTGCAGTGCAGTGCAGTGATTTAACATCCCTGCTCCATAAGGTGCGAAGACTATGCTCGCACATCCATCGCTCGGCCGTGCACTCCAGTCGTATGCAGAAGCTGCAGCGATTACTTCACCTCCCCAAGCACCGCCTAATCATAGACATTGCAACAAGGTGGAACTCCACCCTGCACATGGTTGAGAGGCTGTGTGAACAGAGGCAGGATGTAAAGCATTTGTGGGAGGATACACGGGCAGGCAGTTTGAGGGAAGACATGGAATTGTCGGGTATGCAGTAGTCAAAGCTGAAAGACCTCTGTAAAGTCCTTCAGTGTTTTGAGGAATGCACATGGCTGGTAAGCGCAGATGACGCCATCATAAGCATGAGCATACCACTTATGCGACTGCTCATGCAAAGTTTCACGCACATTAAGGATCAGGTGTCTGCAGCGGAGGAGGAGGAGGAGGGAAGCCTTGGTGACTGCCAAGTCTACACAGCAGTGGAGCAGGGAGAGGTAAGTTTTGCTACTTGCAAGTGCTGTGGCCATGACCAAGCAGGGGGGCACACTCGTGATCGACGGTACTGGCACAGGGCCCCTCATAATACGCTGTTGGGTCAGAGACACTGTATTGTACTATGAGGGGCTCTGTGCCAGTGCCGTCAGCCATCAGTGGGCCCATCCAACTGTTCAGAGGAACGGCACTTGCCTGGGTGCACCAGGTCTTGACCCCAGCCATTGGGAGAGGGGTAGGCAGCCCAGTTAGGGAGGTTTAAAAAATGGCATAGGTGTAGCGGTTTCACACCTACACTGCGCTACACCTCTGCTTCTCACTACAGGCAGGTTTGTCTGTCAGTCCACCTTCCCTACATCATCCATAGTGAGTGAGCATGTGTGAGAAACCAATTTTTACACTATACTAGATACAGCTTGTATCTTGTTATACAATACCTTTGCTCGACATTTAGCATTACGGTCAAATCCATACTGAGTGAGCGTCTGAGAGTGACTATGGGACTATTTATACGGAGATTTCAATTGTACCCTAAAATATATATACTTGCTATCTTGTTATCCAGTACCTTTTTTACATCATTTTTTATTACGGTCAAGCCCAGACTGATTGAGCGTCTGAGGGTGACTCCGGAAATATATACCGAGATTTTCAATTTGGCCAACACTGTATACAGCTGTACGCTTCTGATACAGTAACCTTTTTAACTATTTAGATTCTGGCGTAATCCATAATGAGCCTGTAAACGTCTGTCTGTTACTCCGGCAATATATTTGGAACTTTAAGATTACCCCAACACTGTATACAGCTGTACGCTTGTGTTACATTACCCATTTACAGCTTTTCATATTCTTGTGTAATCCATACTGGGCCTGAGAGCGTTTGTGTCTGCCTCCTGAAATGTATACGGAGATTCAGAATATATACCTTGTATCTGGTGATACAGTACCCTTTTTCAACTTGTTATTTAATTGGGTAATCCATACTGAGCCTGTGAGCATCTGTGTATGACTCACGAAATATATATGGAGATTTACTGTTATCCATAGACTGTATAGAGCTGTACGCTTCTGATACAGTACCATATATCTGCTGGTATTTTGGGTCCATTTTCCAAAACATGAGGAAGTATGGTGGAAGAGGACACGGACGTGGGTGTGGGTGGCCACCTGGTACTCATGGTGGTGGTGGTGCATCTGCTGGTAGCAGCAAAAACACAATAGCAGCTAAGGCAGGAGGTGTTGAGCCTGCATCATGGTGTAGTTCTGGAAGGCCTGTAAGGCTGCCTTTTCTGGGAGTAACCTTCAGAAAGTTGTGGGAAGCAGGGTGTGTTACAGTCCGCGCTGCTGAGATTCACAAATCACCTGGGATGCAAGATGTTGTAGCAGTGTACTCCTTTATTTCCTCCTACGCATTTCTCAGGGAAGGTGCCAGGAAGGGCGCCAAAATGCGTAGGAGGAAATAAAGGAGTACACTGCTACAACATCTTGCATCCCAGGTGATTTGTGAATCTCAGCAGCGCGGACTGTAACACACCCTGCTTCCCACAACTTTCTGAAGGTTTTTCCACGTGCGAGTTTTTGGTGGAGGTCCTGCAGCAGCTGATTCTGTGATATGCTCTCAAGCCATTTGTGGGTTACACAACTGGAATAGGTGAGTGGAACTGTATTATACCGCTCATACTTCTAGTGTCACTAGTGATAGGGCACTATTGCGCCTCTTGTTCCCCCCACCATTTCCTGGGAGTAGGTAGACTGCTTTTAAAGCCGGAGCACCAGGAACTGTTTCTGGCTTACAATGCTGAAACAGCCTCCAGCTCTATCGCCTCCTCATCTGAAGTTGTAAAAAATGCAAGCACTGAGTTGTAACTGCAGGCTTCTGGTCAGGAGCAACCCATTTCCTTGTGTCCTTCACCCACACCAAAAGTGAAGGATGTGGCAGCACACACTTCAAATTACTCCATGGAGCTCTTTTCACATACCATGCCTGGGTTAATTAAAAATAGGGCCTATCAGATACTGGAGCATTATAAATGGGGCATATCAGACACTGGAGCAGCATTTAAGGGGCCCATTATACACTGGAGCATTACAAATGCGGCCCATTATATATAGAGCATTATTAGAGCCCATCATACACTGGAGCATCATCCATGAGGCCCATCATGTACTGGAGCATTGTAAATGTGGCAGATCAGACACTGGAACAGCATCTAAGGGGCCCATTATACACTGGAGCATTACAAATGGGGCCCATTATATATGTAGCATTATTAGTGCCCATCATACACTGGAGCATCATCAATGAGGCCCATCATGTACTGGAGCATTGTAAATGTGGCAGATCAGACACTGGAACAGCATCTTAGGGGCCCATTATACACTGGAGCATTACAAATGGGGCCCATTATATATGGAGCAATATTAGAGCCCATCATACACTGGAGCATCATCCTTGAGGCCCATCATGTACTGGAGCATTGTACATGTGGCAGATCAGACACTGGAACAGCATCTAAGGGGCCCATTATACACTGGAGCATTACAAATGGGCCCCATTATATATGGAGCATTATTAGAACCCATCATACACTGGGGCATCATCCATGAGGCCCATCATGTACTGGAGCATTGTAAATGTGGCTGATCAGACACTGGAGCAGCACCTAAGAGGCCCAATATACACTGGAGCATTACAAATTGGGCCCATTATATATGGAGCATTATTTGGGCCCATAACACACTGGAGCATCGTCCATAGGCACCATCATATACTGTAGCATTATGTGGAGCTCATCATATACTGTATGGAACATTATATGTGACTAATTATTCGGTATAGAGAAATATATGGGGCTCATTATTCTGTATGGCGCACAATGTGGTGGCCATAACACTGTATGGAGTAATATACTGTCCTGTTTTTGAGCTATTGTACACTTTAAAATAGATCAGTCATGTCATGTAAGCAGTGAAGTATTTGTCATTATACTATACCTATATTTCTGTGGTGTATCGGAGCATCATGAGTTGTGGTATGTGTTAAAGGGGCGCACTGACACTATTTGGCCCAGGGCACATGAAAACCTGGAGCCAGCCCAACCCCCCCATAACTTTAGCCAAATAACCCCCAGTTTTCAATGCGTAACTCTTATTAGGAAGTAAATTAAGGTTGACAAGCTTCAGTAATAAGAATTGATGTTTTCGGCATTGAAATGGGCACTGTAGGTGTGTTTACTGTCCTCCACTCCCTGCCGAATTTGCTTCCCCATTGACTTGTATTGGGTTTCGTGCTTCTGTCGGACCCCGATTTTTCCCTATAGTCGGTTGATTTCGTTCGATCCGACTTTTAAGAAAGTCGGGTTTCATGAAACCCAAAGTCGCTTGTTATGATTGAGTCACCGTAGGAGGCAAAAACAAAAATGCTAGCTAAGTCCAGAAAACCAGAGAGGTTGGCAGCTATCGGATTGCAGACCCCTGATCCTATCACAACTAACAGTAGCCGTGGGGGTTCCTATGATGCCCTAGACCCCTCGATCACAGCCAGAGAATTAAATAGGCCTAACGAAAGAAAGGGGAAATCTAAACTGCGCCAGAGCAGACCCCAAAGCAATAGGCAGCCCCCAACATATAATGACGGTGAAGCAAGAAGAAAATACTAACACAGACAGAAAGATAGACTGAGCAAAGACGGGGCCCAAACTACCTAGATAGGAAAGGACAGGAAGGCTGCTGTCTGCAATCCGTGAAAAACCCTATGAAAATAAGAGCCAACAGACTGACAGTGAAAAAGGCCCTGAAGACGCTAGGCTTCAAAAAAGCTATGTCAGTACTCAGGAATATTCTGAAGACAGAGCAACCGGCAAAAGGAGATTCAGCTCATCCCAGCAGGGAATGGCAAAATACTGAAAAGCAAGGAAAATCAACACAAAACATAAATGCAAACAGGCAAAGCAGAAACTTAGCTTTAGGGAAGCAGGAATCAGACTGGTGTCCTAGAAGTCCACAGAGAATCACCCGCAGGGCAGAAGGGCGTCGGCAGCCTTATATCCAGTCAGTGACTCCACTCAGCCAGTCATCCTCATTAGACTCAGGTGCCTGATAATCAGGCTCAATACCTTCCTTTACCAGAATAGGGAGTTCACCAGACCTCAGTGACGAAGGGGAAAATGAACTCACAACAGTCGCTCATCTCTAGTGAACACCATTGAAAAAAAAAACAAGGCAAAAAATCAATGCTTTATTATACCGCCGAACAAAAAGTGGAATAGCACTCGATCAAAAAGACAGATATAAATAAACATGGTACCACTGAAAACGTAATCTTGTCCTGCAAAAAATAAGCAGCCAAAAAGTTATAGCTCTTAGAATAAAAGGATGCAAAAATACTTATTTTTTCAATAAAATAGATTTTATTGTATAAAAGCGCAAAGCATAAAAAAAGCGGTATCGCTGTCATCGTACTGACCCAAAGAATAGAACTGCTTTATAAATATTACCACATGCGGAACGGTATAAATGCCCCCCCAAAAAGAAATTCATGAATTGCTGATTTTTGTTCATTCTGCCTTCCAAAAATTGGAGTAAAGTGCGATTAAAAATGTCATGTTCCCGAAAATGGTACCAATAAAAACGTGAACTCATCCCGCAAAAAACAAAGCCTCCCATGACTCTGTGGGCCAAAATATGGAAAAATTATAGCTCTCAAAATGTGGTGATGCAAAATCTATTTTTAGCAATAAAAAGCATTTTTTAGTGTGTGACAGCTGCCAAATATAAAAACCAGCTATAAATAGTAAATCAAACCCCCTTTATCACCCGCTTAGTTAGGCAAAAATAATAAAATAAGGGTTTAGGGTTAGGGGTGAGTTGGGGTTAGGGTTGGAGTTAGAATTGGGGGGTTTCCACTGTTTAGGCACATCAAGGGCTCTTCGAACGTGACATGCGTTTGATCTCAATTCTAGCCAATTGTTGAGTTGAAAAAGTCAAACGTTGCTCCTTCCCTTCCGAGCTCTGCCATCTGCCCAAACAGTGGTTTACCTCCACTTATTGGATATCAGCATACTCAGGACAAATTGCACAACAACTTTTGGGGTCCACATTCTCTTTTTACCATTGGGAAAATAAAAAATTGGGGGCAAAAATTCATTTTTGTGAAAAAAATAAGATTTTTTACTTTGACGGCTCTACATTATCAACTTCTTTGAAGCACTTGGGGGTTCAAAGTGCTCACGACACATCTAGATACGTTCCTTAGGGGGTCTACTTTCCCAAATGGTGTCACTTGTGGGGGGTTTCTACTGTTTAAGCACATCAGGGGCTCCAAACGCAACATGGCTTCCGATCTCAATTCCAGCCAATTCTGCGTTGAAAAAGTCAAACGGCGCTCCTTCCCTTCCAAGCTCTGCCATGCGCCAAAACAGTGGTTTACCTGCATATATGGAGTATCAGCATACTCAGGATAAATTGTACAACAACTTTTGAGGTCCAATTTCTCCTGTTACTCTTGGTAAAATAAAACAAATTGGATCTGAAGTAAATTTTTTGTGAAAAAAGTTAAATGTTCTTTTTTTTAAACATTCCAAAAATTTCTGTGAAGCACCCAAAGGATTAATAAACTACTTGAATGTGGGTTTGAGCACCTTCAGGGGTGCAATTTTTAGAATGGTGTAACTTTGGGGTATTTTCTATCATATAGACCCCTCAAAGTGACTTGAAATGTGATGTGGTCCGTAAAAATAAATGGTGTTGTAAAAATGAGAAATCGCTGGTCAACTTTTAACCCTTATAACTTCCTAACAAGAAAAAATTTTGGTTCCAAAATTGTGCTGATGTAAAGTAGACATGTGGGAAATGTTATTTATTAACTATTTTGTGTGAAATATTTCTCTGTTTTAAGGGCATGAAAATTCAAAGTTGGAAAATTGTGAAATTTTCAAAATTTTTGCCAAATTTCCATTTTTTTTTATAAATAAACACAAGTCATAGCAAAGAAATTTTACCACTGTCATGAAGTACAATATGTTATGAGAAAACATTGTCAGAACCACCAGGATCCATGGAAGCATTCCAGAGTTATAACCTCATAAATGGACAGTGGTCAGTATTGTAAAAATTGGCCTGGTCATTAACATGGAAACCACCCTTTGGGGTAAAGGGGTTAATAACTAGTTTGTGTGACATACAGTCATATGTTAAAGTTTGGACACCCCTATTAATGTTAACCTTTTTTCTTTATAACAATTTTGGTTTTTGCAACAGCTATTTCAGTTTCATATATCTAATAACTGATGGACTCGGTTATATTTCTGGATTCAGAAAATGTGCAATCTGCATTTTAACAAAATTTGACCGGTGCAAAAGTATGGGCACCTCAACATAAAAGTGACATTAATATTTTGTAGATCCTCCTTTTGCAAAAATAACAGCCTCTAGTCGCTTCCTGTAGCTATTAATGAGTTCCTGGATCCTGGATGAAGGTATTTGTGACCATTCCTGTTTACAAAACAATTCCAGTTCAGTTAAGTTTGATGGTCGCCGAGCATGGACAGCCCGCTTCAAATCATCCCACAGATGTTCAATGATATTCAGGTCTGGGGACTGGGATGGCCATTCCAGAACATTGTAATTGTTCCTCTGCATGAATGCCTGAGTAGATTTGGAGCGGTGTTTTGGATCATTGTCTTGCTGAAATATCCATCCCCTGCATAACTTCAACTTCGTCACTGATTCTTGCACATTATTGTCAAGAATCTGCTGATACTGAGTTGAATCCATGCGACCCTCAACTTTAACAAGATTCCCGGTGCCGGCATTGGTCACACAACCAAAAAGCATGATGGAACCTCCACCAAATTTTACTGTGGGTGGCAAGTGTTTTTCTTGGAATGCTGTATTTTTTAGCCTCCATGCATAACGCCTTTTTGTATGACCAAACAACTCAATCTTTGTTTCATCAGTCCACAGGACCTTCTTCCAAAATGTAATTGGCTTGTCCAAATGTGCTTTTGCATACCTCAGGCGACTCTGTTTGTGGCGTGCTTGCAGAAACGGCTTCTTTCGCATCACTCTCCCATACAGCTTCTCCTTGTGCAAAGTGCGCTGTATTGTTGACCGATGCACAGTGACACCATCTGCAGCAAGATGATGCTGCAGGTCTTTGGAGGTGGTCTGTGGATTGTCCTTGACTGTTCTCACCATTCTTCTTCTCTGCCTTTCTGATATTTTTCTTGGCCTGCCACTTCTGGGCTTAACAAGAACTGTACCTGTGTTCTTCCATTTCCTTACTATGTTCCAAACTGACAGGTTAAATCTCTGAGACAAATTTTTGTATCCTTCCCCTGAAAAGCTATGTTGAATAATCTTTGTTTTCAGATCATTTGAGAGTTGTTTTGAGGAGCCCATGATGCCACTCTTCATAGGAGAATCAAATAAGAGAACTACTTGCAAGTGGCCACCTTAAATACCTTTTCTCATGATTTGATACACCTGGCTATGAAGTTCAAAGCTCAATAAGGTTACAAAACCAATTTAGTGCTTCAGGAATTCAGTAAAAAGTAGTTAGGAGTGTTCAAATCAAGAAAATGATAAGGGTGCCCATAATTTTGCACCGGTCAAATTTTGATAAAATGCAGATTGCACCTTTTCTGTTAGTACAATAAACCTCATTTGAATCCAGAAATATAACTGAGTCCATCAGTTATTAGATATATGAAACTAAAATAGCTGTTGCAAAAACCAAAATTGTTATAAAGAAAAAAGGTTAACATTAATAGGGGTGCCCAAACATTAACATATGATTGTAACTCTCTGGTTTAAGGGCATAAAAATTAAAATTTTAAAAATTGCAAAATTGCAAAATTTCTTATTCTTTCATAAAAAAAGCATGTCACATCAAACAGATATTACCATTATCGTGAAGTACAATATGTCACAAAAAACATTCTCAGCATAAGTGGGATCTGTTAAAGGGCGTCTGTCACCCCATTTTAGCCCTATCAGCTGCCAGTACCGCCATCAGGGGCTTATCTACAGCATTCTTTAATGCTGTAGATAAGCCCCAGATGTAACCTGAAAGAGAAGAAAAACAAGTTAGATTATACTCACCCTGGAGTCCGGTCCGGTCCGATGGGTGTCGCGGTCCGGTCCGGCGCCTCCCATCTTCATAAAATGCCGTCCTCCTTCTTGCTTCTGACGCGGCTCCAGGTGTACTTTATCTGCCCTTTTGAAGGCAGAGTAAAGTACTGTAGTGCGCAGGTGCCTGACCTCTCTGACCTTTCCCGGAGCCTGCGCACTGCAGTGCTTTACTCTGCCCTCAACAGCGCAGATAAAGTACGTGTCACGGTAACGTGTGTCTGGACGCAGCAAGTACCGCAAGGCGAACCCATGACACGTGTGACCCTGGATACACCGCCTCCAGTAGGGCGAATTTAAATAATATAATAAAAGACGTGCAGCTGGATACACCACCTCCAACTGGCGAATTTAGGTATTACATGTATTTATACAATAGTCTGGAAACCCCGCCTCCAGTAAGGCGAATTTAAATAATAAAGGGGAACCTGGGTAACAATAATAATGGTGGGCCATGCGATAGGGAATAGGGAAGTGGAGACCTCCTGTGCTCACCTGAGCCAGTGTCCCTGCACTCCTAACGTTCCCTATGCCGGTTCCGCGCCGTGCGACGCACGCGTACCTCAAACCCTGACTCACCCTGCACCTAAACCCTCACTAGGGAGGTGGTCGGTGCGGAAACTAATCCCACCACTGCACTCAACACACATGAGGAAAAATGACAATACAGGGGGAACACCACTTAGCTTTGCTCTGTTGCGTACGCTCCTAGCAACAGAGCCCACCACCTGCGTGCATCTTCTCCTCCACCCAGATCTATCACCATAACCGAATCCATCACCGTAGTGCAGCCTTGGAGCAGAGTCCACCACCAGTTGCAGCTGCCCAGTAAACAGTCCCAAAGATAAGTCCAGCTTCTGCCAAAAAGTCCAGCATGCTTGAGTCCAGTTTTCAGCAACCAAGTCCAGCATGCTGAGTGCAACTCTCACCATCGCCGCCACTCCACCAAGCCATGCAAGCACCTCCCTGCAGACTCCATAGCTGACTCAACCCCTCTGGCTGGGCTGCCCAGGACTCTCATTCAGCTCCTTCTTTCACCCAGGCTTCCTTGAAAATGACTAACTCACAATATCACCAACAGTGATTGAACACACCTGACTCTCTTTTATAGAGCCTCACACCTGATTTATAATTACGTGCACATTAAACCAAAGAGACTAAAGTGCACTACCGCTCACCACCACCGGGGCAACTTAGAATGAACGACACCACGTGTAATAATTCTAATGGCCACCGGGGGCAATCACACCACTTTGGCACCAAGCCAAAGGAAAAAAGTTCACTTTGTCCATTTACTTATCAGATCCACCTTGGATCATGACAGTATGCCTGAGTCGGAGCCGCAGCAGAAGTAAGAAGGAGGACGGCATCGTATGAAGATGGGAGGACCCGGACCGCGACACCCACCGTACCCGCCCTTGCGCTCCTGTAAGTATAGTCTAATCTGTAATGAGTATAATCCTGTAAGTATAATCTATGAATCTAGCATTACAGAATGCTGTAGATAAGCCCCTGATGGCAATGCCGGCAGCTGATAGGCCTAAAATGGGGTGACAGATTCCCTTTAAAGTGTTCCACAGTTTAGATTGCTTATACAAAAAAACTTCTCTTGCATGCCTGTGTATAAAAAACAGCAAGGCATCTTCCACAGAAAATGGATAGTTTGTACCATTTATGCAATCATGTATAAGTAGACTACAAAGTCTGAAACTGCTGCGAGTGTTTAAATAGGCTGCTGGTTACCACCATTTACCATCTGTTTTTCCCTATTCGGATAGGTTGAGATCACTTTGTCATTAAAAAGGCTGTGTTTGCATGAAAAAGCTCAAAAGAGATTTAATATACTCCAAAGGTAATTTAGGCCATTTAATTATGCAATTCTTTGTGAAAATTTGGTGAAACCTGCTAAATTCAAATTTGATAAGATCAACTCATCTCTAGAGGAAAGGTTATGTTAGGGGGAGGGGTCCCCACTGTGTGTCCGGGCCAGAACCAAGAGGACTGTCACCAAGGCTCCTAGGGGGACTGTTTCCAGGGGACCAAATTAGAGGACGGACTACAGAGGGTTCCAGAACAGTTGGGAGCGGAGAGACTATAAATAGGGGGGAGGGAGCCCAGAGACATCAGACGCCAGAGCAGGAGAGGAGTAAGGAAGCTAGAGGGCACCAGAGAGCCAGAGCGAGAGCCAGAGCAACAAGGAGAGCACAGCGATGGCATCTGCGGCCTCTACCACCTATCTTCAGCCCGTGGCTGTGGCCTGTCCATTACCGCCCACGGCCGCCGCTCCTCTCCAGCCTGCAGTTGGGGCCAGCCTGCTACCGCCCCCGGCCACTGCAGCTCGGCTCCGGCCCACGGCTGCGGACAGTACACTGCCTCCTGTGGCCTTCGCTGCCCACCCGCAGCTGGTGGCCACGGCTGGCATGTCCTGATCCCCAGGCTGCGCTGACCCACCTCCTTCAGGAGATGCAATGCAGAGGGAGTCTTCAGGGGTCTGCTGTACCCCCACTTCGCCGGGGCTTAGGAATGCCCAAAGTCTTTGCCAGATCCTTGTCGGCTGGGCCCAGCGGCTGAAACGCGGAAGCAGCACCGACCATCACCCCGCCGGACGTCAGAGAGGATAAGTGACACGTTGTAGTTAATACTTAGGTCCCGTAGTCGGCCATACCGCAGCCCTATAGTAATCGGTCATCGCCGGATTAGTCGTGCTTGTGTTGCTTTTGCATTTTTGTGTTTGATTCCTCCGTGGATAACCATTGTTATTTTGCTGGTTGCTCAAGCTAGCCTAAGGCATATATATAAAAGTTACATCTTAAGTTCATCCCGTCTCCCGTCTCGTCACTGCATCCTGTGTACCTGCTATTACTACATTTGGCATAGTCAGCAGGATGCAGTCTGTGAGCGCGAGCGGAGATGCCGTAGACCAGGGAGGGGCCATGGACTCGATGGGCAATGATGGCCCCTGGTCCAGTATATCCCTGGGGGCTATGTTGAGCAACCTGCCCAGGTTCTCCGGCACCAACACCATGCTGTGGAACTGGATGGAGCGGATGCAGGGGCTGTTTCACATGCATCCAATGACCCCCGACTTAGAAGCCGAGGTGGCCCTTATGGCCTTGGATGGGGAGGCCCGGGATTCCGTGATGTTGAGACCCCCAAGACAACGTAACACCTTTGTTAAGGTCCTACAGATATTAGAGGAAACCCATGGGGATCTGACGAATGTTGGGGAGCTGAGAACCAGGTTGTTCAGTCAGATGCAGGGGGAGGGAGAGACGGTCACCCAGTACATGAACACCCTTCAGAAATTATACACGGCCATCGAGCGCAAGAACGGAGTAGGAGTAGGACCCATTGACATCACCCTACGCGACCTTTTAGTGACCGAACTCCGCGACCATCTGACTAAGCAGGCATTATGAGAACAGGTCCGGGTCAACCCGCGTATGGCTTTCTCTCAAGTGGGAAGTCTGGTGCGTGCGCAGGAACAGGTACAGGGGCCCACAGTCCCCGTGGGGAAGGTCTGGAGCACGGACGCCTTCGTGAATGCTATTGGGGAGCTCCAATGGGTAGAAGAAATGAAGCAAGAGTTGAAGAACATCAGGGATGAACTGACCGAAGCAAATAAAAGAGCTGAGGCCACCAGCGAACGGCCTGGTCCAGGGCCCTTGGGTCCTCGCAATCCCAGGAGCGGACGGCCTCCGCGGCCTCAGGAATGTTAGGAGTGTGGAACACCTGGCCACTTCGCTCGAGAGTGCCCGCGGCGTGGCAGATACCCACCCCGGCGGCCATTAAACTAGAGGACTCTGAGTTGGGGACGCCGCTCGGAGCCAGAAACCACAGCATGGGGTGGTGGAAGTCCCAAAGATTTGATCGCAAAGTGTCCAGTGATATGGGCAGAGTTTGAAGGCCGTGCTGTACGTTGCTTGGTGGATACAGAGTTGCAGGTAACGACCATGCCAGAGACTTATTTCCGGCGGCATTTTTCTGAAGCAGTTAGAACTCAGCGGTGGTCCGTGATAAAGTTGCTATCCGCCAATCAGTTACCAGTTTCTGTTGTTGGGGTAGTCTGGATGCAGATTTCGCTGTGTGGCAAACCACTTGGCCGCCGAAGAGTGATCCTGACCCAGAGGGATACAAACAGCAAACACCCGGTTACCCTGGGTATGAACATACTGCAGAAATTCAGCAGCCTACTCCTCAATGAGCCCACCCAAGAGACTCTGGGCCAGTGGGGCTCCCGCACACCCTAAGGACAGGTCTTCCAGCAGTTGTTGCAGGGAGCGCGGGTCCTGCAGGACTGCCAGGAGGGTGAGGGGCTGGAGAAGATGATCGCACCGGCAGCTCCTCTACTCATGCTACCGACTGGGCAGACAGTAGTGGCCTTGCCTGTCCAGGCTCCTGTGCCCCTAGAAGGAGTGGAGATGCAGGTGGAGCCGTGCTTCTCTGAACGCTTACCCCCTGGAGTCCTGGTGGCCCGCGCTTTGACCACTGTGCGGAAAGGGACTGTCCTAGTGCACTGCATTAACTAAGAATCATAGAATCATTGAATCATAGAGTTGGAAGGGACCTCCTGGGCCATCTGGTCCAACCCCCTGCTCAAAGCAGGATTCGCTAAATCATCCCAGTCAGATGTCTGTCCAGCCTCTGTTTGAAGACTTCCATTGAAGGAGAACTCACCACTTCTTGTGGCAGCTTGTTCCACTCATTGGTCACTCTAACTGTCAAAAAGTTTTTTCTAATATCTAATCTGTGTCTCCTCCCTTTCAGTTTCATCCCATTGCTTCTAGTCTTTCCTTGTGCAAATGAGAATAAAGTTGATCCTTCTACAATGTGACAGCCCTTTAGATATTTGTAGACAGCTATTAAGTCTCCTCTCAGTCTTCTCTTTTGCAAACTAAACAATCCCAAATCCTGCAACCTTTCCTCATAAGACAGGGTTTGCAGACCGGTCACCATTCTGGTTGCTCTTTTCTGAACTTGCTCCAGTTTGTTGATGTCTTTTTTAAAATGTGGTGCCCAAAACTGGACACAATATTCCAGATGAGGTCTGACCAAAGAGGAGTAGAGGGAAATAATGACTTCACGTGATCTAGACTGTATGCTTCTGTTAATACATCCTCGAATTGCATTTGCCTTTTTTGCTGCTGCATCACACTGTTGACTCATATTCAGTCTGTGATCTATTAGTATACCCGTCTTTTTCACATGTGCTGTTGTTTAGGCCTATTCCTTCCATTCTGTATATGCTTTTTTCATTTTTATTGCCCAGATGTAGTACTTTGCATTTTTCCCTGTTAAAAACCATTCTGTTAGTTGCTGCCCACTTCTCCAGTTTATTTATATCTTTTTGAATCCTCTCTCTCTCTTCTCTAGTATTAGCTATCCCTCCTAGCTTTGTGTCATCAGCAAATTTAATCAGTTTACCCTCAATTCCTTCATCTAAATCGTTGATAAAGATGTTGAACAATACAGGGCCCAGGACAGAGCCCTGTGGTACCCCACTTGAGACATTCTTCCAACTGGATGTGCAGCCATTTATGACCACTCTTTGGGTCCGATCACTAAGCCAGTTATGAATCCACCTAACAGTTGCCTTGTCCATTCCATACTTAGTCATTTTTTCAATAAGGATTGTATGAGATACTTTGTCAAATGCTTTGCTGAAGTCAAGATATACTATATCTACAGCATTTCCTTGATCCACCCAATCAGTGATTCCGTCATAGAAGGAAATTAAGTTAGTCTGACCTGACTTATTAGTTACAAACCCATGGTGACTCTGTTTAATCACTTCATTCTTATCCAGGTACTGACATACATGTTGTTTAATAATTTGTTCAAAGATCTTTCCTGGTATAGAAGTCAGACTCACCGGCCTATAGTTGCCTGGGTCCACCTTCTTCCCCTTTTTGAAGATAGGAACAACATTTGCTCTTCTCCAGTCTTCTGGCACTTCTCCTGTTCTCCAAGAATTTTCAAAGATTATGGAGAGGGGTTCAAAAATTTCCTCTGCTATCTCCTTCAGTACTCTGCTATCTCCTTCAGTATTTCCTTTCTGAGAGAAAACAGATGCAAAATAGGAATTTAAAAGTTCGGCCTTCTCAACATCCTGTCTTGCCATTTCATCATTTTCATCCTGTAAAAATCCTATAGCATCTTTGACTTTTCTTTTACTTTTGACATATCCCCAAAATCCTTTATTAATGCTTTTGACATCTCTTGCAAGCCTCAATTCATTGTCAGCTTTAGCTAATATGATTTGTGCCCTGCAGGTTCTGCAGACAGCATTATATTCTTCTTTAGATATGCCTCCCTCTTTCCATTTTATAAACATTTTTTCTTCCTTTTTAGCATGTGCTTAAGTTCTGTGTTCATTCATCCTGGCTTCCTTAAATGCTTCCTATTCTTCCCTCTTTTCGGAATTGTTAACAATTGTGCTTTGAGAATTTCATTTTTCAAGATTTCCCATCCTTCCTGGACATTTTTGTCTTTAAGGATATCCAGCCATTGGATCCCTCCAATTCTCTTTCTGAATCCCTTAAATCTGCCATTCTGAAATCTAACCTTGACGTCTGAGTCTTCACAGGTCTTCCTCCTCTAGTTATCCAAAATTCTAAAATAGCATGGTCGCTACCTCCTAGGGTCCCAGCCAGTTTTACCTCCTCAACCATTTCCTCCCTGTTTATAAGGATTAGATTCAAGGTAGCAGTTCCCCTTGTTTTCTCCCCTACCTTTTGGAAGATAAAGTTGTCAGCAAGAGAGGATAAGAATTTCCTTGACCTGTTAGTTTTGCCTGAGAGAGATTCCCAACAAATGTCTGGATAGTTGAAATCTCCCATGACAACTATGTCATATTTTTTGGAGAACTTGGCCATTTGATGCATAAAGATTTCATCCATATCTTCAGCTTGCACAGGCGGCCTGTAGTATATGCCTACAATGGTGTCCTTTCCATTGTTCTGTCCTTGTATTCTTACCCAAACAGTTTCCACAGAACTCCCAGTCTCTGAAGCTTCAATCTCTGTGCAGATATACGCATTTCTAACATACAATGTGACACCTCCTCCTCGTTTATCAAGTCTGTTTCTTGCAAATAAGTTGTATCCTTCTAGTCTTGTATTCCAATCATGTGTATTGTCCCACCAAGTTTCAGTGATTCCAATGACATCATATTTCTTTTCCTGTGTTAGTAGTTCCAATTCTCCTTGTTTGTTGCCCATGCTGTGTGCATTAGTATAGAAACATTTTAGTTTGTGATTGGTTTCTCTTTCTCCAATATTTTTATTAATTAGATTCTTTTGTCTTTGTTCTTCCTTTCCACTTCTAATAGCAGAGTTCTCAATAGCATTTGTCAGGTGTATGGCTTTTTCTGGTCTTTTGCTTCCCTTCCCATGTTGTTCTAGTTTAAAGCTCTCCTTACAAGTGTAGCAAGGCGACTTCCAAATACATGTTTTCCAGTCTTCGTAAGGTGCACCCCATCTCTAGCAAGTAGTCCATCGTAAAGGTAATTCACTCTGTGATCCATAAATCCAAATCGTTGCTGATGGCACCATCGACGTAGCCACTTGTTCACCTGCAGAATCTTATTCCACCTCCTTGTTCCATGGCCATCCACTGGGAGGATGGAAGAGAAGAACACCTGCGCTCCCAGTTCTTTCACTTTCTTGCCTAAGTCTTCAAAGTCTCTGCAGATGGTTTCCAGGTCGTTTCTTGCGGTGTCATTTGTCCCCACATGTAGTAGCAGGAATGGGTAGTCATCTGTAGGTCTGAAGAGTCCTGATATCCTGTCAGACACATCTTTAATTTTTGCACCTGGAAGACAGCACATTTCTCTTGAAGTTATATCCGGTCTGCAGATAGCGGCCTCTGTTCCTCTCAACAGGGAATCCCCCATGACCACCACTCTCCTTTTCTTCTTCACAACATTTTTCTTTCTTCATCCAGGAGGACTCTGAAGGCGTACAAGGTTGCTGTTTGTGGGCAAAGTCTTACCCTGATGTATTTCTTCATCGTTTTCCTGTGTGAGAGCCTGGTACTGGTTCCTGAGAAGTATGGCTGCTGACTGCCTTCTGATCCTCCTGCTTCTCTGTGTCACATGTCTCCATTCATCTGTTTCTTCAGGTGCACTTCGAATTTCTTCTCTTTCTGTAACATAATGAGATAATTCTGCTCTGTCTAAGAACTCTTCACCTTCCTTAATGATCTTCAACGTAGCTAATCTCTCTTCGAGATTTTGAAACTTTTCCTCCAACAGGGACACAAGCTTGCATTTGTGGCATGTGAAGTTTGACTTTTCCACTGGTGAGTCTGTGAACATGTAGCAAGAAATGCAGCTCACCAAATGGCTCCTGGCCTCTTCCATATTGAGATTTCTTAAAAACGATGAAAGATGAGCCAAAATTTGGGTTTCCGATTTCCTCTTTTCAGCTGCAACGGCCAAAACCCAGTGATCGTTGAGCTCACGGAGACTCTTCACTTATCCCAGAAGGCACTGGGAATATGCAAATGATCTGCTCAAGACTCTTCCCCTGGTTTTCCGATTTCCTCTTTTCAGCTGCAACGGCCAAAACCCAGTGATCGTTGAGCTCGCGGAGACTCATCACTTACCCCAGAAGGCACTGGGAATATGCAAATGATCTCCTCAAGACTCTTCCCCTGGTTTTCCGATTTCCTCTTTTCAGCTGCAACGGCCAAAACCCAGTGATCTTTGAGCTCGCGGAGACTCTTCACTTATCCCAGAAGGCACTGGGAATATGCAAATGATCTCCTCAAGACTCTTCCCCTGAAACCACGGACCAGGATGGCAAAACTGGTGAGACCTCTGGAGGAAGTACTCCCAACCCCCGCATTCCAACTGAAAGTATTCGATCTATTCAGATTCCCGGGTCCTCGGCCGAAGAGAAGGGCAGAACCATCCTGGAGAAAATGCGAGCAGAGCTCTCTGGCCTTACTCCGGCCCAAATATTGCAGGTAGAAACACTCCTGGGGCAATATCAAGAAGTCTTCGCCAGCCATGAGGATGACTTCGGATGTACCATGGCTATCATGCACAGCATTCCCACTGCCGGAACAACTCCTATCAGAGAGCGGTACCGACAGATTCCCCCACAGCTATATCAAGAAGTAAAAACCCTGCTAAGCCAAATGCTCCGGAAAGGAGTCATCCGAGAAAGCCAGAGTCCCTGGGCAGCCCCCATCGTGTTCGTCCGCAAAAAGGATGGCACCTTACAGTTCTGTGTGGACTACGGGAAACTGAACGCGTTCACCATCAAAGACTCATAACCGCTGCCTCGGAGAGAGGAATCCCTATCTGCCCTGGGGAAGGCAACATACTTCTCAACCCTAAATCTGGCCAGAGGGGTACTGGCAGGTGCCAATGTCAGAAGAAGACTGCGCTAAGAATGCATTCATCCTCCCCATGGGACTATTTGAATTTAATCGGATGCCATTCCGGCTGGCCAATGCCCCTGGAGACCTTCCAACGGCTGATGGAACGGTGTCTGCGGATCTCAATTTCGAGGCCACACTGATATACCTGGACGACATTATCATCTACGCCACCACATTTGAGGACCATCTACGGCGGTTGGGGCAGGTGCTCGGATGATTGCAGCAGTACGGGTTGAAGGTCAAACTCCTGAAATGCCACCTGTTTCGCACACAGATCGAGTACCTGGGGCATACCGTCACCACCGACGGCATTAGACCGTCCATGGAGAAGGTTGTCGCAATCCAAAGGTGGCCTACTCCTGAGATGGTAAAAGATGTCCGAGCCTTTCTGGGGTTGGCCGGATACTACCAGCGTTTCGTAAAGAACTTCACCCGTCGAGCCCAGGCCCTGCATGAGCTACTGAAGGGGGCCCCCGCCGAAGCAAATGGATGGAAGATTCAGTGGTGGAAACTGCAGGAAGAGGCCTTCCGAGATTTAAAGGCTGCCCCAGTGTTAGCTTATGCGGTTTTCTCGCAACTGTTCATACTGCACACCGATGGGAGTCTACACAGACTAGGAGCTGTACTGTCACAAATCCAGGACGGTCGGGAAAGAGTGATCGCTTACGGCAGTCGGTCACTCCATGACTCAGAACGCAATCCTGACAATTACAGCTCCTTCAAGCTCAAGCTACTCGCGGTAGTGTGGGCCATGACGGAACGGTTCGCAGAGTACCTGGCGGGCTCTGACGTAGTGGTAAGAACCGACAACAACCCGCTGGCCCACCTCGATAACACCAAGCTAGGAGCCCTGGAACAGCGATGGGTGGCCCGGATGGCCAAATTCATATACAAGATCATTTACAAGCGGGGAGCGGAGAATATACATGCTGACGCGCTCTCCAGGACGAAGCCGAGATGACGAGCTGGAGGGGGAAGAGATGCCGTTTGCCCTGGTCCTCGCCGGGCTCACGGCTACCACTCAAGTACCATCCCACATAGGACTCACCAGGGGCCTGTTAGAACAGTTCAGGGACAAATGGATACAGCAGCAAGAGGATGGCGAAATCGGGCCTCTATGGCGATGGGTGGCCGCAGGCAAAGTACCCAAATGACACTCAGAGACAGACTTTGACCCAGGATGCGTTGTTAATGTTACGACAGTGGGAGAAGTTGGTACTCAAAGGGGGACTGTTATACCGCAAAGCAGTATCGTTGACAACATCAGAAATAGCTTGACAAGTAGTAGTACCTGACACCCAACTAGCCTGAGAGGCCAATGAAAAAGGGGCTCACTTTGGGCCTCAAAAGACTTTTCAGTGGTTACGACAAATGGCCTACCACGCTCACTTGCAGACCGCAGTGGAAGAGGCCTGCTGTGCGTGTCGCCCGTGTGAACTGACTAAGCCTCCCGCCCAGCGGGCCCCAGTCCAAACCATCATGACGGCAGCACCTCTGGAGCTCTTAATGATAGACTATTTGACCATTGGCCCCACGCACCAGGGGTATGAACACTGTCTTGTCATGGTGGATCATTTCACTAAATTCTCCGTAGTAGTCCCTACTCAAGACCAGACTGCAGAGTCGGCCGCTTACGCGATTTGCAAAAATTTTTTCCAAGTATAAGGCTGCCCCCAACGTATTCATTCGGATCAGGGTGCATGCTTCCTGGGAAAGGTCATGGAAGAACTATATCAGCTCTACGGTATTGATAAATCCCAACTACACCATACCACCCACAAGGGAATGGGCTTGCGAACGATTCAATCAGACATTGATTCAAATGATGTGCACCCTAGAAAGCGACTGAAGGGCCTGCTGGCCTGAATACATCCCCGAACTGGTGTGGGTTTATAACAACCAGGTACACCGGGTCACCAGGTACACCCCTTACACACTATTATTCGTCCGGGAAGGGAAAGGGATCACGGAAGTGGAATTGGACCCAGAAGAGGAACAACCATGGACAGGGCCTTCCTCGTAGGTCCAGAATCACCAACATCGGCTACAAACCCTGCACCGAATCGTCCACACGAAACTTCAAGATCAGGAACATCCAGGGGGGACTCTGCCTCAGATCACCGACCTCTGGGATGGAGATCGAGTACTCGTACGGGAGCAGTGCCCTCAAAACAAGCTTGAGCCACGCTGGGAGGAAAGCCCCTATCAGGTGTTACGCCGAATAAGTCCCGAAGGACCGGTATATGAGATGCAATCTGAAAACGACGAGGCCCACTCTACCCATACCGTACATCGTAATATGTTACGACCCTGTACCTCCACTGATCCCGCATGACCTGAGGCCCCTCCTCAGGCCTCAGAACCCCCGCCAGCAATATGGGATGAGGATGACGAGGAAGATCACCCCACCATACATAGTAACATAGTAACATAGTTATTAAGGTTGAAGGGTGACTTTAAGTCCATCTACTTCAACCCATATCCTATCCTAACTTGCCCTAACATGTTTATCCAGAGGAAGGCAAAAAAACCCATGTGGCAAACAGTAAGCTTCACATTGGGGAAAAAAATTCCTTCCCGACTCCACATACGGCAATCAGACTAGTTCCCTGGATCAACGCAATATTAAGGAAACTAGTGTATATACCCTTTAATATTATACTTTTCATGAAAGACATCCAGTCCCTTCTTAAATTTTAGTAGGGAATCATACAAGTGGACACTTTGAAAGATAGTACTTCATCCTTTGAATACTGTGATGGATTACGAAGACTTCTTCTCCATGTTTCATCATTGAGCCTGTACATCTAAGAGAAAATCAAGCACCATGACATTACTACATCACCCAGTTGTGCCTCAGTACAAAACACAGACCAGAGCAGTGGGGAAATGGAGTCAGGTATTTTTTTTTTATATATATACATCATTCTGCAGGGAGGTGGTGATATAATATTCTGTGAGAGGGCTGTGTGAGGATATAATAATACAGCCAGGGGATGGACTCATCAGCACAATCTGTACTTACTGTGCTGTCAGCTGCTTCTTCTCTGGTGCGTCTCACACTCCTCCTAGAGTTCAAAGGATCGGAGGCAGAGCCCAGGATAACTTCAAACAATTCAGATTTATATTCCTCAGGACACAGCACATCCAATACAATGGACCCGTTGAAGCGCAAGTGTGTGAAACGGCCGTTGTCCGCATCTTGTACATCCCTCCCGAGCCTATGCTTTTTATCCAATAAAAATCATCTTGACAGAATGGTGAGTGCCATCCTTTCTTTGTTTTCATGATACAGTCTTGTGCATCTGCTGGATTGAGCACCCGTTCCATAGGTAGAATGGCGCACAGTCCAGGTGTTTGAATTTGTACCACAATCACGGGACACAGCAGTGCCGAATTTCTTCTTTTACTTGGACATCCAATACACCATTAGCACACTTGACACGGTACCAGCAATACATCTTCTCAGCTTTCCCTAGCTTCTTCAGCTACACCAGAATGGACCACAAAGTCACTACGGGACAAGGAGCCCGGTGAAAACGGCACTTCGACCTCTCTCCCTGGAACTGACTTCAGACCAGACACAGAAATGCTTGCCTACTAGGTTGTCCACCCCTTTTGGTTATCCTGCCCAAGCACTCGCTAGTGGCCCACTCGACTACTTCGTCAGCACCCTGACTTAGGCTGACATTTCCTCAGTGACTTCTGCACTGGCTTCTTCACTGCTGCTGATACCATACGCTTCACTTCTTCTCTGCTCTGCACAATTCTCCCACATCTACTATGGATGGCTAGGGATTACACTTCTCACTTTGTGTGGCAGCTACACAGCTCAGGAACATCTGAGCAGCACGAGGGGTCCACCCCCAACTGACTATGTACTAGGAAATCTCTCTAGCTAGTTCCCGGCTACCACTCCTCAAATTAACTCTAAAGTGTCCTAAAAACTGTGCTCTATTATTAATGTGCTCAGTGCCCCATCTAGTGTCCTTTTCACTAACTTCATTGTCCCTAACATATATATAATAATATTGCAATAAACAAGTTTAAACAGCTTACACATAATGTACAGATATGTAAATATGAGACATTCCAATATGGCAATCATGTACAAACAAACAGTAGTATCAACATTTACAGGGCTAGGCCCTGACTCTTATACACACCCCCTTCCTAAAACCATTGCCGTCCCCGGCAATGTAATGTCAATATTAACATTTTACTGTAAAACATAAATACAGGGTTTTTTAATATATCAAAACCCTCTATACTTTACTTAGATACTTCACACAAGAAAAACAATAAAGTGCAATTTTTTCTTTTTAATAGGAGGTAGAAAACGTATAAAACAATGTCCACACTTATGAAAAATCTTCTTTTCATGAAAAGGTGCCCTCTCCCCTTCCTTTGAGGAGAACACAGCATATGTCTATATTTCAGTAGTAGTTCTGCTACAGGGGCGCAACAGGCACCATAGAAAAAGAAGAAAACAATTTGCAAAAAGGGTCCAGTAGACCATCATAGGCTCTCCAGAAGAGCATTGCAGGGTTCCCTACCCAGGCGGAAGCAGAACAGTCCCTGAGAGGTGCAATGTGCACTAGAAGGGAAAAGGGGCCAAGGGAGTTCAGAGGCTTGCATCCTGCGCCGTATTTTCGCTTGAAGCCTGGGCCTTGGCGTGGGCCGAATAGGTCTCTGCAGCCGCAGAGTCTCCAAACTGATGAGAAGGATCAGGGGCACAGGCATCCTCAGTTGCCTCTGTACATGGATCTGCACCTTCTCTGGGGGGCTCACTTTCCTCTGGGCACAGGATAACTGCCATGGTGTAGTAGCCTCGGGGGCAGCACTCCCTGTAGAAGTAGACCCAATCTCCTACTTGCAGGGCTCTTCCATGCTTGACAGAAGCAGCATTAATGTAGACCTTACTGTGGGTGTCGGCCTCCTCAATAAAGCCATAGCCACGCTCAACATTAGTGAACACCAACTGACCATAGGTGCGGCGGGCAGACATTACGGCTACCCCTTTCTGATGGGAGTGCCCATATTTCCCACTCTTTGGCTTTTTTCTGCTCAATAATGTCCGAGATCCAGACAGACGGGTAAAGGGATGATGGGGGCCTGGTGGTTTCTGGGGATGCCTTGTGGGAGTGCAGGGGCTCGGTGACGCAGAACTTGGGCCTGGTGTCGGTATAGGGTGACAGAGCAGGGGCTACGGGGTCCGCTGCCAGCTGAGGTTGAGATGCACTCACCTCCATTGATTTAGCTGCTCCGCTCAGGCTGGCTCTCAGTTCCTTCATGTACTGGTGCATGCGAGATGACTCAGTTGCCTCCTCCTGTTGGGCCAACTCCATGGTCTCGCCGTCACTACCGGAACTTTCTTCTGGGGTGCGTTGGGTGTTGTGAATTCCCTGGCTCAGACTTCTGAGCCGAAGCTCCCCCTGCTCCCTCCGGTGGTTACTGGAAGTAGTGGAGCTGGCCAGATTGAGAGAGGTCTGCCACCTGATGATGATGACGATTGGAGATTTGGGGTTGCTGATTGGAGTATTTAAGTCTGCAGACTTCCTGCAATCCCTGCTGGTGATTGCTTTCCTGTGCATTCAGAGGTCTGATGTCTCCTGCCCTGATCCTGCATTGTTCAGCTAAGTGGTTTATTTGCTAATCCTTTGCATCTGATCTGGTTTTGTCTCTCTCTGCTTGTTGTGTGGGTTCAGCTTGCTCCTCTGGGGGCTGTGCTGGACCACTGCTCCATATGTTACAGCCTGTGTCAGTTTGTTCTGTCCCCTGTTATATTGGTCTCTTTTACTTTGCTTCCAGTTCACACCGGAGTGCTGATATAGTGGGGGCGAAGTCGTGTGACTTCAGTGTTTTTTTGTACATCAGACGTGTTGGATTTTTCAGGGTTTTTGCGTGATTGCAGACAGTGTCTTCCCTTTCCTGTCCTGTCTAGTCAGTTTGGGCCCCATTGTTTGCACAGTCTATTTTTGTGCCTGCGTTTGTGTTTCATCTTGTCTCACCGACAATATATGTTTGGGGGCTATCTATTCCTTTTGGGGTCTGCTCCGGGGCAGTTTAGATTTCACCTTTCTTGTTTTAGGCTTAGTTAGCTCTCTGGCTGTGCTGAGGGGTCTAGGGCATCGTGGATACGCTCCACGGCTACTGCTAGTTGTGTGGATAGGATCAGGGGTCTGCAATCACCTTAGTTACCAACCTCTCTGGTTTTCTGGTGGCTTAGCCTGTTCCTGCCATCCTCCTCGGTGACCCATTCATAACAGCTGGGGTTCTTCCTCCTGCTGTCTGGCAGGAACAACTTATGGTCTCACTGGTTCCTCGGGGTGAGTAAGCGGTGCTTCATCCCTCTGGGTCTCCAGCACGACCTGTGCTGTGGGTGGACGTATCTCCGGTTTGTCATCTGGCTCCAGTTCAGCAGACCCAGCTGCCACGGGTTCCCCCTCCAGGTGCGGGTGTTCGCCTTGAGTGATTGCCTGGAATTTCGTCTTCTGTTCCCAGTTGCAGGTAAGACGTCTGGCACTGCCACACCATTCGCCCGATGCCTCTGCAACTACACCAATACATCATGTCCGAAGTCACGTGTCTTACTGATGCCAGACAACTACACTCAGCACTTTCTGCATGACCACTCCCATTCCAGGGCGGTGCTCTTGCTGACCTCTCCACCCATTTTCAGACATTAGGTGGGAAAGGGTGACCATCCATCTGCACATGCCATTCCTTCCAGGGGCGGACCCAACATTGTTGTCAACTCACGTTTGGTGCCATCCAGATGCTGTCACACCCATGAAGGGCACCTTGTTGACAGGGACAGTTCTTTTTGGTGCCACAGTTCTTCACCTTGCAAGTCACCATCTTGGAGTCCACAGATTCACCTTCCAGTTCTTCTTTAGTCAAAACCTGTATCTTAATCACGTTCACTTTCACTTGCCCATTGTCACAGTCTTCAAGTTGTACTCTATAGGGTGCTGCTAACACTTTCACTTTTTCTTCTTTCTTCACCGCTGCTGCGGTTTCACCAGCATATGGGGAAGTGAGGTCCTGCCGACTACGCCACTTGTAATAATACAGCCGGGGGGTGGACTCAACAGCACAATCTGTACTCACTGTGCTGTCAGTAGTGTTGAGCTTTCCGATACCGCAAGTATCGGGTATCGGCCGATATTTGCCGTATCGGAATTCCGATACCGAGTACCGATACTTTTTTCGTATCGGATACCGGAATCGGAAGTCCAAAATGCAATTGCTTGTTTCTGACCAAATACTTATTTTCCACCATAATATGCAAATAAAATGAAAAAAAAAACAGTCAATGTGATTTTCTGGATTTTTTTTTCTCAGTTTGTATCCCATAGTTGAGGTCAACCTATGATGTAAATTACAGACGCCTCTCATCTTTTTAAGTGGTGGAACTTGCACTATTGCTGACTGACTAAATACTTTTTTGCCCCACTGTATACCACATGCATGCAACATGCATACTACATATATACCACATATATACTACATGCATGCAACATGCATACTACATATATACGGGGGGTCTGTGCCGACTGTCCGAGGGTCTGTACCGGCCTGCCGGTGGTCTGTACCGACTGTCCGGGGGTCTGTGCAGGCTGCGGGGGTCTGTACCGGCCTGCCGGGGGGCTGTGCCGGCCTGCCGGTGGTCTATACCGACTGTCCGGGGGTCTGAGCGGACTGCCGGGGGTCTGTACCAGCCTGCCGGGGGGCTGTGCCAGCCTGCCGGTGGTCTGTACCGACTGTCCGGGGGTCTGAGCGGACTGCCAGGGGTCTGTACCGGCCTGCCGCGGGGCTGTGCCGACTGTCCGGGGGTCTGTGCCGACTGCCCGGGGGTCTGTGCGGACTGCCGGGGGTCTGTACCGGCCTACCGGGGAGCTGTGCTGGCCTGCCGGGGGGCTGTGCCGACTGTCCGGGGGTCTGTACCGGCCTGCCGCGGGGCTGTGCCGACTGTCCGGGGTTCTGTGCCGACTGCCCGGGGGTCTGTTCGGACTGCCGGGGGTCTGTACCGGCCTACCGGGGGGCTGTGCTGGCCTGCCAGGGGTCTGTGCCGACTGCCGGGGGTCTGTACCGGCCTACCGGGGAGCTGTGCTGGCCTGCCGGGGGGCTGTGCCGGCCTGCCGGGGGGCTGTGCCGACTGCCCGGGGGTCTGTTCGGACTGCCGGGGGTCTGTACCGGCCTACCGGGGGGCTGTGCTGGCCTGCCGGTGGTCTGTACCGACTGTCCGGGGGTCTGAGCAGACTGCGGGGGTCTGTGCAGGATCGTCCGATGGGACTACAAGTCCCATCGGGCGATGCCTGCTACCATGACGGTGATTGACACATTAGCCAATGATGGGACAGTAGTAGTCCCATCATCCGGCTAATGTGTTGAATGTACAAAAAAAAAAAATCCCTACTACATACATGCTACATACATACTACATGCTACATACATACTACATGCTACATACATGCTACATACATACTACATACAAGCTACATACATGCAACATATATACTACATACATACTACATGCTACATACATGCTACATACATGCAACATACATACTGCATATATACCACATGCATGCAACATACATACATACTGCATATATACCACATGCATGCAACATGCATACTACATATATACCACATATATACTACATGCATGCAACATGCATACTACATATATAGCGGGGGTCTGTGCCGACTGTCCGAGGGTCTGTACCGGCCTGCCGGTGGTCTGTACCGACTGTCCGGGGGTCTGTGCAGGCTGCGGGGGTCTGTATCGGCCTGCCGGGGGGCTGTGCCGGCCTGCTGGTGGTCTGTACCGACTGTCCGGGGGTCTGAGCGGACTGCCGGGGGTCTGTACCGGCCTGCCGGGGGGCTGTGCCGGCCTGCCGGTGGTCTGTGCCGACTGCCCGGGGGTTTGTGCCGACTGACGGGTGTCTGTACCGGCCTGCCGGGGGGCTGTGCCGACTGTCCGGGGGTCTGTGCCGACTGCCCGGGGGTCTGTACCGGCCTGCCGGGGGGCTGTGCCGGCCTGCCGGTGGTCTGTACCGACTGTCCGGGGGTCTGAGCCGACTGCCGGGTGTCTGTACCGGCCTGCCGGGGGGCTGTGCCGACTGCCCGGGGGCTGTACCGGCCTTCCGGGGGGCTGTGCTGGCTTGCCGGTGGTCTGTGCTGACTGCCCGGGGGTTTGTGCCGACTGCCCGGGGGTCTGTGCGGACTGCCGTGGGTCTGTACCGGCCTGCCGGGGGGCTGTACCGGCCTGCCAGCGGGCTGTGCCGACTGCCCGGGGGTCTGTACCGGCCTTCCGGGGGAGCTGTGCCGGCCTGCCGGTGGTCTGTGCAGACTGCCCGGGGGTCTGTGCGGACTGCCGTGGGTCTGTACCGGCCTGCCGGGGGGCTGTGCTGGCCTGCCGGGGGGCTGTGCCGACTGCCCGGGGGTCTGTACCGGCCTTCCGGGGGGCTGTGCCGGCCTGCCAGTGGTCTGTGCCGACTGCCCGGGGGTCTGTGCCGACTGCCCGGGGGTCTTTGCGGACTGCCGTGGGTCTGTACTGGCCTGCCGGGGGGCTGTGCTGGCCTGCCGGTGTTCTGTACCGACTGTCCGGGGGTCTGAGCGGCCTGCCGGGGGTCTGTACTGGCCTGCCGGGGGTCTGTACCGGCCTGCCGGGGGGCTGGGCTGGCCTGCCGGTGGTCTATACCGACTGTCCGGGGGTCTGAGCAGGCTGCGGGGGTCTGTGCAGGATCGTCCGATGGGACTACAAGTCCCATCGGGCGATGCCTGCTACCATGACGGTGATTGACACATTAGCCAATGATGGGACAGTAGTAGTCCCATCATCCGGCCTATGTGTTGAATGCAAAAAAAAATAAAAATACATACTACATACATACTACATGCTACATACATACTACATACATGCTACATACATACTACAGGCATGCAACATACATACATACCACATGCAACATGCATACTACATGCATGCAACATACATATATACTACATATATACTACATGCATGCAACATGCATACTACATATATACCACATATATACTACATGCATGCAACATACATATATACTACATGCATGCAACATGCATACTACATATATACCACATATATACTACATGCATGCAACATACATATATACTACATGCAACATGCATACTACATGCATGCAACATACATACTACATATATACCACATGCATGCAACATGCATACTATATATATACCACATATACACTCACTGGCCACTTTATTAGGTACACCATGCTAGTAAGGGGTTGGACCCCCTTTTGCCTTCAGAACTGCCTCAATTCTTCATGGCAGAGATTCAACAAGGTGCTGGAAGCATTCCTCAGAGATTTTGGACCATATTGACATGATGGCATCACACAGTTGGCGCAGATTTGTCGGCTGCACATCCCTGATGCGAATCTCCCGTTCCACCTCATCCCAAAGATGCTCTATTGGATTGAGATCTGGTGACTGAGGAGGCCATTTGAGTACAGTGAACTCATTGTCATGTTCAAGAAACCAATCTGAGATGATTCGAGCTTTATGACATGGCGCATTATCCTGCTGAAAGTAGCCATCAGATGTTGGGTACATTGTGGTCATAAAGGGATGGACATGGTCAGCAACAATACTCAGGTAGGCTGTGGCGTTGCAACGATGCTCAATTGGTACTAAGGGGCCCAAAGAGTGCCAAGAAAAAATTCCCCACACCATGACACCACCACCACCAGCCTGAACCGTTGATACAAGGCAGGATGGATCCATGCTTTCATGTTGTTTACGCCAAATTCTGACCCTACCATCCGAATGTCGCAGCAGAAATCGAGACTCATCAGACCAGGCAACGTTTTTCCAATCTTCTACTGTCCAATTTCGATGAGCTTGTGCAAATTGTAGCCTCAGTTTCCTGTTCTTAGCTGAGAGGAGTGGTACCCAGTGTGGTCTTCTGCTGCTGTAGCCCATCTGCCTCAAAGTTCGACGCACTGTGCGTTCAGAGATGCTCTTCTGCCTACCTTGGTTGTAACGGGTGGCAATTTGAGTCACTGTTGCCTTTCTATCAGCTCGAACCAGTCTGCCCATTCTCCTCTGACCTCTGGCATCAACAAGGCATTTCCGGCCACAGAACTGCCGCTCACTGGTTTTTTTTTCTTTTTCGGACCATTCTCTGTAAACCCTAGAGATGGTTGTGCGTGAAAATCCCAGTAGATCAGCAGTTTCTGAAATTCTCAGACCAGCCCTTCTGGCACCAACAATCATGCCACGTTCAAAGGCACTCAAATCACCTTTCTTCCCCATACTGATGCTCGGTTTGAACTGCAGGAGATTGTCTTGACCATGTCTACATGCCTAAATGCACTGAGTTGCCGCCATGTGATTGGCTGATTAGAAATTAAGTCTTAACACACAGTTGGACAGGTGTACCTAATAAAGTGGCCAGTGAGTGTATACTACATGCATGCAACATACATATATACTACATATATACCACATAAATACAACATGCATGCAACATATATATAATACATATATACTACATGCAACATACATACTACATATATACCACATGCATGCAACATGCATACTACATATATACTACATACACTCACTGGCCACTTTATTAGGTACACCTGTCCAACTGTGTGTTAAGACTTAATTTCTAATCAGCCAATCACATGGCGGCAACTCAGTGCATTTAGGCATGTAGACATGGTCAAGACAATCTCCTGCAGTTCAAACCGAGCATCAGTATGGGGAAGAAAGGTGATTTGAGTGCCTTTGAACGTGGCATGATTGTTGGTGCCAGAAGGGCTGGTCTGAGTATTTCAGAAACTGCTGATCTACTGGGATTTTCACGCACAACCATCTCTAGGGTTTACAGAGAATGGTCCGAAAAAGAAAAAAAATCCAGTGAGCGGCAGTTCTGTGGCCGGAAATGCCTTGTTGATGCCAGAGGTCAGAGGAGAATGGGCAGACTGGTTCGAGCTGATAGAAAGGCAACAGTGACTCAAATTGCCACCCATTACAACCAAGGTAGGCAGAAGAGCATCTCTGAACGCACAGTGCGTCGAACTTTGAGGCAGATGGGCTACAGCAGCAGAAGACCACACTGGGTACCACTCCTCTCAGCTAAGAACAGGAAACTGAGGCTACAATTTGCACAAGCTCATCGAAATTGGACAGTAGAAGATTGGAAAAACTTTGCCTGGTCTGATGAGTCTCGATTTCTGCTGCGACATTCGGATGGTAGGGTCAGAATTTGGCGTAAACAACATGAAAGCATGGATCCATCCTGCCTTGTATCAACGGTTCAGGCTGGTGGTGGTGGTGTCATGGTGTGGGGAATTTTTTCTTGGCACTCTTTGGGCCCCTTGGTACCAATTGAGCATCGTTGCAACGCCACAGCCTACCTGAGTATTGTTGCTGACCATGTCCATCCCTTTATGACCACAATGTACCCAACATCTGATGGCTACTTTCAGCAGGATAATGCGCCATGTCATAAAGCTCGAATCATCTCAGATTGGTTTCTTGAACATGACAATGAGTTCACTGTACTCAAATGGCCTCCTCAGTCACCAGATCTCAATCCAATAGAGCATCTTTGGGATGTGGTGGAACGGGAGATTCGCATCAGGGATGTGCAGCCGACAAATCTGCGCCAACTGTGTGATGCCATCATGTCAATATGGTCCAAAATCTCTGAGGAATGCTTCCAGCACCTTGTTGAATCTCTGCCACGAAGAATTGAGGCAGTTCTGAAGGCAAAAGGGGGTCCAACCCGTTACTAGCATGGTGTACCTAATAAAGTGGCCAGTGAGTGTATATACTACATGCATGCAACATATATATAATACATATATACTACATGCAACATACATACTACATACATGCTACATATATACCACATGCATGCAACATGCACACTACATATATACTACATGCATGCAACATATAAATAATACATATATACTACATGCAACATACATACATACTACATATGTACCACATGCATGCAACATGCATACTATATATATACCACATATATACTACATGCATGCAACATACATATATACTACATATATACCACATGTTTACAACATGCATACTACATATATACTACATGCATGCAACATACATATATACTACATACAATCCATACATATAGACATACAGTACATATAACATAAAGTACATACTCACCGTCACTTGTCACTTTGATCCCCGAAGCCATTGTCGCCTGAGGAATAAATATCAAAATAAAAAAACACCAATATACTTACCCCGATCCGCAGAAGTCCACGAGGGTCCCATGTCCATCCTGCGTGGAGAACAGCAGCATCAGGTGTTTTTTGCATTTTAATATGGCATATTAGCCTAATAAAGTTTTTTTCATTTATGCCAGTGTGCCAAACAAACTTTCTTCTTCTTGTGGATATCTGCTGTGCTCACCAGCGAATTCGGGCACCCACCTGTGGATTAATGAACTCAGCCCAAAGTGGTTTTCATTTGGATGCGATGCAAGCTCCCAGTCCTCCCTCTCCTATACTACATACATACTACATATATACATACTACATAAATACTACATACATACTACATATATACATAATACATACATACTACATACATGCTACATATATACTACATACATACAACATGCTACAGACATACGACATACATGCAATACATTCATACAATACATACATATAGACATACAGTACATATAACATAGAGTACATACTCACCATCACTTGTCACTTTGATCCCCAAAGCCATTGTCGTCTATGGAATAAAGATTAAAATAACAAAGCACAAATATACTCACCCCTGATCCGCAGAAGTCCACGGGTGTCCCACAACGATCTTGCGTGGAGAACAGCAATATCAGCTGATGCTACCATTCTCTACGGGGCCCAGGAAACCAGTGTCGGGAGGTAGGTATCCTTCCGCCCTGTATTCCTCCGCCAGTGTAAAAAAAAAAAGTCCCTAGTCTCACTTTATGGCAAAAGCTGCATGGGAAATTTTTCACACAGCAATGCCATGAAATGAGACTAGGGACTTTTTTTTTCTTTACAGTGGCGGAGGAATACAGGGCGGAAGGATACCTACCTCCCGACACTGGTTTCCTGGAGCCCGTAGAGAACAGTAGCATCAGCTGATGCTGCTGTTCTCCACGCAAGATCGTTGTGGGACACCCGTGGACTTCTGCGGATCAGGGGTGAGTATACTTGTGCTTTGTTATTTTAATCTTTATTCCATAGACGACAATGGCTTCTGGGATCAAAGTGACAAGTGATGGTGAGTATATACTCTATGTTATATGTACTGTATGTCTATATGTATGTATTGTATGAATGTATTGTATGTAGTATATATGTATGTTGCATGCATGTAGTATATATGTAGTATGGATGTTGCATGTAGTATATATGTATGTTGCATGCATGTAGTATATATGTGGTATATATGTAGCATGCATGTTGCATGCATGTTGCTTGTAGTATGTATGTATGTATGTTGCATGCATGTGGTATATATGTAGTATGTATGTATGTTGCATGTAGTAATGTAGTATATACTGTATGTAGTATGTATGTAGTATGTATGTTGCATGTAGTATATATGTATTATATATGTTGCATGCATGTAGTATATATGTAGTATATATGTAGTATGCATGTTGCATGCATGTGGTATATATGTAGTATGTATGTAGTATGTATGTTGCATGTAGTATATATGTATTATATATATGTTGCATGCATGTTGTATATATGTGGTATATATGTAGTATATATGTATGTTGCATGCATGTAGTATATATGTGGTATATACATAGTATGCATGTGGTATATATGTAGTATGTATGTTGCATGCATGTAGTATGCATGTTGCATGTAGTATATATGTATGTTGCATGCATGTAGTATATATGTGGTATATATGTAGTATGCATGTTGCATGCATGTAGTATATATGTAGTATATATGTATGTTGCATGCATGTAGTATGCATGTTGCATGTAGTATGTATGTATGTTGCATGCATGTAGTATGTATGTAGCATGTAGTATAGAATCATAGAATCATAGAATCGTAGAGTTGGAAGGGACCTCCTGGGCCATCTGGTCCAACCCCCTGCTCAAAGCAGGATTCGCTAAATCATCCCAGTCAGATGTCTGTCCAGCCTCTGTTTGAAGACATCCATTGAAGGAGAACTCACCACTTCTCGTGGCAGCTTGTTCCACTCATTGATCACTCTAACTGTCAAAAAGTTTTTTCTAATATCTAATCTGTGTCTCCTCCCATTCAGTTTCATCCCATTGCTTCTAGTCTTTCCTTGTGCAAATGAGAATAAAGATGATCCTTCTACAATGTGACAGCCCTTGAGATATTTGTAGACAGCTATTAAGTCTCCTCTCAGTCTTCTCTTTTGCAAACTAAACAATCCCAAATCCTGCAACCTTTCCTCATAATACAGGGTTTGCAGACCGGTCACCATTCTGGTTGCTCTTTTCTGAACTTGCTCCAGTTTGTTGATGTCTTTTTTAAAATGTGGTGCCCAAAACTGGACACAATATTCCAGATGAGGTCTGACCAAAGAGGAGTAGAGGGAAATAATGACTTCACGTGATCTAGACTGTATGCTTCTGTTAATACATCCTAGAATTGCATTTGCTTTTTTTGCTGCTGCATCACACTGTTGACTCATATTCAGTTTGTGATCTATTAGTATACCCAAGTCTTTTTCACATGTGCTGTTGCTTAGGCCTATTCCTCCCATTCTGTATATGCTTTTTTCATTTTTATTGCCCAGATGTAGTACTTTGCATTTGTCCCTGTTAAAAACCATTCTGTTAGTTGCTGCCCAGTTCTCCAGTTTATTTATATCTTTTTGAATCCTCTCTCTCTCTTCTCTAGTATTAGCTATCCCTCCTAGCTTTGTGTCATCAGCGAATTTAATCAGTTTACCCTCAATTCCTTCATCTAAATCGTTGATAAAGATGTTGAACAATACAGGGCCCAGGACAGAGCCCTGTGGTACCCCACTTGAGACATTCTTCCAACTGGATGTGCAGCCATTTACGGCCACTCTTTGGGTCCGATCACTAAGCCAGTTATGAATCCACCTAACAGTTGCCTTGTCCATTCCATACTTAGTCATTTTTTCAATAAGGATTGTATGAGATACTTTGTCAAATGCTTTGCTGAAGTCAAGATATACTATATCTACAGCATTTCCTTGATCCACCCAATCAGTGATTCCATCATAGAAGGAAATTAAGTTAGTCTGACATGACTTATTAGTTACAAACCCATGCTGACTCTGTTTAATCACTTCATTCTTATCCAGGTACTGACATACATGTTGTTTAATAATTTGTTCAAAGATCTTTCCTGGTATAGAAGTCAGACTCACCGGCCTATAGTTGCCTGGGTCCACCTTCTTCCCCTTTTTGAAGATAGGAACAACATTTGCTCTTCTCCAGTCTTCTGGGACTTCTCCTGTTCTCCAAGAATTTTCAAATATTATGGAGAGGGGTTCAAAAATTTCTTCTGCTATCTCCTTCAGTACTCTGGGGTGTAATTCATCTGGACCTGGAGACTTGTAGTATGTATGTAGTATGTATTTTTATTTTTTTTACATTCAACACATAGGCCGGATGATGGGACTACTACTGTCCCATCATTGGCTAATGTGTCAATCACCGTCATGGTAGCAGGCATCGCCCGATGGGACTTGTAGTCCCATCGGACGATCCTGCACAGACCCCCGCAGCCTGCTCAGACCCCCGGACAGTCGGTATAGACCACCGGCAGGCCAGCACAGCCCCCCGGCAGGCCGGTACAGACCCCCGGCAGGCCGCTCAGACCCCCGGACAGTCGGTACAGAACACCGGCAGGCCAGCACAGCCCCCCGGCAGGCCGGTACAGACCCACGGCAGTCCGCAAAGACCCCCGGGCAGTCGGCACAGACCCCCGGGCAGTCGGCACAGACCCCCGGGCAGTCGGCACAGACCACCGGCAGGCCGGCACAGCCCCCCGGAAGGCCGGTACAGACCCCCGGGCAGTCGGCACAGCCCCCCGGCAGGCCAGCACAGACCCCGGCAGGCCGGTACAGACCCACGGCAGTCCGCACAGACCCCCGGGCAGTCGGCACAGACCACCGGCAGGCCGGCACAGCCCCCCGGAAGGCCGGTACAGACCCCCGGGCAGGCGGCACAGCCCCCCGGCAGGCCGGCACAGCCCCCCGGCAGGCCGGTACAGACCCACGGCAGTCCGCACAGACCCCCGGGCAGTCGGCACAAACCCCCGGGCAGTCGGCACAGACCACCGGCAGGCCGGCACAACCCCCCGGCAGGCCGGTACAGACCCCCGCAGCCTGCACAGACCCCCGGACAGTCGGTACAGACCACCGGCAGGCCGGCACAGCCCCCCGGCAGGCCGGTACAGACCCCCGGGCAGTCGGCACAGACCCCCGGACAATCGGCACAGCCCCCCGGTGTATGTGGTATATATGTAGTATGCATGCATGTAGTATATATGTGGTATATATGTAGTATGCATGTTGCATGCATGTGGTATATATGCAGTATGTATGTATGTTGCATGCATGTAGTATATATGTTCTATGTAGCATGTAGTATGTATGTAGTATGTATGTAGCATGTAGTAGTATGTATGTAGTATGTATGTAGCATGTAGTATTATGTATGTAGTATGTATTTTTTTTACATTCAACACATAGGCCGGATGATGGGACTACTACTGTCCCATCATTGGCTAATGTGTCAATCACCGTCATGGTAGCAGGCATCGACCGATGGGACGATGCCAACCTGCACAGCCCCCCGGCAGGCCGGTACAGACCACCAGCGGGCCGGTACAGACCCCCGGCAGGCCGCTCAGGCCCACGAACAGTCGGTACAGACCACCGGCAGGCCGGTACAGACCCACGGCAGTCCGCACAGACCCCCGGTCAGTCGGCACAAACCCCCGGGCAGTCGGCACAGCCCCCCAGAAGGCCGGTACAGCCCCCCGGGCAGTCGGCACAGCCCCCCGGCAGGCCAGCACAGCCCCCCGGCAGGCCAGTACAGCCCCCCGGCAGGCCGGCACAGCCCCCCGGGCAGTCGGCACAGCCCCCCGGCAGGCCGGTACAGATCCCCGCAGCCTGCACAGACCCCTGGACAGTCGGCACAGCCCCCCGGCAGGCCGGTACAGACCCATGGCAGTCCGCACAAACCCCCGGGCAGTCGGCACAGACCACCGGCAGGCCGGCACAGCCCCCTGGCAGGCCGGTACAGACCCCCGGCAGTTCGCTCAGACCCCCGGACAGTCGGTACAGACCACCGGCAGGCCGGCACAGCCCCCCGGCTGGCCAGTACAGACCCTCGGACAGTCGGCACAGACCCCCGGTATATATGTAGTATGCATGTTGCATGCATGTAGTATATACAGTATGTGATATATGTAGTATGCATGTTGCATGCATGTGGTATATATGCAGTATGTATGTATGTTGCATGCATGTTTTATATATGCAGTATGTATGTATGTTGCATGTATGTAGCATGTATGTAGCATGTAGTATGTATGTAGTATATATGTTGCATGTATGTAGCTTGTATGTAGTATGTATGTAGCATGTATGTAGCATGTAGTATGTATGTAGCATGTATGTAGCATGTAGTATGTATGTAGCATGTATGTAGTAGGGATTTTTTTTTTTTTTTTGTACATTCAACACATTAGCCGGATGATGGGACTACTACTGTCCCATCATTGGCTAATGTGTCAATCACCGTCATGGTAGCAGGCATCGCCCGATGGGACTTGTAGTCCCATCGGACGATCCTGCACAGACCCCCGCTTCCTGCTCAGACCCCCGGACAGTCGGCACAGCCCCCTGGTAGGCCGGTACAGACCCCCGGCAGTCCGAACAGACCCCCGGGCAGTCGGCACAGACCCCCGGACAGTCGGCACAGCCCCCCGGCAGGCCAGCACAGCTCCCCGGTAGGCCAGTACAGACCCCCGGCAGTCCGCACAGACCCCCGGGCAGTCAGCACAGACCCCTGGAAGGCCAGCACAGCCCCCCGGTAGTCCGGTACAGACCCCCGGCAGTCCGAACAGACCCCCGGGCAGTCGGCACAGACCCCTGGACAGTCGGCACAGCCCCCCGGCAGGCCAGCACAGCCCCCCCGGAAGGCCAGCACAGCTCCCCGGTAGGCCGGTACAGTCCCCCGGCAGTCCGCACAGACCCCTGGGCAGTCGGCACAGACCCCCGGACAGTCGGCACAGCCCCCCGGCAGGCCGGCACAGCCCCCCGGCAGGCCGGTACAGACCCCCGGGCAGTCGGCACAGACCCCCGGCAGGCCGATACAAAACCCCGGGCAGTCGGCATAGACCCCCCTCTCCGGAAGGCCCGAACTGACGGCGCATCATGATGCGCACAGACTGCGCATCATGATGACGTCATTTCGGCAGCCAATCAGAGCCACAGCAGTGGCTCTTTGCATTATGGGAACTTCCGATTCCGATATCCGATATTGTAAAAATATCGGTACTCGGTATCGGATTTCCGATACAGCGAATATCGGCCGATACCAGATATTTGCAGTATCGGAATGCTCAACACTACATACAATACATACATATAGACATACAGTACATATAACATAGAGTACATACTCACCGTCACTTGTCACTTTGATCCCCGAAGCCATTGTCGCCTGAGGAATAAATATCAAAATAAAAAAACACCAATATACTTACCCCGATCCGCAGAAGTCCACGAGGGTCCCACGTCAATCTTGCGTGGAGAACAGCAGCATCAGCTGATGCTACCGTTCTCTACCAGCTCCAGGAATACAATGACGGAAGGTAGGTATCCTTCCGCACTGTATTCCTCCACCACTGTAAAAAAAAAAGTCCCTAGTCTCACTTTATGGCAAAAGCGGCGTGGGAACTTTCTCATGCAGCAATGGCATAAAGTGAGACTAGGGACTTTTTTTTACAGTGGTGGAGGAATACAGTGCGGAAGGATACCTACCTTCCGTCATTGTATTCCTGGAGCTGGTAGAGAATGGTAGCATCAGCTGATGCTGCTGTTCTCCACGCAAGATCGACGTGGGGCCCTCATGGACTTCTGCGGATTGGGGTAAGTATATTGGTGTTTTTTTATTTTGATATTTATTCCTCAGGCGACAATGGCTTCTGGGATCAAAGTGACAAGTGACGGTGAGTATGTACTCTACGTTATATGTACTGTATGTCTATATGTATTGTGTGTAGTATATATGTATGTTGCATGCATGTAGTATATATGTTGTATGTATGTTGCATGCATGTAGTATATATGTAGCATGTATGTAGTATGTATGTAGTATGCATGTAGTATGTAGCATGTATGTAGTATGTATGTTGCATGTATGTAGCTTGTAGTATATATGTTGTATGTATGTTGCATGCATGTAGTATATATGTTGTATGTAGCATGTAGTATCTATGTAGTATGTATGTAGCATGTATGTAGTATATAGCATGTATGTTGCATGTAGTATATATGTAGTATGTATGTTACATGTAGTATATATGTAGTATATATGTTGTATGTATGTTGCATGCATGTAGCATGTATGTAGCATGTATGTAGCATGTATGTAGTATGTATTTTTTTTTTTTTTACATTCAACACATTAGCCGGATGATGGGACTACTACTGTCCCATCATTGGCTAATGTGTCAATCACTGTCATGGTAGCAGGCATCGCCCGATGGGACTTGTAGTCCCATCGGACGATGCCTGCACAGACCCCGAAGCCTGCACAGACCACCGGCAGGCCGGCACAGCCCCCCGGGCAGTCGGCACTGACCCCCCGGCAGGCCGCACAGACCCCCGGAGCCTGCACAGACCACCGGCAGGCTGGCACAGCCCCCCGGCAGGCCGCACAGACCCCCGGGCAGTCGGCACAGACCCCCGGAGCCTGCACAGACCACCGGCAGGCTGGCACAGCCCCCCGGCACGCCGCACAGCCCCCCGGCAGGCCGGTACAGACCCATGGCAGTCCGCACAAACCCCCGGGCAGTCGGCACAGACCACCGGCAGGCCGGCACAGCCCCCCGGCAGGCCGGTACAGACCCCCGGCAGTTCGCTCAGACCCCCGGACAGTCGGTACAGACCACCGGCAGGCCGGCACAGCCCCCCGGCTGGCCAGTACAGACCCTCGGACAGTCGGCACAGACCCCCGGTATATATGTAGTATGCATGTTGCATGCATGTAGTATATACAGTATGTGGTATATATGTAGTATGCATGTTGCATGCATGTGGTATATATGCAGTATGTATGTATGTTGCATGCATGTTTTATATATGCAGTATGTATGTATGTTGCATGTATGTAGCATGTATGTAGCATGTAGTATGTATGTAGTATATATGTTGCATGTATGTAGCTTGTATGTAGCATGTATGTAGCATGTAGTATGTATGTAGCATGTATGTAGCATGTAGTATGTATGTAGCATGTATGTAGTAGGGATTTTTTTTTTTTGTACATTCAACACATTAGCCGGATGATGGGACTACTACTGTCCCATCATTGGCTAATGTGTCAATCATCGTCATGGTAGCAGGCATCGCCCGATGGGACTTGTAGTCCCATCGGACGATCCTGCACAGACCCCCGCAGCCTGCTCAGACCCCCGGACAGTCGGCACAGCCCCCTGGTAGGCCGGTACAGACCCCCGGCAGTCCGAACAGACCCCCGGGCAGTCGGCACAGACCCCCGGACAGTCGGCACAGCCCCCCGGCAGGCCAGCACAGCTCCCCGGTAGGCCGGTACAGACCCCCGGCAGTCCGCACAGACCCCCGGGCAGTCAGCACAGACCCCTGGAAGGCCAGCACAGCCCCCCGGTAGTCCGGTACAGACCCCCGGCAGTCCGAACAGACCCCCGGGCAGTCGGCACAGACCCCTGGACAGTCGGCACAGCCCCCCGGCAGGCCAGCACAGCCCCCCCGGCAGGCCAGCACAGCTCCCCGGTAGGCCGGTACAGTCCCCCGGCAGTCCGCACAGACCCCCGGGCAGTCGGCACAGACCCCCGGACAGTCGGCACAGCCCCCCGGCAGGCCGGCACAGCCCCCCGGCAGGCCGGTACAGACCCCCGGGCAGTCGGCACAGACCCCCGGCAGGCCGATACAAAACCCCGGGCAGTCGAAATAGACCCCCCCCTCCGGAAGGCCCGAACTGACGGCGCATCATGATGCGCACAGACTGCGCATCATGATGACGTCATTTCGGCAGCCAATCAGAGCCACAGCAGTGGCTCTTTGCATTATGGGAACTTCCGATTCCGATATCCGATATTGTAAAAATATCGGTACTCGGTATCGGATTTCCGATACAGCGAATATCGGCCGATACCAGATATTTGCAGTATCGGAATGCTCAACACTACATACAATACATACATATAGACATACAGTACATATAACATAGAGTACATACTCACCGTCACTTGTCACTTTGATCCCCGAAGCCATTGTCGCCTGAGGAATAAATATCAAAATAAAAAAACACCAATATACTTACCCCGATCCGCAGAAGTCCACGAGGGTCCCACGTCAATCTTGCGTGGAAAACAGCAGCATCAGCTGATGCTACCGTTCTCTACCAGCTCCAGGAATACAATGACGGAAGGTAAGTATCCTTCCGCACTGTATTCCTCCACCACTGTAAAAAAAAGTCCCTAGTCTCACTTTATGGCAAAAGCGGCGTGGGAACTTTCTCATGCAGCAATGGCATAAAGTGAGACTAGGGACTTTTTTTTACAGTGGTGGAGGAATACAGTGCGGAAGGATACCTACCTTCCGTCATTGTATTCCTGGAGCTGGTAGAGAACGGTAGCATCAGCTGATGCTGCTGTTCTCCATGCAAGATCGACGTGGGGCCCTCATGGACTTCTGCGGATTGGGGTAAGTATATTGGTGTTTTTTTATTTTGATATTTATTCCTCAGGCGACAATGGCTTCGGGGATCAAAGTGACAAGTGACGGTGAGTATGTACTCTATGTTATATGTACTGTATGTCTATATGTATTGTATGTAGTATATATGTATGTTGCATGCATGTAGTATATATGTTGTATGTATGTTGCATGCATGTAGTATATATGTAGCATGTATGTAGTATGTATGTAGTATGCATGTAGTATGTAGCATGTATGTAGTATGTATGTTGCATGTATGTAGCTTGTAGTATATATGTTGTATGTATGTTGCATGCCTGTAGTATATATGTTGTATGTAGCATGTAGTATCTATGTAGTATGTATGTAGCATGTATGTAGTATATAGCATGTATGTTGCATGTAGTATATATGTAGTATGTATGTTACATGTAGTATATATGTAGTATATATGTTGTATGTATGTTGCATGCATGTAGTATGTATGTAGTATGTATGTAGCATGTATGTAGCATGTATGTAGCATGTATGTAGTATGTATTTTTTTTTTTTTTTTTACATTCAACACATTAGCCGGATGATGGGACTACTACTGTCCCATCATTGGCTAATGTGTCAATCACTGTCATGGTAGCAGGCATCGCCCGATGGGACTTGTAGTCCCATCGGACGATGCCTGCACAGACCCCCGGAGCCTGCACAGACCACCGGCAGGCCGGCACAGCCCCCCGGGCAGTTGGCACTGACCCCCCGGCAGGCCGCACAGACCCCCGGAGCCTGCACAGACCACCGGCAGGCTGGCACAGCCCCCCGGCAGGCCGCACAGACCCCCGGGCAGTCGGCACAGACCCCCGGAGCCTGCACAGACCACCGGCAGGCTGGCACAGCCCCCCGGCACGCCGCACAGCCCCCCGAAAGGCCCGTACAGACCCCAGAGAGGCTGTACAAGGCAAAAATAGGGTTTTTCTTATTCCGATACCGGAAGTCCCATAGACTTGAATGGGACTTCCGGTATCGGAATCGGCGATACCCGATATTTTTTTTAGATCGGCCGATCCATTCCGATCCGATACTTTTAAGTATCGGACGGTATCGCTTAACACTAGCTGTCAGCTGCTTCTTCCCTGGTGCATCCCACACTTCTGGAGTTTAAAGGATTGGCGGCAGAGCCCAGGATAACTTCAAACAAATCATATTTATTTTCCTCAGGACACAGCATATCCAATACACCATTAGCACACTTGACATGGTACCAGCAATACATCTTCTCAGCTTTCCCTAGCTTCTTCAGCTACACCAGAATGGACAACAAAGTCACTACGGGATGAGGAACCCGGTGAAAAACGGCACTTTGACCTCTCTCCCTTGAACCGACTTCAGACCAGATACAGAAACACTCGTCTACTAGGTCATCTACCCTCTTTTGGTTATCCTGCCCGAGCACTCGCTGGTGGCCCACTCGACTACTTCGTCAGCACCCAGACTTAGGCTGACATTTCCTCAGTGTCTTCTTCATTGGCTTCTTCACTGCTGCCGATACCATACACTTCACTTCCCTGCTCTGCACAGTTATCCCACATCTACTATGAATGGCTAGGGATTCCACTTCACACTTTGTGTGGCAGCTACACTGCTCAGGAACAGGAACATCTGAGCAGCACGAGGGGTCCACCCCCGACTGACTATATACTAGGAAATCTCTCTAGCTAGTTCCCAGCTACCACTCCTCAAATTAACTCTAAAGTGTCCTAAAACTGTGGTCTATTATGAATGTGCTCAGTGCCCCCATCTAGTGTCCTTTTCACTAACTTCACTGTCTCTAATATATATATATAATATGGCAATGAACACATTTAAACAGCTTACACATAATGCACAAATACGTAAATACGAGACATTCCAATATGGCAATCATGTACAAAAAAAAAGTAGTATCAACATTTACAGGGCTAGGCCCTGACCCTCTTACAAGGACATCATTCTGAAGGAGGGGCTGTGTGGCAACATGATACTGTGTAAGAGGGGGCTGTGTGAGGTATTATTCTGAGTGTGGAGGCTGTGTGAGGACATCATTCTGAGGGAGGGGTCTGTGTGGCAACATGATTCTGTGTGAGAGGAGGCTGTGTGAGGACATCATTCTGAGGGAGGAATCTGTGTGGCAACATGATACTGTGTAAGAGGGGTTGTGTGGGGATATTATTCTGAGTGAGGGGGCGGTGTGAGGACATCATTCTGAGTGAGGGGGCTGTGTGACAACATGATACTGTGTAAGAAGGAGCTGTGTGGGGATATCATTCTGCATGTGGGGCTGTGTGCAAATAACATACAGTGTTGGGAGCTGTGTGTGGACATCATACTGTGTGTGAGAATTTATTGTGTTGGGAGCTTTTGATCAAAATACAAGGGCTGAATAACAGGAGCAATATGATTTACTGTTTTATATACACTTTATAAAAATATCAAATTATATGCTGTTGATTATCTCCTATATGTAAGAATACATTGCAATAAGCCCTATCGAATTATTTATTAAAAGTAGCAGCATGTCAACATACCTAATTCTGTTCAATATTAAGTGATAAAAATTAAGATAAAAAAATAACAAGCAGAATTAATTCAGCCATCCACAAGAGTCACTGTAGCTCATATCGCCCCTTATGAAAATCAACTGCCCAACCCTGGTCTATAAGTCTAGAAGTAGTTTACAACCTGTCTAGCACACTGAGATGAGGTTGTGGTCTCATGTAGCAATTGGCACATATAGCACAAGTGCAGTGACTAAGGCTATATGCACATGTTAAGTATTTGGTTCAGAAATTTGTGCAACTCTTGGCAGGAAAAACGCTGCATAAAATGAGTGTGGCTTTGCTTATTTTTTTATGTGTTTTTTTAATGCGCTTTGGTGCAGCTTTTTCGCCGTACACTAGTATGAGTGAGATATGCAGCAAAAATGCTGAAATAATTGACATGCAGCAGATTTAAATCTGCACAAAATCTGCAAATGAAAAATAAGCAACGTGTGCAGAAGACTTTCGGACTCTCATTCACTTTGCTGGCAACAGGAAAGCTTTCAGGTTTTGTGACAAACCTGCGCAGAAAAAAGCGACAACTCTGCAGCATGACTATTAATATTTGATTTGACACACAATTATTACACTTTTGATAATATTTTTTATCATCAAAAGAAAGTTACAACAATGGGCAAGACTTTTTCTAATTTATTTTTAGGTTGATGGGAGGATTTACATGTTTTCAGCAAGGATATAATGTTTTACACAATTCACATTTTGTTTTGGGGGAGATTTATTGATGATATCTTTATTTTGTGGGAAGGTAACGCCAAAATTTGTTTGGATTTTGTTCCAGTTTTGGATAATAATCAAATAGGGGTGCTTTTCACGCATGAAATAGGACAGAAAGGTACAGTTTTTTTATATTTAACTATTTCTATTGATAGTAAGAGTTCAGTGCATAAGGACATACAGTATATATGAAACCAACGTTCACCAACAATCTTCTTCACTGGGAAAACTGGCACCCTTCAGCTTTGAAAGCAAGCATACCAGTGGGACAACACCTTCATGCTAAACGGAACTGCTCTAATGAGAAGTTCCACTCTAGAGAGTCAAAATTTATTCTCTTGTTTTTCAGCAAGAGGACATCCAGAAAGAGTGTTACATAAAGCTTTTAATAGAGCACAAACAATAAACCATGATTCGCTTATTAACTTGTATAGAAATACTCCATCTAGTAAAGAAGTAAAGTGTATAGGCATGACCAAGAGAGCCGAGTATGTATGATCTTACAAAGAAACTGGCATATCCTTAGAGCGGACCCAAATTTGGTGGAGATTGTTGGTGAACATCCTGAGATTACTTTAGTAGAGGGAAAAACTTACGAGAATATTTGACATAAAGAAATTTTATTTCCTAACGGAAAGATAAGAAGTCCGTTTGTTGATTGGAAGAACATCAAAGTGGCTCTAATCCATGTGTTAACTGTTCATTTTGTAAGTACCTGACTAGGAGAAAAGAATGTACTAACCCTACAAAATTATACTGCACATTCATAAATACATCACAGACTTGATCTGATTCGACAGAGAGCTCAACCAATAGGCAAGCGATTTTACTGATGACTGTTATGGAATGACGCGGACAGCGTCTGATGACAAAGAAGCACAATGGCTATCGAATCAAATAAATTATATTGTATCAGGGCAATTCTCATTGTATATTCTACACTTGATACGTGGTTTGGTCTATGATGATGATATCACAGCACAGGCTTTAAAAGGTCCGATCTTCTGCTCATTATAGTCTGAGTCCACTGATGTCACCTATCTAGGTGAAACTTGTTGGGGAGGCTTTGAGCTATTTTTAGCAGCTTTTGTGACCTTATGTCCATAGCTAAATATACTTACCCTCACAACCTAATGCCAATTCATGGACTACAGCCATGATATAACTAGGACAATTATCCTTAAAATTTAATGTTAGTGGCAGATAGGGTATTGATCTCTAAAATATAGAGTACCATCAATCTAGGAATACACTAATGTAAGATAACATTGTTGCTTTTAATTTAGACTTATCTATATAATTAAAATGAGTGAACTTTTATCTACAATGCCTAACATAGGGTTTATTTACCCTCCTGGTAACTTATTAATAAGAATTGTTCATCCCTAAAGGGTTTGTTTAACAGTTGTTTGTTGATAAAATCTACAATATAGTCATAGGCCCTAAGAAACCACTACCTCAAGGTTGCAGCAACAATTCCACTGTGTTATGACAAGCGGTTTGCTTATTCTCAATGCCTGCATGGTTCTGCAAAATCATGTGGCCATTAACAATAGACATGTCATTGGCAATTCATTTCTAAGGCTATGTGCACACGATGCAGATGTCCTGCGGATCCGCAGCGGATTTTTCCGTGCAGAAACGCTGCAGATCTGCACTGTGATTTACAGTACAATGTAAATCAATGGAGAAAAAAAAACTGTGCAGATGGTGCAGAAAAATCAGTGCGGAATTGCTGCGGATTTAAAAGAAATGCATGTGACTTCTTTTGTGTGGTTTTCTACCTGCTCCATTCTCCAAATCTGCAGGGGGAAAACCGCAGTGGAAAACCGCACAAAAACCACAAGAAAACCGCAAAAAAACAGGAAGAAATCCGCAGGAAAAATGCAGGTCATTTGACCTGCGGATTTCATGAATTCTGCACAGAAAATGCAAGCACAGAATACACACCGTGTGCACATAGCCTAATAATGCTGTAGAATGCTGCTGTGTTTTGTAAGAAGCGGCTTTTAGCAGCTGCATATTAGAGCTGGACTCTACAGCCTCAGCCGCCATCTAGAAGAACAGAATCATGTGTTGTAAACCATTTCAGACAAAGTCTCACTGACATGCTTTGCATCTCCATGCAATTGAATGAATTTGGCATATCCTACAACTCCCATGTTTCTCTACCATACATTTTACTCCAGCCAGTGCCTGGCATACATGCAATGCCACAAATTTGTGCCATAAATTATGGTGAATTTGCCAGGTGGACCCAATCTTGCCATGTCCCACCCATCTCTGCCCATTTTAAAAAAGTGGGCAGAAAATTTGCCAGCACTTGTATAAAAACAACAAAAATTGGCTAAAACAAATTAGAGAATTTATTTGGGGTTTAATAAAGCAAAACCTAGCGCACCGCAATGTCGTATAGAAAAATAACATATAATATAATGCTGGGGTGCAATAACAGTAGTAAACGGAGATAAATCATTGAGAGAGGAAAGTACTACTGGAATTATGCACACCACAACCATGTACAAAATTAATAAACATTAGATTTATTGGCACACAAAATGATTAAAACACAATAAAAAACCAAATAGCTGTGTCCACTCTAAACAGTTTGACCCAATAATAATTCCCAAGCATGAGAATGATATACAATTCACGCCTAATGACAATTATAATGAAAAACCCTCTCCTAAAGGCTCATGAGGCAGAACAGATGTAAATAACATCAACATATGTCCCCACATTTCTCCAATAAACCACCAAAGGTACCTGGTGGAAGGAAAAACCTCCCTTGGGGAAGAAATAGAGGCAAAACTACCAAAATCACCCATCAAATAACTGGTGATAAACAGAAACCTCAGAAGAAGAAGACCTATGTAATCGGGGCACCTTCCATAGAAGCCCAGATAACAACACCAGGCATGGATATATTACCTAGCGAGGGTCAGACGCAAAAATGATCCCCTGTATAAGGATCCAGAGTGGACAACAGAATGGCCCCATGAGAGCCCCTCCTGTGGGGGCGATACGCATGGGGTGATTTTCTGTGGGCGAGGTACTTGTCTTTCATGCCTCAGCATGCTACATGAAAACAGTGGGTCCTGACTCAATGTGTGGTTGTGTAGGGTCAGTGGGCCGGACTGGGGGGTGGTCCCTCTCTTACCGCGCAGGGACGTAACAGAGACACGATGGAGGCAAGGGTTGGGTACAACAGGTCCAAGTTTATTCTCTTGCCATCCACCTGACTGCCTCCGAAATACACCGCACTTCAATTCACTTCACTTCACTTCACTTATCGGCCCTCCGTTTCCAGGGCCGCTTCATGCACACCGTACTTTACGCCGGGGACGTACATATACGCACCGTCCCCTCTTCACTCTTCGACGCTCCTGTCAGATCCGTCACTGTGGCCGCCTTAGGCCCGTAAACCAACAGTACTTTTACTGATCAGTCGTCTCTCTCAATACGGTATGCTTTACCTCGGTGCCTCGTCTATACTGCAGTACTTTTGTGTCAGGACCAACCCCCTGACTTTCTCTCTCCTCAGTCCCCCTGATTTAGTTTTCCTCACAGTGCACAAACTGTCATAGTCCTCCTGTCACTGGAGCTCCCCCTGGGGACTGGAACTTTCTGGAACCCTCCTGTCAAATTTATATAATTCCCGGTTCCCTGTAACTCTGCCCCCCATGACCAAGGGTTTCCTAAGCCCTAAGCTGATGTCAAGTCCTTTGCTCACACTCCTTCCTGCCCTCTAATGGTCAACCCAAGGTACTGCACGTCCACTACACTTTCTCAGCTGTTTCCCCACTGTAGTAACTGACTCATGTCTAAACTGTGCAAACCATCCTTTCTCTATTCTGACAAGTCTGTCCGTCCGTCAGGTCACCTTCCCTACAGTTGTATTACTACTGTGGACTTCTTCAGGTTCAGCTCTGCCACAATTTGAGAGGCGCTGAACCCCTTTAAACTCACTATGAGGAAACCACACAAGTTTGTAAAAATAGAATACTTTTTATTGACAATAAAACTTATATACAGAGGGTAGCAGGATATAAGCTTGCTGTTTTCTTCTGCACAATACAGATGCACATTCTTGGTTGCCATGGATGGTGGCACAATACTTGTAGTGAACATTACAGAAGAACAGCAGGGCAAATTGGGTGTTCCTGGTACATGGCCACACTGGTCAATGTGTTCCACTGTGGCCAATGTAGTCTTGTGAAACAGTGTAAGGGAGCTCTCACTAGCTGCCACTATACTGATGTGCCACAGCCTGGCTGACCTTGCTTTCTTCACATCTGGTCTCCAGGTCTGTAAACACCACTATTCTCTTTCGCTTTTGCCCCACACTTGCCTGTAATGAGGAACTGCCACTACTGTAGAATTTTTGCCGAGTTTTGCGCCCTTTCCTTGTCTTGCATGCCATATAGACACCCAATGATGATAACCTTCCTCTGAGAGTGTCCTTTCTTGTCTCCTGCTTTCTTACAATTTATTCCTAACCAGGAACTAACATACAGATCACTAATTCTCCTCCATAACTAGAGGCATGCCCTACAGTTAACCTGTCACCGCTGATTAACAGGAACTGCAGCCTCCAGGAAGTTAAAGCATGCAATACAGTACATTTTCATACATTTAAAACTACAGGGGGCTTCAAAGATGTGTTACACCCTCTTCTCCACCTTCAAAAAACAAATGATTTTAACAAACATCTTGGAATGTAAAAGCCCTTAATACTAGAATTTTGCTACGCTCGAGAACTGTCACTCAGGGAAAAATACCTGCCCCACCAGAAACCAGAAAGTGAGGAGACTAGAGAGTTGTGAGCTGCTCTTGAGACAATTTGAGAATAACCCTTTTAACCGAAATATACATGAGATACTACTACAGATATTTTCTGCACATAAATTGACATGTAATTTCAAATCCTCAGTATGTCAATTATTTTTGATGAATTCATTGTAGATTCACCCTTGCTATGCACAGAGTAAAGTCTGTGACAATTCTGCATCATGATCCATGAAAAAAATAAACCTGAATTTGCAAAGTTTTGCACCTAAATCCCACCACATATACAGATGTCCTTGTGGATAGACCAAGAAAAAGATAATTAGTTACGCAAGGTGTAAATTCTCATTGGGCCACAAGGCTAAAATCTCCACAGGTCACGAGAAGGTTAACTACATTTAATAGTAGATGACTGAAATTATATATTTTTGTAGGTAGTGTATAGATCACTGTTTAACAAATGGAACTATAACAAACTATAGACAAACCTAGAAAATGAAATATTCCTTTGTTCACACCATGGTACGATGGTGCAGAAATGCCAATAACGTTTCGATTTAAAAAGTTAATCATCACGTTTCTTACCTTTATTGGCCAAAAGTTTTTCCATGGAGTCATAGCATTCCATTCTATCACAAAAAATAAGTACCTATCCCTTCTGTCTGTTTTTCTGTGAATTGAAAAAACATTAATCAGGAAATGGTACTGTGATAAATCATAGCATTATTAAACCGAAATATTTTTTAACTAACTATATTTCCTATTTTTTTTATTAATGAAAGCATAGAGACTGAACGATGCTCTTCCATTAAATCTTATTTGCTAAACGTACAAAATCTTATTCTCTAAATATATTTGTATTTTTTATTTTACAAAATGAAGAACTTCTTTGCCTTGTGAAAGCAATACAGTCCCCCCAAAAATCCTTAAAGGCATTGTCCACTACTTGGAAATCCCTTTTCAAATAATGCATTTCCCAGTTTAAAGGAAAAAATAACAGATACCTTCCCCATACTCATTCCAGCAATTCAAGTCTATGCTTGGCCTCCAAGGGATTGAGAGACATTTTTATACCAAGTTAGTGCTGCAGCATATCAGTGGCCATTAACCCCTTTACCCCCAAGGGTGGATTGCACGTTTATGACTGGGCCAATTTTTTATAATTCTGACCACTGTCCCTTTATGAGGTAATAACTCTGGAACGCTTCCATGGATCCTGGTGATTCTGACATTGTTTTCTTGTGACATATTGTACTTCATGTTAGTGGTAAAATTTCATTGATATATCTTGCGTTAATTTGTGAAAAAAACAGAAATTTGGTGAAAATTTTGAAAATTTTGCAATTTTCCAAATTTGAATTTTCATGCCCATAAATCATAGAGCTATGGCACACAAAAAACTTAATAAATAACATTTCCCACATGTTTACTTTAAATAAGCACAATTTGGGAACCAAATTTTTTTTGTTAGGAAGTTTTAAGGGTTAAAAGTTGACCAGCAATTTCTCATTTTTACAACACCATTTAAAGATGAGCGACTTTGCCGCCGGGAGGGTCGAGTCGGGTTTCGGACCACCCGACTTTACCAAAAGTCGAGTCAAACGAAATCGGCCGACTATCGGAAAAAGTCGGAGTTTCGACCGAAACCCAACCTGACCCCAATGCAAGTCAATGGGGAATAAAAGTCGGCAGTGAGTGGAGGACAAGGAACACACCTACAGTGCCCATTTCAATGGCAATGACATCAATTCTTATTACTTAAGCTTGTCAACCTTAATTTACTTTATAATAATAGTAATGCATTGAAAACTGGGGGTTATTTGGCTAAAGTTGTGGGAGGGTACAGCCCAGTTAGGGAGGTGGAAAAACTGGCATATGCTGAGGTGTAGGCTGGACGTTCAGCAGCTGCAAATGGAGGAATTGGAAAAGTCAGAGGAAGAGGAGGATAAAGCGAGCCATTTTGCTGGCAACCTATGTGTCATCAGGGGAAGGTGGTACAAAATCCTTTGAAACCCAGACATGGTTCATTTTAATGAAGGTGAGATCACCTACAATTTTGGTCGACATCAGGGTCCTTCTTTCTCTCAGGATTGATCCAGCAGCACTGAAGACTCTTTCATATAGCACTTTACCAGCATGGCAAGCGAGCTCCTGTAAGGCATATTGTGCCAATTCAGGCCAGGTGTCCAGTTTACAGGCCCAGTAGTCAAAGGGGAATGAACTATGAGGGAGAACATCGATAGGGGAGGAGAGGTAATTTTGAACCATAGTTGACAACTGCTGTCTCCTGTTGCAATCAATTCAGTATTACCAGTCGTGTGAGCGGTACTCAAGAAATCAGTCCACAACATGTTCATGAAACCCCTGTATCCAAACGCCACTTCGGCTGTGTGCACCAGAAACACCTCTTCCATGTTGCCCAGTACGGCTCGTGGTAGAACCTGCACTGCTGCTGTGTGCTGGGAATGCCTCAAACAAACGGTTTACCAGAGTTGCTTGTTTGTTCGCCAATATTAGCTCTTGGTTCTCCTGTGGCATGATGTTCTGTAATTTGCCTTTATAGCGTGTATCGAGGATGCTGGCCAACCTGTAGTCATCATCTTTCATAATTTTGGCAATGCGGGGGTCCCTTTTTAGGATCCGCAAGAGATAATCACACATGTGGGCAAATGTTCCAGGTGTCAATGATGTACTGCCAGTGGTGGGTGGAGGAGCACTTTCTGCCAAATCCACATCCCTCCAGTCACGCACAAACCCTGTACCTGACCTTGGCAAGCCAACATTTTTGTCTGCCCTCAAACTGCCTGCCTGTGTATCCTCCCACAAATGCATTACAGCCTGGCTCTGTTCGCACAGCCTCTCAACCATGTGCATGGCGGAGTTCCACCTTGTTGCAACGTCTATGATTATGTGGTGCTTGGGGAGTTGGAGCGATCGCTGCAGCTTCTGCATACAACTGTAGTCTACGGGCGAGCGACGGATGTGCGAGCACAGTCTTCGCACCTTATGGAGCAGGGCTGGTAACTCCGGATAATTATTTATGAAGCAATGCACCACCAGGTTCAAAGTGTGAGCCAGGCAAGGTATGTGTTTGAGTTTTGCCAGGGCTATGGCCACCACAAAATTACATCCGTTAACACTGACTACCTTGCCTGGCTCAAGATGTAGACTGCCCAGCCATGACTCAGTTTCTCGCTGCAAGTAGTCGGCCAGTACCTCCGTGGTGTGTCTGTTGTCACCCAAAGACATAATGTTTAAAACAGCCTGCTGACACGTACCTCTAGCTGTTCAACAGTGGGATACTGTGGTGCTAATAAAAATATGGATATCTTATAGCATACATATATATATATATATATATATATATATATTGTTTATATGCTTTGATATAGTGTGGTCATTAGACCAAGGATGGAAAGTATTGCAAATATGAAATATGGTTGTTTGAATCCAAACACTATATTGCAATATACTATGGTGTAATATCATTAATGCTGAACTTTGACACTGAGGCACAAAGCGTTTGCTCTGTGTCAATACCGTAAGACAAGGAATTGTTCTGTGGTCTTTGAAGCTCTGTGTTTCAAAGATTCATTATCCTGATTTGCATGCAAGTGACCCCTGTTGACAAACAGTGATAGATACTGAATACTCTCACTTGGGGGGTGTTTGATGTTAAGGAACTTTCCAACTAATTCTAAGTGGTGTATCCTTTACATATGTGCTAGGACAATAGGAATAACAACTGTATAGATAATTAATACTTATGCTGCTTGAACAGGGAAGTCTTGTGCTCGGTAATAGTATGATTCTCGATTGACAAGAGAGACCAAAATGTGATGGTCTCATGTAGCAATGATCATGCATGACATCCATAATCGAGGACCGAATGTGATACATATCTGACATGTATGCGTGCGTATCTGGGTATCTGGGTATCCAGTTTTCAGAATAGGTGATTATGGAAGTCATGCTGCCCATATGTTACCATCTTAGAGCGTTATGCTATGAGCATGAAGAGTTAACTTTGTAACAAGCAACATATGTTGAACTTTGAACAGTGGTAGACAACTTTGACAAGTTGACCAGAGGCAAACAGATCCTGGTTTATAATCAGTAGCAAAACATTGTGATATTGTTAAGAGACATGCTAATGGCAAACGAATCTCTGGTTGGTGCAAACAAACTAAGATTGTAGTAGTCTATAAAAAACAGACCTTGAAGTCTTGTGCTGTTATCAGGACAACAACGTACTGTGCAGATTCAAGATTCTGACGCAGACTAAAGGCCCCGTCACACATAGCGATCTCACTAGCGAGATCGCTGCTGAGTCACAAGTTTTGTGACACAACAGCGATCTCACCAGCGAGATCGCTGTGTGTGACAGCGATTAGCGAACGGCCCCCCTGCCGGTATCGCTGATCGCTGCAAGAAACCTCTGGACATTTCTTTCGTCGCTGATCTCCCGCTGGCCAGGACGCATCGCTGTGTGTGACAGGCGGGAGACCAGCGATCAGCGATAAAATAATTTAAAAAAAATAAAAAATATTGTTATTCTCACCTTCTGACGTCCCGCGCAACATTCCCGCCTCTCTCCACGCTCCGGTCCCAGTAATCCTTTGCACGAATGACCGTGAGACTTCGAGATCCCGCGAGAACGGACGTCATCGCTGTAATTCTCGCAAAGGATTACTGGGACTGGAGCGTGGAGAGAGGCGGGAATGCTGCACGGGACGTCGGAAGGTGAGAATAACAATATTTTTTATTTTAATTCTATTTTTGACATGAATCAGCGCTGAACACAGCGATGCCGCACGTGCGGTGTCGCTGTGTTAATCGCTGGTGAAGCTGTCAGTTTGACAGCTCACCAGCGATCACATAGCGATTCACCAGCAATCCTGACACGTTGATATCATTGTCGGGATCGCTGGTAAGTCGCTATGTGTGATGGGGCCTTAAACATACTGCACAGTTGTAATGTGGGAGTGTTGTGTATAAAAAGGTGGACCCTATGTCAGTGAGGAGAAGGGACATTTCCAGCAAGGGACATTTCCAGAAGCTATCGTGGGTGCACGGTTTCTGGGATGACAAGACCAGAGTATTTTCCTTCTCACTGACACTGTGGTCCCTCCAGTAGAGAAGTGATGCTACAATGCTTGGTAATGTATAGTATGGATACTTATTTCTCTATGTACTATAATTCATAATAATTGTATGATTCACATGAAATTAAGACAGGGTAATATTATATCTGCCATTCCATTAACTTGGTGTTCTATCATTTAAATTAATCATTGTATAATAAAATTGTGTCATATCCAAGTAGTAACCTTCTTTAAAGCCGTATCCGAACCTTATTGCTGAATAGTTGGCAATACATAAATTGGCGTAGTCGGCAGGATACGCAGAAGGCTCAGAAGTTTTTTTTCTTTGTTGGGATAAGAAATAATCCTCATGTCCTAACTTATTTTAGAGTAAGAGAATAATTTGTCGGCACTAGGCCAAAATGTTTGGGTTTTTGGCACAAAATCAGAAAAACAAAATGTTTAAGAAAGGGAAAAAGAAAGAGGATGGCTGTGTGGAGATCCCTGGCTGGACCAGAGCTCCATACAATATTATAGCGCAGGAAATGCGTTGTTGTGGATTGGCAGAACCCTGGGAGAATAAGCTCAAGGGCTCAGAGCCCCATGATGTTGTTGGTTTACTCATGGGGATCCCTGCTAAGGCAGGTGATGTGGTTAACCCCTCGATGTTGGTGATTTACTCGAGGTTTTCCCTGCAAAGGCAGGTGCAAAGTCAGCACCCACTGATGTTGAAGTACTCAGGGGTGTCCCTGCTCAGGCAGGTGATGTTGTGTCTGTAGGACGGCGTATGTGGATTTTACTCAGTACATACCGAGATATGCATGAGCAAAACACCCATATGCAGAGAAAGTTGTCGGAAATGGAACAAAAAGTGGTTGTGAGTCTATTGAGACTCCAGGGTGGGAGGAAACTCCATATCATAGTTTGTCGCACAGTGTTGGTTCAAGTGAACGTTGGGGCAAATATTTGCAAGATGCAAAGCCTGTTGAGGTAGCAGAATGCTTGCAGAAAGTAAAAGTAGAAAAAGGGAAAGAATTTTGTGCTCTTGGTAGGTGTGGCTGGATCCTGCAAAAAATGTTAACTAAAGTGCAAGAATAGGAAGTACAGCTATGTGAGGCACAGAATGCATTGGTGGCAAGCACAGGGTCAGAATAAGTTAGTAATGGACAAATGTGTTGGAACTCAGCATGATGCAGGACAGACTGCTATATGTGTAACACAGTATAAGCGCAGAAAGAAGAGGAGGGGGAAGGTGAAAAGGAATAAAGCTTTGGCCATAGCCAGAGCAGAGATGGAGAGGAACCCAGATCAGTGGGATGTGATGCACAGGAGTCAACTGACTCCGAAACTGTCATCAACCCAGAACAGGGGGATGATCATTTTGATGGGGAGATGGAAGAAATGGATCCTCTTCTTAACCCATTAAAAGCTCATCGCATTTGCCAGGTCCAGGTTGTAGAGACAGCTACAGGGAAGCAAAACCAGAATGAGGTAGAAGATTGCAGTGTGTCTAATAGATCTGAGTTGCAATCTACCTTTAGTAGAAGAAATACTAGGGGTGGTAAGACACTGGCAAGGTTCAGATTCAGGCGATCTGATGATCCCATGTTGTTCTGTAGTAATTATTTGGCATTGTATAGAAATGTTTGCAATCATCCAGATATGTCTCAGAATGATCCTAGTTTTCTATTTTCGATGGCAAATCATTGTAATGTAGATTATACTACAAGAATGTCTCTAAGAAATACAAGTTCATATGAAAGATTTTTAAAACTATTAAACGAGTGGTGTCTTAAGTAAAAAGAGCAGGATGAAGTGTCCAAGAATGTGTCTGCTGTTTACAGGCCTAGGTATTGCATTAAATGTGGGAAGATGGGCCACATTAAACGTTATAGTAATCCCAAACCAGAGAGCCATTCATTGCACCAGAATATTGATAGTATTGAGAATAAGGAAGAACTTGCCATCTACGATACTGAATTTACAGACTCATGTAGAAAAGCTGACTTTGCTACAACTGCACAAAAGTTGCAAGAAATGCAGATCCCAATGGTGGATAAGAGTGAGACTGGGAAAGAGCAGAACTTGTCATATTGTAGACCCCAAAAAGACAGTGCTACTATTCCTGTGTTCTGTCTATGGGGCTGGATCATTTTACATGGGTCATTATGAAGTCATTATTTCCCTCTGCTCCTCTTTGGTCAGACCTCATCTGGAATATTGTGTCCAGTTTTGGGCACCACATTTTAAAAAAGACATCAACAAACTGGAGCAAGTTCAGAAAAGAGCGACCAGAATGGTGACCGGTCTGCAAACCCTGTCTTATGAGGAAAGGTTGCAGGATTTGGGATTGTTTAGTTTGCAAAAGAGAAGACTGAGAGGAGACTTAATAGCTGTCTACAAATATCTAAAGGGCTGTCACATTGTAGAAGGATCAACTTTATTCTCATTTGCACAAGGAAAGACTAGAAGCAATGGGATGAAACTGAATGGGAGGAGACACAGATTAGATATTAGAAAAAACTTTTTGACAGTTAGAGTGATCAATGAGTGGAACAAGCTGCCACGAGAAGTGGTGAGTTCTCCTTCAATGGATGTCTTCAAACAGAGGCTGGACAGACATCTGACTGGGATGATTTAGCGAATCCTGCTTTGAGCAGGGGGTTGGACCAGATGGCCCAGGAGGTCCCTTCCAACTCTACGATTCTATGATTCTATGATCATTCCTGTGTTATCCTTTTAAAACAGTGTCCAGTGAGGATTGTGTGTTTGTTTGTTTTTGTACAGATAGGATAAGGACAACGTGCAGTATTTGACTTGTACATATTCTAGCCTTTTCTTTGTGTTTTCTTTTTCCAGACTGGACAAACCAGTTTTTCAGAGGAATTGGATTCAATGTATTTAGCTATATATAAGACATGGGGGTAGACTAATGAGCTCAAAGGTAAATGTTAAAATAATTGTTTGAAAACAATTAAATAAGTAATCATCCCATTGTGATGAATTGGACTGTATTTAGCTAAAAGTTGTGATTTCGTTTTATGTATGTTTTTAATCTTTATTTTCAATTAGGAACATAATAGGTTTGTAAAATCCATTTGTAAGATGTTTGATATTTCAATGAATGGAGGTAATGTGATAGATCAGATTTATCCAGCAGAAATGTACGAATATTGACTAAAGTGACATGTCAATAATACAGAGAGAAGCTAGAATAGCTCAGTCAGTGGATTTCTAAAATTTGGTGGAATCAATTAGGTGTCCTGAATCTGCTCAGGTCATTTCTCAAGTAGCAGTCGATGTGATCTCAGATAATAATGTTTTTGTTTTCCCTTTAGATCAAAATCTGATCTGTAAGTGTTGTATTATTGCTTTCATCTTGTGAGACTGCTTTCAAGAGCCAAGCAATCTTCAGACAGATGCCAGCTGTGGAAAGTGTGGATTTCTGAAAACCAAACAGAATCTATGGCTTTACTTGGCTCAGTGGACACTAGCCATTTTTGAAGGACAAAGACCAAGAAAATTTGACCCAAAGTGTGAACTGTACTGAAGAAAATTTCTAATGGGAGAAATGATAAACAGAAGGATTCCAAGAATTATGCCAGCTGATCTATGCTGTCAGTGGACTTGTGATAAACATTTAAATATGATGAATCAGACTGGGGATGGGGAGAGGGCTATTATATGTGTCTCCAGTTCAGATAAAAAGTGTAAAAGTATGAGGGTGGGCAAATATGATGTGTAACAGCATAGTGATCTCTCCATCATTTGCAGAACATATAAGATTGCCTAGAGGTGGGATGTTTTCCTTTGGAAATATCACTTTTCGTTATATTCCAACTAATATAACTAGTGGGTCAGGTGTTAGCTCCAGGATAGCTTTAAGGAGTAATTTGTATTATGCATACATTGGTTTGTTGTTGTTGGATAAATAATGTGTGGCTATAAAATATCCAAGGGTGGATTGTGGTGCTAATAAAAATATGGATATCTTATAGCCTACATATTGTAATATATTGTTTATATGCTTTGATATAGTGTGGTCATTAGACCAAGGATGGAAAGTATTGCCAATATGAAATATGGTTGTTTGAAACCAAACACTATATTGCAATATACTATGGTGTAATATCATTAATGCTGAACTTTGACACTGAGACACAAAGCGTTTGCTCTGTGTCAATACCGTAAGACAAGGAATTGTTCTGTGGTCTTTGAAGCTCTGTGTTTCAAAGATTCATTATCCTGATTTGCATGCAAGTGACCCCTGTTGACAAACAGTGATAGATACTGAATACTTTCACTTGGGGGGTGTTTGATGGGAAGGAACTTTCCAACTAATTCTATGTGGTGTATCCTTTACATATGTGCTAGGACAATAGGAATAACAACTGTATAGATAATGAATATTTATGCTGCTTGAACAAGGAAGTCTTGTGCTCGGTAATAGTATGATTCTCGATTGACAAGAGTGACCAAAATGTGATGGTCTCATGTAGCAATGATCATGCTTGACATCCATAATCGAGGACCGATTGTGATACATATCTGACATGTATGCGTGTGTGTCTGGGTTACGATAGGTATCCAGTTTTCAGAATAGGTGATTATGGAAGTCATGCTGCCCATATGTTACCATCTTAGAGCGTTATGCTATGAAGATGAAGAGTTAACTTTGTAACAAGCAACATATGTTGAACTTTGAACAGTGATAGACAACTTTGACAAGTTGACCAGAGGCAAACAGATCCTGGGTTATAATCAGTAGCAAAACATTGTGCTATTGTTAAGAGACATACTAATGGCAAACGAATCTCTGGTTGGTGCAAACAAACTAAGATTGTAGTAGTCTATAACAAACAGACCTTGATGTCTTGTGCTGTTATCAAGACAACAACGTACTGTGCAGATCCAAGATTCTGATGCAGACTAAACATACTGCACAGTTGTAATGTGGGAGTGTTGTGTATAAAAAGGTGGACCCGGTTCAGTGAGGGGGGGACATTTCCAGCAGGGACATTTCCAGAAGCTATCATGGGTGCACAGTTTCTGTGATGACAAGACCAGAGTATTTTCCTTCTCGACACTGTGGGCCCTCAAGTAGAGAAGTGATGCTACAATGCTTGGTAATGTATAGTATGGATACTTATTTCTCTATGTACTATAATTCATAATAATTGTATGATTCACATGAAATTAATTAACAAGACAGGGTAATATTATATCTGCCACTCCATTAATTTGGTGTATTATAATCATTGTATAATAAAATTGTGTCATATCCAAGTGGTGCCTTCTTTAAAGCCGTATCCGAACCTTATTGCTAAACAGTTGGCAATACAGATACCTCGTGTGCAACAGTGGCAGCTGCGGATGGAGTGCTCGTGCGACTGCGCTCTGTTGACGAGCTTTCGCTTCTGGAGGAGGAGGAGGCAGAGGGTCGAACGAAAACAGCTAACTGTTGCCTATACCGTGGGCTAGGCAGCACTGTCCCACCGTGGACCCTGCATCCACCACATTCACTCAGTGTGCAGTGATGGACACTTAACGGCCCTTGCCATGCCTACTGGACTATGCATCTGTTGTGAGGTGCACCTTTCCACTCACTGATTGTTTGAGTGCATGGACAATGTGGTCTTTCACATGCAGGTGGAGGGCAGGTATAGCTTTTCTAGAAAAGAAGTGCTAACTGGGTAGGTCATAACGTGGGACAGCGTAGGCCATGAGCTCTCGGACCGCTGCGCTTTCAACCAAATGGAAGGGCATCATCTCTAATGAGATCAGTTTGGCAATGTAGGCGTTCAAAGCCAGTGTACGCGGATGAGAGGATGAGTACTTTCTTGTCCTACTCAGAGTGTCTGGTAGGGTGAGCTGGACGTGAGAGCTGCATATGGTGGAACTAGGGGTGGACATGGCGGACTGAGAGGTGGTTGGTGATGGTGGTGGTGGTGATGGCCTAGATGCAGTCTTTTGCTGGAAAAACATGGTGATTCCCTGACTGCTTTTGCCTAGCGATGACACTTCAACATTTCTTGCTGGCGGTGTGCTAACCGTGGGCTTACAGTGGGGGAAGCGATGTAGCGTTGCTGGCTACCTTCAGTCGGAGCAGGTGCACATGTGCTACCTGAGGTTTTGTAGTCCGTCCATGCTTGCAAGTGCATGGTGTTTACATAGAATCATAGAATCTTAGAGTTGGAAGGGACATCCTGGGCCATCTGGTCCAACCCCTGCTCAAAGCACGATTCGCTAAATCATCTCAGTCAGATGTCTGTCCAGCCTCTGTTTGAAGATGTCCATTGAAGGAGAACTCACCACTTCTCATGGCAGCTTGTTCCACTCATTGATCACTCTAACTCTGGGGATTGTGGGTTATTACAGGAGGTTCATCCCAAACTTTGCCACAATGGCTGCACCTCTAACTGATCTGCTTAAGGGGACAAAGTCAGTGATGGTCAGCTGGTCCGAAGAAGCAGAGTCAGAAATCATAGAATCATAGAATCATAGAATCGTAGAGTTGGAAGGGACCTCCTGGGCCATCTAGTCCAACACCCTGCTCAAAGCAGGATTCGCTATATCATCCCAGTCAGATGTCTGTCCAGCCTCTGTTTGAAGACTTCCTTTGATGGAGAACTCACCACTTCTCGTGGCAGCTTGTTCCACTCATTGATCACTCTAACTGTCAAAAAGCTTTTTCTAATATCTAATCTGTGTCTCCTCCCATTCAGTTTCATCCCATTGCTTCTAGTCTTTCCCTGTGCAAATGAGAATAAAGATGATCCTTCTACAATGTGACAGCCCTTTAGATATTTGTAGAAAGCTATTAAGTCTCCTCTCAGTCTTCTTTTTTGCAAACTAAACATTCCCAAATCCTGCAACCTTTTCTCATAAGACAGGGTTTGCAGACCGGTCACCATTCTGGTCGCTCTTTTATGAAATTGCTCCAGTTTGTTGATGTCTTTTTTAAAATGTGGTGCTCAAAACTGGACACAATATTCCAGATGAGGTCTGACCAAAGAGGAGTAGAGGGAAATAATGACTTCACGTGATCTAGACTGTATGCTTCTGTTAATACATCCTAGAATTGCATTTGCCTTTTTTGCTGCTGCATCAGACTGTTGACTCGTATTCAGTCTGTGATCTATTAGTATACCCAAGTTGCTGTTGCTTAGCCCTATTCCTCCCATTCTGTATATGCATTTTCATTTTTATTGCCCAGATGTAGTACTTTGCATTTTTCCCTGTTAAAAACCATTCTGTTAGTTGCTGCCCACTGCTCCAGTTTACTTATATCTTTTTGAATCCTCTCTCTCTCTTCTCTAGTATTAGCTATCTCTCCTAGCTTTGTGTCATCAGTAGAGTTGAGCGACTTTTGGTTTTTTAGGGTCGCGTTTCGTTTCGTGAAACCCGACTTTTCCAAAAGTCGGGTCGAGCAAGATCGTCCGATTATAGGGAAAAGTCGGGGTCGTCCCGAAGCACGAAACCCAATGTAAGTCAATGGGGAATAAAAGTCGGCAGTGAGAGGTGGACAGGAAACACACCTACAGTGCCCATTTGAATGCCAAAAGCATCAATTCTTCTTACTTAAGCTTGTCAACCTTAATTAACTTCATAATACAAGTTACGCACTGAAAAATGGGGGTTATTTGGCTAAAGTTGTGGGGGGGGGAGGGCTGGCTGCAGGTTTTCATGTGCCCTGGGTGAAAGAGCGCCCCTTTAACACATACCACAACTCATCATGCTCCGATACGGCAGATAAATAGCGGTATAGTACAATGAAAAATACCTCACTTTTTACATCTCATGACGAGGCCCATCTATTTCTCCATACAGAATCATTGGTCCCATATAATGTTTGAAACAGTATATGATGAGCTCCACATAATGCTACAGTATATGTTGGTCCCCATGGATGAAGCTCCACTGTCTTATGGGCCCAAATAATGCTCCAAACATAATGGGCCCCATTTCTAATGCTCTAGTGTATAATGGGCCCTGTAAATGCTGCTCCAGTGTCTGATGTCCACATTTGGAATGTTCCAGTGTATGGTGGGCCCCATCTATCATTCTCCAGAGTATAGTGCTCCCCAAAAATTGCTGTCCCAACATTGAAAACAATCAAATAAGTCTCCTCGCTAGGGAATCCCTGTACTTGTCTGGACAGGTGCTGTAGCTTGCTTAACAGCTCGCCAGCCGTTCTCACGCCCAGTATGGATTGCACGTGATTGCACAAAGGTTAGAAAGGGTACCGTATCCCCGGATAACATGTATGGATAGCGTACACATTCAAAATATATGTCTATACAGCATGAGGCAGGCTCAGACGGTGTTAGGCCCAGTATGGATTGCACGTGATTGCACAAAGGTTAGAAAGGGTACCGTATCCCCGGATAACATGTATGGATAGCGTACACATTCAAAATATATGTCTATACAGCATGAGGCAGGCTCAGATGGTGTTAGGCCCTGTATGGATTGCACGTGATTGCACAAAGGTTAGAAAGGGTACCGTATCCCCGGATAACATGTATGGATAGCGTACACATTCAAAATATATGTCTATACAGCATGAGGCAGGCTCAGACGGTGTTAGGCCCAGTATGGATTGCACGTGATTGCACAAAGGTTAGAAAGGGTACCGTATCCCTGGATAACATGTATGGATAGCGTACACATTCAAAAAATATGTCTATACAGCATGAGGCAGGCTCAGACGGTGTTAGGCCCAGTATGGATTGCACGTGATTGCACAAAGGTTAGAAAGGGTACCGTATCCCCGGATAACATGTATGGATAGCGTACACATTCAAAATATATGTCTATACAGCATGAGGCAGGCTCAGACGGTGTTAGGCCCAGTATGGATTGCACGTGATTGCACAAAGGTTAGAAAGGGTACCGTATCCCCGGATAACATGTATGGATAGCGTACACATTCAAAATATATGTCTATACAGCATGAGGCAGGCTCAGACGGTGTTAGGCCCAGTATGGATTGCATGTGATTGCACAAAGGTTAGAAAGGGTACCGTATCCCTGGATAACATGTATGGATAGCGTACACATTCAAAATATATGTCTATACAGCATGAGGCAGGCTCAGACGGTGTTAGGCCCAGTATGGATTGCACGTGATTGCACAAAGGTTAGAAAGGGTACCGTATCCCCGGATAACATGTATGGATAGCGTACACATTCAAAATATATGTCTCAGGAGGCAGGCTCAGACGGTGTCAGGCCCAGTATGGATTTGACGGCCCAGATTACACAGCGGAGGAGCAGGGAGAGGTAAAGATTGCAAATGCTGGGGCCCTGCCCAAGCAAGGGGGGCCCACTCGTGGGCGTCGGTACTGGCACTGGGCCCCTCATAGTACAGCGGTGTGTCTGACGGTGGGTGTGCACCACCACCGTCAGAGACACTTGATTGCACTATGAGGGACCCTGTGCCAGTGCCCGCGCCCAAGAGTCGGCCTACCCACCTGTCCAGGGCAACGGCACTCGCACGGTGTCGTGCGCTAGGTGGTGACCCCGGCCATGGGGGGGGAGGCAGCACAGTTAGGGAGTTTTAGAAAGTGGCATATGTTGATGTTGGACATTCAGCTGATGCAAAAGGCGAAATAGGTGAAGTACCAGGAAGAGGTGGACCAAAGCAAGCCATTTTTGTGTCACCCTATGTGTCATCAGGGGAAGGTGGGACAAAATCCTTGGAAACCCATGCGTGGTTCATTTTAATGAAGGTTAGATCATCCACATTTTGGGTTGACAGACGGGTCCTTTTTTCTGTCAGGATTGATCCAGCTGCACTGAAGACTCTTTCCGATAGCACACTTGCAGCTGGGCAAGCGAGCTCCTGTAAGGCATATTGGGCCAATTCAGGCCAGGTGTCCAGTTTAGCGGCCCAATAGTCAAAGGGGAATGACCTGTGTGGGAGAACATCGATATGGGAGGAAAAGTAGTTTGTAACCATAGTTGACAACTGCTGTCTCCTGTCACTTTCCATCGATGCAGTATTACCAGTTGTGTGAGCGGTATTTGAAAAATCAGTCCACAACATTGTCATGAAACCCCTGTCTCCAACGCCACTTCTGCTGTGTGCTCCACTAACACCTCTGCCAAGCTGCCCCCGGCCCGTACGGCTCGTGTGAGAACCATCACCGCTGCTGTGTGCTGGGAATGCCTTAAGCAACCGATTTACCAGAGTTGCTTGTTTATTAGCCAATATTAGGTCAAGGTTCTCCTGTGGCATGATATTTTGTAATTTGCCTTTATAGCGTGGATCCAGGATGCTGGCCAACCAGTAGTCGTCATCGTTCATCATTTTGGCAATGCGGGGGTCCCTTTTTAGGATCCGCAAGGCATAATCTGACATGTGGGCCAATGTTCCCGGTGTCAATGATGCACTGCGAGTGCTGGGTGGAGGAGCACTTTCTGGCAAATCCACATCCCTACAGTCACGCACAAACCCTGTACCAGACCTTGCCACGCCAACATTTTCACTTGCCCCACGAGATGCATCCTCCTCCCCTAAGTAATCATCCCCATCATCCTCCTCCTCCTCTTCTTCCTCCACCTCGTCCAGGAGAGGTCCCTGAGCAGACAATGGCTGAATGTCATCAAGGATTCCCTCCTCCTCTTCCTCCTCATCAACATTGGCTGCAGACGCCTGCTCCTTAAGGTGCGTCAAAGTTTGCATGAGCAGACGCATAAGTGGGATGCTCATGCTTAGGATGGCGTCGTCTGCGCTTACCAGCCGTGTGCATTCCTCAAAACACTGAAGGACTTTACAAAGGTCTTTCAGCTTCGACCACTGCACACCTGTCAACTCCATGTCTGCTCTCAAAGTGCCTGGCCGTGTATCCTCCCACAAATGCATTATGGCCTGCCTCTGCTCGCACAGCCGCTCCACCATGTGCAGGGTGGAGTTCCACCTTGTTGCAATGTCGATAATGAGGCGGTGGTTGGGAAGGTGGAGCAATCGCTGCAGCTTCTGCATACGAACGGAGTGTACAGGCGACCGGCGGATGTGCGCGCACAGTCTTCGCACCTTCTGGAGCAGGGCTGTTAACTCCGGATAATTTTTGAGGAAGCACTGCACCACCAGGTTCAAGGTGTGAGCCAAGCAAGGTATGTGGCGGAGTTTTGAAAGGGCTATGGCTGCCACAAAATTACGGCCGTTATCACTAACTACCTTGCCTGCCTCAAGATGTACACTGCCCAGCCATGACTCAGTTTGTCACTTCAAGTACTCGGCCAGCACCTCGGCGGTGTGTCTGTCGCCCAAATACATCATCTGCAACACAGCCTGCTGACGCTTTCCACTAGCTGCTCGATAGGGGGACACATCGTGTGCAACAGTGGCAGCTGCAGATGGAGTGCTCGTACGACTGCGCTCTGTGGACGAGCTTTCGCTTCTGGAGGAGGAGGAGGAGGAGGGTCGAACGCCTACAGCCAACTGTTTCCTATACCATGGGCTAGGCAGCACTGTCCCACCACCGCTGTCCCCTGTGGACCCTGCATCCACCACATTAACCCAGTGCGCAGTGATGGACACGTAACGGCCCTGGCCATGCCGACTGGACCATGCATCAGTTGTGAGGTGCACCTTTCCGCTCACTGACTGCTTGAGTGCATGGACAATGCGGTCTTTCACATGATGGTGGAGGGCTGGGATGGCTTTGCGAGAGAAGAAGTGGCGACTGGGTAGGTCATAGCGTGGTACTGCATAGGCCATGAGTTCGCGGAAAGCTGTGCTTTCCACCAACCGAAAGGGCATCATCTCAAACGAGATTAGTTTTGCAATGTGGGCGTTCAAACCCAGTGTACGTGGATGAGAGACTGAGTACTTTCTTGACCTACTCATAGTGTCTGGGAGGGTGAGCTGGACTTGAGAGCTGCATATGGTGGAAGTAGCAGTGGACAGGGCGGACTGAGAGAGGGTTGATGATGGTGATGGAGTTGGTGTTCTTTCTGATGGCCTAGAATCAGTCTTTCGTTGATATAACAGTGGGATTCCCTGACTGCTGTGGCCTTGCAACGACACCTCAACATTTGCTGCTGTGCTAACCGGTGGGCTTACAGTGGGGGAAACAATGTAGCGTTGCTGACTACCTTCGTTGTGATCAGTTGCACATGTGGCACTTGAGGTTTGGTGTTGTGTCCACGCTTGCAAGTGCATGCTGGTTAAATGTCTAAGCATGCAACTGGTATTCAAATTTTTCAGATTTTTCCCTCGGCTAAAGGTCTTTGCGCACTTCTTACAGATAACCTTGGCCTGATCATGAGGATTTTGTTCAAAAAAGTGCCACACTGCACTCTTCCTACTTTGGCAGACATTTTGCAGCCTAGCACGCTGTGATCTTTTGACCCTCTGGACAAGCTGTCCAGCAACTCTTTTGATGTTTGGAACCTGTCTTTGGAGTGCTCCGGGCCTGCCAGATAACAGCTGTTGCGATGTCGATGTCTGCTGTGGATGCTCCTCATCTGAGCTATTGGAAGCAGCACCCTCTTCCCCCAATGGATGCCAATCTGGGTCAACAACTGGGTCATCCATCACCTCCTCTTCTTTGTCATGTGCACCTTCCTCTGTGTCACCGTGTATGGTGGTATAGTGTGCGGGAAGGGGCACCTGAGTCTCATCAGGGTCAGAATCTGGCTCTGTACACTGCGAGGACAATGTAGTGCTCTGAGTGAATGTACCAGCAGAATCATCCATCAGCGGCTGTGCATCAGTGCACTCCATGTCAGATTCATCTTGGCCTGGGTAATTCACCATTTCACTTGATAATCCAGGCATGGTATGTGAAAACAGCTCCATGGAGTAATCAGTAGTATGGCCTGTGTCATCCTTCAATCTTTGTTGTGGTGAAGGACACAAGGAAAGGTGTGGTTCATGAACATGAGCCGCCAATGACGACTCAGTGCTTTTACATTTTACAACTGAAGAAGAGGAGGCGATAGAGCTGGAGGCTGAGTCAGCAATGTAAGACAAAACTTTTTCCTGATGCTCTGCCTTTAAAAGCGGTTTGCCAACTCCTAGAAAACTAAGCGTTCGAGGCCTTATGTAGCCAGACGATGACGCAGGGTCAGCACCTTCTGCATTCGGTCCTATTTTGCTCTTGCCACTACCATCAGATCCACCACCAACACCATCATTACCAGCTGCCAACCCCCGCCCAATTCCACGGCCTCTTCCACCAGCCTTCCTCATTTTTGGTAGAAATGTAGACAAAATCCAACAAACTATATAGTAATGTAAAACAAGGTACAAGGTGTCTATAGGACAGGGGAGATTTAGAATTTCTGCACACACTTGTGGACAGTGGACACTTTTGGATTGTGTGAGGCCCACTGATATCTGAGCGCTATGTGACAGGCTCGATGGCACAGCTGCCTGTGACAAAAGTGACGAGAGGATAATGGAGATTTTGAATCTCTGCGCACACTTTTGGACACTGGACACTTGTGGATTGTGTGAGGCCCACTGATATCTGAGCGCTATGTGACAGGCTCGATGGCACAGCTGCCTGTGACCAAAGTGACGAGAGGATAATGGAGATTTTGAATCTCTGCGCACACTTTTGGACACTGGACACTTGTGGATTGTGTGAGGCCCACTGATATCTGAGCGCTATGTGACAGGCTCGATGGCACAGCTGCCTGTGACCAAAGTGACGAGAGGATAATGGAGATTTTGAATCTCTGCGCACACTTTTGGACACTGGACACTTGTGGATTGTGTGAGGCCCACTGATATCTGAGCGCTATGTGACAGGCTCGATGGCACAGCTGCCTGTGACAAAAGTGACGAGAGGATAATGGAGGATTGAATCTGCGCACACTTTTGGACACTGGACACTTGTGGATTGTGTGAGGCCCACTGATATCTGAGCGCTATGTGACAGGCTCGATGGCACAGCTGCCTGTGACAAAAGTGACGAGAGGATAATGGAGATTTTGAATCTCTGCGCACACTTTTGGACACTGGACACTTGTGGATTGTGTGAGGCCCACTGATATCTGAGCGCTATGTGACAGGCTCGATGGCACAGCTGCCTGTGACCAAAGTGACGAGAGGATAATGGAGATTTTGAATCTCTGCGCACACTTTTGGACACTGGACACTTGTGGATTGCGTGAGGCCCACTGATATCTGAGCGCTATGTGACAGGCTCGATGGCACAGCTGCCTGTGACCAAAGTGACGAGAGGATAATGGAGATTTTGAATCTCTGCGCACACTTTTGGACACTGGACACTTGTGGATTGTGTGAGGCCCACTGATATCTGAGCGCTATGTGACAGGCTCGATGGCACAGCTGCCTGTGACAAAAGTGACGAGAGGATAATGGAGATTTTGAATCTCTGTGCACACTTTTGGACACTGGACACTTGTGGATTGTGTGAGGCCCACTGATATCTGAGCGCTATGTGACAGGCTCGATGGCACAGCTGCCTGTGACCAAAGTGACGAGAGGATAATGGAGATTTTGAATCTCTGCGCACACTTTTGGACACTGGACACTTGTGGATTGTGTGAGGCCCACTGATATCTGAGCGCTATGTGACAGGCTCGATGGCACAGCTGCCTGTGACCAAAGTGACGAGAGGATAATGGAGATTTTGAATCTCTGCGCACACTTTTGGACACTGGACACTTGTGGATTGTGTGAGGCCCACTGATATCTGAGCGCTATGTGACAGGCTCGATGGCACAGCTGCCTGTGACAAAAGTGACGAGAGGATAATGGAGATTTTGAATCTCTGCGCACACTTTTGGACACTGGACACTTGTGGATTGTGTGAGGCCCACTGATATCTGAGCGCTATGTGACAGGCTCGATGGCACAGCTGCCTGTGACAAAAGTGACGAGAGGATAATGGAGATTTTGAATCTCTGCGCACACTTTTGGACACTGGACACTTGTGGATTGTGTGAGGCCCACTGATATCTGAGTGCTATGTGACAGGCTCGATGGCACAGCTGTGACAAAAGTGACTAGAGGATAAGGGAGATTGGATTGCTTTTAAAAAAGCAGTTTGCGGAGCAGTGGGTAAACAGCAATGCCAGCGTGTCAGGAAGCCTTAAAAGGCAGCCCAACAACCAACACCACTGATACACCACAATATAGCCTCCCCTTGCACTGCACACACAGTGACTTGTGTGTTGTGCAGGCCAAATCGCTAGCAGCAGAAGCAGTTTTTTTGTCTTCTTCCCTGCCTAACGCTCTCCCTACAGAATCAGCAGCAACCTCTCCCTATTCTAAGATCGGCAGAAGTAAGATGGCGGTCGGCGTGCACGCCCTTTTATACCCCCTGTGACGCCCACCAAAGCAAGCCAATCACTTGCATGCCCTTCTGAAAGATGGTGGTGACCCGTGCCTAGGTCATCACGTTGCCCACAGTGTCCGTGGATCCTGATTGGCTGAAAAAGAGCGTAAAACAAACTTTTGAAACGCGACTTTGGCGCGTAAGTCGACGACCTCGTGGCCGACCTCATCCTAGGGTCGGGTTTCGTTTCATGAAACCCGACTTTGCCAAAAGTCGGCGACTTTTGAATTTTTTCGACCCGTTTCGCTCAACTCTAGTCATCAGCAAATTTAATCAGTTTACCCTCAATTTCTTGATCTAAATCTTTGATAAAGATGTTGGACAATACAGGGCCCAGGACAGAGCCCTGTGGTACCCCACTTGAGACATTCTTCCAACTGGATGTGCAGCCATTTACGACCACTCTTTGGGTCCGATCACTAAGCCAGTTATGAATCCACCTTACAGTTGCCTTGTCCATTCCATACTTAGTCATTTTTTCAATAAGGATTGTATGAGATACTTTGTCAAATGCTTTGCTGAAGTCAAGATATACTATATCTACAGCATTTCCTTGATCCACCCAATCAGTGATTCTGTCATAGAAGGAAATTAAGTTAGTCTGACATGACTTATTAGTTACAAACCCATGCTGGCTCTGTTTAATCACTTCATTCTTATTCAGGTACTGACATACATGTTGTTTAATAATTTGTTCAAAGATCTTTCCTTGTATAGAAGTTAGACTCACCGGCCTACAGCTGCTTGGGTCCACCTTCTTCCCCTTTTTGAAGATAGGAACAACATTTGCTCTTCTCCAGTCTTCTGGGACTTCTCCTGTTCTCCAAGAATTTTCAAAGATTATGGAGAGGGGTTCAAAAATTTCTTCTCCTCTCTCCTTCGGTCCTCTGGGGTGTAATTCATCTGGACCTGGAGACTTGAATTCATTTAGGTTAGCTAAGTGTTTCCTCACTATCTTTCTGTTGATAGATCTCCTGGATTCTTCTATTCCCTTAATAGGACAGTGAAGAACAGTTGATGTTACATTTCCTTTCTGAGAGAAAACAGATGCAAAATAGGAATTTAAAAGTTCGGCCTTCTCAACATCCTGTCTTACCATTTCATCATTTTCATCCTGTGAAAATCCTATAGCATCTTTGACTTTTCTTTTACTTTTGACATATCCCCAAAATCCTTTATTATTGCTTTTGACATCTCTTGCAAGCCTCAATTCATTGTCAGCTTTAGATAATCTGATTTGTGCCCTTCATGTTCTGCAGACAGCATTATATTCTTCTTCAGATATGCCTCCCTCTTTCCATTTTATAAGCATTTTTTTCTTTCTTTTTAGCATGTGCTTAAGTTCTGTGTTCATCCATCCTGGTTTCCTTAAATGCTTCCTATTCTTCCCTCTTTTCGGAATTGTTAACAATTGTGCTTTGAGAATTTCATTTTTCAAGATTTCCCATCCTTCCTGGACATTTTTGTCTTTAAGGATATCCAGCCATTGGATCACTCCAATTCTCTTTCTGAATCCCTTAAAATCTGCCATTCTGAAATCTCACCTTGATGTCTGAGTCTTCACAGGTCTTCCTCCTCTAGTTATCCAAAATTCTAAAATAGCATGGTCGCTACCTCCTAGGGTCCCAGCCACTTTTTCCTCCTCAACCATTTCCTCCCTGTTTATAAGGATTAGATCCAAAGTAGCAGTTCCCCTTGTTTTCTCCCCTACCTTTTGGAAGATAAAATTGTCAGCAAGAGAGGATAAGAATTTCCTTGACCTGTTTTGCCTCTGAGAGATTCCCAACAAATGTCTGGATAGTTGAAATCTCCCATGACAACTATGTCATATTTTTTGGAGAACTTGGCAATTTGATGCATAAAGAGTTCATCCATATCTTCAGCTTGCACGGGCGGCCTGTAGTAAATGCCTACAATGGTGTCCTTTCGATTGTTCTGTCCTTGTATTCTTACCCAAACAGTTTCCATAGAACTCCCAGTCTCTGAAGCTTCAATCTCTGTGCAGATATACGCGTTTCTAACATACAATGCGACATCTCCTCCTTGTTTATCAAGTCTGTTTCTTGCAAATAAGTTGTATCCTTCTAGTCTTGTATTCCAATCATGTGTATTGTCCCACCAAGTTTCAGTGATTCCAATGACATCATATTTCTTTTCCTGTGTTAGTAGTTCCAATTCTCCTTGTTTGTTGCCCATGCTTTGTGCATTAGTATAGAAACATTTTAGTTTGTGATTGGTTTCTCTTTCTCCAATATTTTTATTAATTAGATTCTTTTGTCGTTGTTCTTCCTTTCCACTTCTAATACCAGAGTTCTCAATAGCATTTGTCAGGTGTATAGCTTTTTCTGGTCATTTGCTTCCCTTTTTTTTGTTGTTCTAGTTTAAAGCTCTCCTTACAAATGTAGCAAGACGACTTCCAAATACATGTTTTCCAGTCTTCATAAGGTGCACCCCATCTCTAGCAAGTAGTCCATCGTATAGGTAATTCACTCCGTGATCCAGAAATCCAAACAGTTGCTGACGGCACCATCGACGTAGCCAGTTGTTCACCTGCAGAATCTTATTCCACCTCCTTGTTCCATGGCCATCCAGTGGGAGGATGGAAGAGAAGACCACCTGCGCTCCCAGTTCTTTTACTTTCTTGCCTAAAGGTACTGTCACACTTAGCGATGTACCAGCGATCCCGACCAGCGATATGACGCAGTCAGGATCGCTGGTACATCGCTAAGTGGTCGCTAGTGAGCTCCCACACAGGCAGATCTAACTAGAGACATCGCTGGGGACGGGGGTCGCTACTTACCTGTCACACCAGGTGATCCTGCTTCCTCCCGCCCGCATCCACGCGTCGCTCGTCGTCACAGCAGGAAGCACCGCAGGAAGCTGACGACGAGAAACAGTCCAGCCTGTTCTCGCGCGATCAGCGATAAGCAGCGGGGGAGCGGGTTGTAGGTAAGTATCACACACAGCGATATCGCTAGCAATATCGCTATGATGTCACAAGTTATAGCAATATTGCTAGCGATATCGCTTAGTGTGACATGCCCTTAAGTGTCTAAGCATGCAACTGGTATTCAAATTTTGGAGATTTTTCCCTCAACTAAAGGTCCTTCTGCACTTCTTACAGATAACCTTTGCCTCATCAGTAGAATTTTGGACAAAGAAATGCCACACTGCACTCTTCCTACTGTGGTAAAAATTTTCAGGCCTTGCACGCTGTGCTAATTTCACCGTCTGGCCTAGCTGTCCTGCAACTCTTGTTTTTTAACATGTTTTTGGACTGCTATGGGCCTGCCAGATAACCGCAGCTGCAATGTCGATGCCTGCTGAGGATCCTCCTCCTCTTCTGAGCTATTGCCAGCGGCACACTCTTCCCTTAATGGATGCCAATCTGGGCCAACAACTGGGTCATCCATCACCTCCTCTTCAATTTCATCTGCACCTTCCTCTGTGTCACTGTGTAAGGTGGTATAGTATGTGGGAAGGGGCACCTGAGTTTCATCAGGGTAATAATCTGGCTCAGTAAACTGCGAGGGCAATGCAGTGCTCTGGGTGAATGCACCAGCAGAATCATATAGCACTGGCTGTGCATCAGTGCACTCCATGTCATATTCATCTTGGACTGGGGAATTCAGGATTTCACTTGATAACTCAGGCATGGTATGTGAAAAGAGCTCCATGGAGTAATCTGAAGTGTGGCCTGCCGCATCCTTCACTTTTGGTGGGGGTGAAGGGCACAAGGAAATGTGTTGTTCCTGACCACGAGCCTGCACTGACGACTCAGTGCTTGCAGTTTTTGAAACTTCAGAAGAGGAGACGATAGAGCTGGAGGCTGTTTCGGTAATGTAAGCCAAAACCTGTTCCTCATGCTCTGTCTTTAGAAGCGTTTTACCTACTCCCAGAAAAGGGAGCCATCCAGGCCTTCTGGAGCCAGAAGATGACGCAGGCTCAAAACCTCCTGCCTTAGGTGCTGTTGTGCTTTTGGCATAACAAGCAGATGCACCACCACACCATCAGTGTCAGCTGCCCCCTGCTCACGTCCGTGGCCTCTTCCACCATACTTCCTCATGTTTGGGAAAATGTACCAAAAATACCAGCAGATATATGGTACTGTATGAGGAGCGTACAGCTGTATACGGTGTAGGGAAAAATTTAAATCTCTGTATTTATTTCCAGAGTCACACACAGATGCTCTCCCAGTATGGATTTCACCGTAATACAAACAGCAGATATATGGTACTGTATCAGAAGCATACAGCTGTATACAGTGTAGGGGAAAATTTAAATCTCCATATTTATTTCCGGAGTCAAAAACAGACGCTCTCTCAGCATGGATTTCACTGTAATACAAACAGCAGATATACGGTACTGTATCAGAAGCGTACAGCTGTATATGGTGTAGGGGAAAATTTAAATCTTCGTATTTATTTCTGGAGTCACACACAGATGCTCTCCCAGTATGGATTTCACTGTAATACAAACATCAGATATATGGTACTGTATCAGAAGCATACAGCTGTATACGGTGTAGGGGAAAATTTAAATCTCAGTATTTATTTCCGGAGTCACACACAGATAGTCAGCATGTATTTGTCCGTGATACCAGCCGGTACACGGTAGTGTGTGAGAAGCATACAGCTCTATACGGTATGGGAAAAAATGAATGGTTGGTAACTGTGCAGAAAAAAAGAATAAAAGTATTAGTGCTGTGTAAAAAGCAGTCTGCACAGCCGTGTACACGCAGCAATACAGCTATCAGGCAGCCTAACAACGAGTGCTGCTGCACACAAGAAAATACTCCCCTGTCACTGCGCACTAACTGTATAGCACAATTGCTATCAGCACAAGCACATACTGTAAGAACTTCTTCTATCTTCACAGCCCTCTCTCCCTACTGATAAAAAACAACCTCTCTCTACTGTTAAGATCGGCCGAAGGAAAATGGAGGTCAGCGTTCAGGACTTTTATAGACACTATGACACCCCCAAAGCAAGCCAATCACTGCAATGCCCTGCTTTACGATGGTGGTGGACGCGTCACGTGTAGTGTTGAGCGATACCATCCGATATTGAGAAATATCGGATCGGATTGGATCGGCTGATACCCAAAAACTATCGGGTATCGCCGATTCCGATACCGGAAGTCCCATTCAAGTCTATGGGACAGAAATATCGGAATTAAAAAATCCCCTTTCTGTACTTGCACATCCTGTTCGGGAGTTGGGAAGAGTGTGGGCGGTGCATGGGCGGACACTGTGCGTGTCTGTGTGTGCGGGGTCTGTGCGGGCCTCTCGGGGGCCTGTGCGGGCCTCTCGGGGGTCTGTACGGGCCTGCCGGGGTCTGTGCCGGCTGCCGGGTGTCTGTGCGGACTGCCGGGGGTCTGTACGGGCCTGATGGGGGTCTGTGCCGGCTGCCGGGGGCGGGCGGGCCTGCCGGGGGTCTGTGTGGGCCTGCCGTGGGTCTGTATGGGCCTGCCGGGGGTCTGTGCCAGCTTCCGGGGGTCTGTGCGGGCCTGCAGGGGGTCTGTGCGGGCTGCCGGGGGTCTGTGCGGGCCTGCCGGGGGTCTGTGCTGGCTGTCGGGGGACTGTGCGGGCCTGCCGGGGTCTGTGTGGGCTACCGGGGGTCTGTGCGGGCCTGCCGGGGGTCTGTGCTGGCTGTCGGGGGACTGTGCGGGCCTGCCGGGGTCTGTGTGGGCTACCGGGGGTCTGTGCGGGCCTGCCGGGGGTCTGTGCGGGCTGCCGGGGGTCTGTGCGGACTGCCGGGGGTCTGTGCGGGCCTGACGGGGGTCTGTGCGGGCCTGACGGGGGTTGTGTCTGTGTGCAGGCATCGTCCGATGGGACTGCAAGTCCCATCGGGCTATGCCTGCTGGATTGACAGTGATTGACACATTAGCCAATGATGGGACAGTACTGTAGTCCCATCATCCGGCTAATGTGTTGAATGAAAAAAAAAAATACTACATACATAGAATCATAGAATCGTAGAGTTGGAAGGGACCTCCTGGGCCATCTGGTCCAACCCCCTGCTCACATACTACATACATACTACATATATACAACATTCATAGAACATACATACATACTACATACATACTTCATATATGCTACATTCACACAACATACATACATACTACATACATACTACATATATACTACATTCATACAACATACATACATTCTACTTACATACTACATATTGTGGCAGGGCTAAGGGTCGTGTAATCGATGGGAGATATGTGCCTTATAAATGGCTTGTCTATATAATGTAAAGCATACCAGATATTATTATTGTTGTTGTTTGAAGGACCTGTGGTGAGGTCACAGTCAGGTGACCAGTCAGCTGCTGGGTTCGTGGGTGTGGCTACAGCCTTATAATGTGGCCTGGTCCTGAACCAGGGAGTTGTGTGTGGGGAGGACTAAGCCTCCCATGTGTGCTGAGACTCCTGGTCTGAGTCTACAACCACGGACATTTCTGTTCTTTTGCCTGAGCTAAAGGTTCCTTTTGGTGTTATGCTGCCTTGTGCGTTTATGACGTGAATAAACCACATGAACTTTGGAAGAACCTGTCTCATATTGGTCTCCCGCTGCACCTAAGCGAGTCACATCCCTACAATTGGTGGAGAATGCGGGCAGCGGTCCCAGCAGAGACTTGAGACAGTTGCTGCATGTCCTGGGTGAAGTTTGCAGCGGGGCAACAAGCACTGCCTGGAATAATGGAGAACCTGCTGAAACACCTGGTCCAGTCCAAGGCACTGCAGCAGGAAACCAACAAGCTGTTGTTACAGCAGATCCAGCAAAGCCAGCAGGAGCAGCGGCAGCAGTTCCAGCAGAGCCAGCAGGAACAACGGCAGCAGATGCAGCTTCTGGCGACTGCCATCCAGGAGGGCAGGACTAGCGCCCCAACCCCAGATCGGGCTGATGCCACCGACGTCGAGAAGGCGGTAAGACGCGCATTACAAAAAATGACCCCTGAGGATGATGTTGAGGCCTTCCTGACGGTGTTTGAGAGGGTGGCTGAGAGGGAAAAACTTCAGCCAGAGTGGTGGGCGGAGGTACTGGCCCCATACCTAACGGGGGAGCCCCAGAAGGCGTACTTTGACCTGACAGTACAAGATGCCAGAGAGTATCCCAAATTAAAAGCGGAAATTCTCGCACGCTTGGGGGTAACAATGACTACCAGGGCACAGCGAGTTCATCGCTGGGCCTATCACCAGGAAAAACCCCCGCGCTCCCAAATGTTTGACCTGTTGCACCTGGTCCAGAAATGGCTGCAGCCAGAGTCGGCTTCCCCTGCACAGATGGTAGAGCGAGTTGTGATGGATCGGTTTGTGCATTCTCTGCCGAGACCTCTACAGACTTGGGTTGCCCAGGGTGATCCCCAAAATGCTGATGAACTGGTTGGGCTGGTCGAGAGATACCAGGGGATGGAAGGTTCCTTGGGGAAGCAGCCCATTCCGTATTGAGGGTCCCAGCAGGGGGTGGAGTCCCAAAAAGTGGTGGTGTGTCCAAGGTCAAAAGGGGTGGGGAGGCGGTGCCCAAGTCCCCTCGGGTGATATTATTTGCTGGAGGTGTCCCCAGACCACCGAGCAGATGGACTGCAGCATGGGATGGCGTAGTTCATTCTACGCATATCCAGCTTGCAGTGTGAACTCACTACCTAGCCAGGGGCCACAAGCGTGTCCCGTGAAGGTGAACCGTCGAGCAGTAATGGCGCTTCTGGACTCCGGTAGCTTGGTGACCCTTGTGAGGGCAAGTTTTCCTCTCAACATACTCCCGGGTAAAAAGATTGGTGTTCGGTGCATACATGGTGATGCAGAGGACCACCCTATGGCTAGGGTGAATATTGAAATGGCGCATGGCACCGAGTCGCATGAAGTTGGCGTTGTTCGAGACTTGTTGCATCCTATAATTATTGCCCGGGTTTTCTGTCTGTTTTGGGATCTCTGGGGGATGAGTTCTGAGTGTGCTAACAAGAGCAGGGAACCAATCCACTCCACGGAGGTATCGCCACCACCTGAGGCAGACGGGTTTCCTTTATGTGTCCTTGTTGGGGATGAAGAGGAAGGGTCCCCTGTACCTGACATCCTGGAGTTAGGGGTGGCCGGGGAGAATTTTGGGACTGCCCAACATAGGGACCCCATGCTAAGTGAAGCCTTTAACAATGTCACCGTCATTAATGGGGTTGCACAAGAGCCGGGAGCAGACACAAGATTCCCCTATTTTATGTTGAGTGGGGAATTGTTGTACCGGGTCATGAAAATAAGGGAGGAAGGGGTAGAGCAGTTAATAGTATCAGGCCCCTATAGACGTAAAGTGTTGGCCATGGCCCATTCACACATCTTGGGGGGACACCAGGGGGTGGAAAAACGCAGGAACGGATTGTACAGAGGTTCTATTGGCCTGGGTGTCACCGGGAAATAGCAAACTATTGCAGATCCTGCCCGACATGTCAGTTAACTGCCCCCACATGTCATTTTCAGAACCCACTTGTACCACTGCCCATTATTGAGGTGTCATTTGAGAGAATTGCTATGGACTTGGTCGGTCCCTTAGTTAAATCAGCTCGGGGCCATCAGTATATATTAGTCATCCTGGACTATGCCACACGCTATCCTGAGGCCATTCCCCTGAGAAGCTCCTCCGCGAAGAGTATAGCCCGCGAGCTGGTCCATGTGTTTTCCCAGACTGGTTTGCCAAAGGAGATCCTGACTGACCAGGGGACACCTTTTATGAGCAAGGTGATGAGAGAATTGTGCACAGTCTTGCAAATTTCCCAGTTAAGGACTTCAGTGTACCATCCGCAGTCAGATGGCCTTGTTGAGAGCTTTAACAAGACACTGAAGAGCAAGCTGAGAAAAGTCATAGAGGAAGATGGTAGAGACTAGGATTGTCCCTTACCGTATTTACTGTTTTCTATCCGTTAAGTTCCCCAAGCCTCCACGGGGTTCTCGCCCTTCGAGCTTCTGTACGGCCGCATCTGCGAGGTCTCCTAGATATAGCCAAGGAAACCTGGGAAGCCGAAGTCACGCCCCACAGAAGCGTCATTGAGCATGTGGCACTGATGCAGCAGGGGGTTGCGAAGGTGATGCCCATTGTTAAAGAACATCTCCGCCAGGCACAAGAGGCTCAGGCCAGGGTCTACAACCGGTCAGCCAGAGTGAGGCAGTTCAATCCGGGAGACCGAGTTCTCGTGCTAATCCCGACGGTGGAGAGTAAGTTCTTGGCCAAGTGGCAAGGGCCATATGAGGTGGTGGAAAAGCTGGGAGACGTAAACTACAAGATCCACCAACCCGGAAGACGGAAGCCATACCAGGTTTACCATGTCAACCTCATCAAGCCGTGGCAAGATAGAGAGCCAGCGGTAACTCCGTGCTTGCTGGGCAACCTAGAAGGGGAGGTTGGAGCGGTTACCATAGCGGAGACGCTATCGAAGGCCCGGAAACAGCAGTGCCGGGAGTTACTCCAGAAAAACAGGGACCTGTTCTCAGAGGTGCCGTGGTGCACGAAGGTGGTGGAGCACGAAGTTCTGACCGAGCCACATGTGCGGGTGAACATGAAACCGTATCGTATTCCTGAGGCCCGGTGAGAGGTAATCTCCAAGGAGGTGCAGCGTATGATGCAGCTCGGGGTCATTGAGTAATGCAAGAGAGGATGGTCGAGCCCAATTGTCCTAGTCCCAAAACCTGATGGTGAATGGAGGTTCTGCAACGATTACCGGAAGCAGAATGAGGTCTCCAAGTTCTACGCTTATCCCATGACACGCGTTGATGAGCTCATCGAGAGACTTGGACCGGCCAGGTACATAACCACTTTGGATCTGACAAAGTGATGTTGGCAGATTCCCATGGCACAGGAAGCCAAGGAGAAGACGGCATTCTCCACCCCAGACGAGTGCTTCCAGTATGTCCGGATGCCGTTTGGCCTACAGGGAGCTCCGGCAACCTTCCAGAGGGCGATGGATAGAATCCTTGCGCCTCATAAGCTATATGCTGCCGCATATCTAGATGATATCGTCATCTTTACCCCGGACTGGGAGACTCACCTGGAAAAGGTCCAAGCAGTGTTTGACGCTCTAAGGGAGGCGGGGTTTACCATAAACCTGAAGAAGTGTGCCTTGGGGAGAGAAGAAGCCAAGTACCTCAGATATGTAGTGAGGCGTGGCGAGATTAAACCCCAAATCAATAAAGTGGAGGCAATTCAAACATGGCCGAGACCTCAGTCACAGAAGCAAGTTAAAGCCTTTCTGGGGATTGTGGGTTATTACAGGAGGTTCATCCCAAACTTCGCCACAATGGCTGCACCTCTAACTGATCTGCTTAAGGGGACAAAGTCAGTGATGGTCAGCTGGTCCGAAGAAGCAGAGTCAGAATCATAGAATCATAGAATCATAGAATCGTAGAGTTGGAAGGGACCTCCTGGGCCATCTAGTCCAACACCCTGCTCAAAGCAGGATTCGCTATATCATCCCAGTCAGATGTCTGTCCAGCCTCTGTTTGAAGACTTCCTTTGATGGAGAACTCACCACTTCTCGTGGCAGCCTGTTCCACTCATTGATCACTCTAACTGTCAAAAAGTTTTTTCTAATATCTAATCTGTGTCTCCTCCCATTCAGTTTCATCCCATTGCTTCTAGTCTTTCCGTGTGCAAATGAGAATAAAGTTGATCCTTCTACAATGTGACAGCCCTTTAGATATTTGTTGACAGCTATTAAGTCTCCTCTCAGTCTTCTCTTTTGCAAACTAAGCAATCCCAAATCCTGCAACCTTTCCTCATAAGACAGGGTTTGCAGACCGGTCACCATTCTGGTTGCTCTTTTCTGAACTTGCTCCAGTTTGTTGATGTCTTTTTTAAAATGTGGTGCCCAAAACCTGGACACAATATTCCAGATGAGGTCTGACCAAAGAGGAGTAGAGGGAAATAATGACTTCACGTCATCGAGACTGTATGCTTCTGTTAATACATCCTCGAATAGCATTTGCTTTTTTGCTGCTGCATCACACTGTTGACTCATATTCAGTCTGTGATCTATTAGTATACCCTAGTCTTTTTCACATGTGCTGTTGCTTAGCCCTATTCCTCCCATTCTGTATATGTTTTTTTAATTTTTATTGCCCAGATGTAGTACTTTGCATTTTTCCCTGTTAAAAACCATTCTGTTATTTGCTGCCCACTTCTCCAGTTTATTTATATCTTTTTGAATCCTCTCTCTCTCTTCTCTAGTATTAGCTATCCCTCCTAGCTTTGTGTCATCAGCAAATTTAATCAGTTTACCCTCAATTCCTTCATCTAAATCGTTGATAAAGATGTTGAACAATACAGGGCCCAGGACAGAGCCCTGTGGTACCCCAGTTGAGACATTCTTCCAACTGGATGTGCAGCCATTTACGACCACTCTTTGGGTCCGATCACTAAGCCAGTTATGAATCCACCTAACAGTTGCCTTGTCCATTCCATACTTAGTCATTTTTTCAATAAGGATTGTATGAGATTCTATGTCAAATGCTTTGCTGAAGTCAAGATATACTATATCTACAGCATTTCCTTGATCCACCCAATCAGTGATTCCGTCATAGAAGGAAATTAAGTTAGTCTGACATGACTTATTAGTTACAAACCCATGCTGACTCTGTTTAATCACTTCATTCTTATCCAGGTACTGACATACATGTTGTTTAATAATTTGTTCAAAGATCTTTCCTGGTATAGAAGTCAGACTCACCGGCCTATAGTTGCCTGGGTCCACCTTCTTCCCCTTTTTGAAGATAGGAACAACATTTGCTCTTCTCCTGTTCTCCAAGAATTTTCAAAGATTATGGAGAGGGGTTCAAAAATTTCTTCTGCTATCTCCTTCAGTACTCTGGGGTGTAATTCATCTGGACCTGGAGACTTGAATTCATTTAGGTTAGCTAAGTGTTTCCTCACTATCTTTCTGTTGATAGATATCCTGGATTCTTCTATTCCCTTAATAGGACAATGAAGAACAGATGATGTTACATTTCCTTTCTGAGAGAAAACAGATGCAAAATAGGAATTTAACAGTTTGGCCTTCTCAACATCCTGTCTTACCATTTCATCATTTTCATCCCGTAAAAATCCTATAGCATCTTTAACTTTTCTTTTACTTTTGACATATCCCCAAAATCCTTTATTATAGCTTTTGACATCTCTTGCAAGCCTCAACTCATTGTCAGCTTTAGATAATCTGATTTGTGCCCTGCAGGTTCTCCAGACAGCATTATATTCTTCCAAGAAATGAAGGGAGCTCTTTGTAAGCAACCCGTTTTGGTGGCCCCAGACTTTAAACGTGAATTTGTCCTCCAGACAGATGCCTCAGATGTCGGGGTAGGAGCAGTCCTCTCCCAAGAGATACGTGGGGAGGAGCATCCTGTTCTCTACTTGAGTAGGAAGTTGACTTCTTGTGAGAGATGTTACTCAGTTGTAGAGAAGGAGTGTTTGGCCATAAAATGGGCAGTGGACACATTACGGTACTACCTGGTGGAACGGAAGTTTAGGTTAATATCCGACCATGCCCCACTCAGGTGGATGAGGGAAACAAAGGGCAAGAATGCTAGGGTCACCCACTGATTCTTAGCCCTACAAGACTTCAGCTTCCATGTAGAGCATAGGGCCGGGAAGCTACATGGGAATGCTGATGCCCTCTCCAGAATCCCTTGTCTGGTAAGTGAAAATCCCAAGCCCTACAGCTTTAGGCAGAGGGGGAGGTATGTGGCAGGGCTAAGGGTCATGTAATCGATGGGAGATATGTGCCTCATAAATGGCTTGTCTCTGTAATGTAAAGCATACCAGATATTATTATTGTTGTTGTTTGAAGGAACTTTGGTGAGGTCACAATCAGGTCACCAGTCAGCTGCTGGGTTCGTGGGTCTGGATACAGCCTTATAATGTGGCCTGCTCCTGAACCAGGGATTTGTGTGTGGGGAGGACTAAGCCTCCCATGTGTGCTGAGACTCCTGGTCTGAGTCTACAACCACAGACATTTGTGCTCTTTTGCCTGAGCTAAAGGTTCCTTTTGGTGTTACGCTGCCTTGTGCGTTTATGACGTGAATAAACCACATGAACTTTGGAAGAACCTGTCTCATATTGGTCTCCTGCTGCACCTAAGCGAGTCACATCCCTACAATATATACAACATTCATACAACATACATACATACATACATACTACATACATACTTCATATATACTACATTCATACAACATACATACTACATACATAATACATTCATACAACATGCATAAATGCATACCACATACTACATACATACTACATATACAGTATACTACATTCATACAACATACATACATGCATACTGCATACATACTACATATATACTACATTCATACAACATAGATACATGCATACTGCATACTACATACATACTACATATATACTACATTCTTACAACATACATACATACTACATACATACTACATATATACTATATTCATACAACATACATACATGCATACTACATACTACATATATACTACATTCATACAACATACATACATACATACTACATACATACTACATATATACTACATTCATACAACATACATAAATACATACTACATATTACATACATACTACATATATGCTGCATTCATACAACATACATAGTACATACTACATACATACAACATACATACAACATGCTACAGAAATACAACATACGTACTACACACAATACATTCATACATTCATACAATACATACATATAGACATACAGTACATATAACATAGAGTACATACTCACCATCACTTGTCACTTTGTTCCCCGAAGCAAGTGTCATCTGTGAGAAAAATTAGAAAATAACAAACAAGCAATATACTCCCTGATCCGCAGAAATCCACAAGTGTCCCACGACGATCTCCCGTGGAGAACAGCAGCATCAGCTGATACGACTGCTCTCTAGGGGCCCCAGGAATCCAATGACGGGAGGTAGGTATCCTTCTGCACTGTATTCCTCCGCCACTGTAAAAAATAGTCCCTAGTCTCACTTTTGGCATTGCTGTGAGAGAAAGTTTCCACGCAGCTTTTGCCATAAAGTGAGACCAGTGAACGATAGTAACCTCTCAGTGATGCAGTGCAGCAGATCGTCGTGGGATACTCGTGGATTTCTGTGGATCAGGGAGTATATTGCTTGTTTGTTATTTTCTAATTTTTCTCACAGATGACACTGGCTTCGGGGAACAAAGTGACAAGTGATGGTAAGTATGTACTCTATGTTATATGTATTGTATGTCTATATGTATGTATTGTATGAATGCATGAATGTATTGTATGTAGTATGTATATAGTATGTATGTAGTATGTATTTTGTGTGTCTGTAGCATGTTGTATGTATGTTGTATGTATGTAGTAAGTATGTAGTATGTATTTTGTATGTCTGTAGCATGTTGTATCTATGTTGTTTGTATGTAGTATGTACTATGTATGTATATATGTTGTATGAATGTAGTATGTATGTATGTTGTATGAATGTAGTATATATGTAGTATGTATGTAGTATGTATGTATGTTGTATGAATGTTGTATATATGTAGTACATACATATGTTGTATGAATGTAGTATATATGTAGTATGTATGTATGCTGTATGAATGTTGTATATATGTAATATGTATGCAGAATGTATGTATGTTGTATGAATGTAGTATATATGTAGTATGTATGTAGTATGTATGTATGTTGTATGAATGTTGTATATATGTAGTATGTATGTAGTATGTATGTATGCTGCATGAATGTAGTATATATGTAGTATGTATGTAGTATGTATGTATGTTGTATGAATGTAGTATATATGAAGTATGTATGTAGTATGTTTGTATGTTGTATGAATGTTGTATATATGTAGTATGTATGTAGTATGTATATATATATATTTTTTTACATTCAACACATTAGCCGGATGATGGGACTACTACTGTCCCATCATTTACTAATGTGTCAATCACTGTCATTGTAGCAGGCATAGCCCGATGGGACTTGCAGTCCCATCGGACGATGCCTGCACACCGACACAACCCCCCGGTAGGCCCGCACAGACCCCTGGCAGGCCCACACAGACCCCCGGCAGGCCCACACAGACCCCCGGCAGCCGGCACAGACCCCCGGCAGGCCCGCACAGACCCCCGGCAGCCGGCACAGACCCCCGGCAGTCCACACAGACCCCCGGCAAGCCCGTACAGACCCCCGGAAGGCCCACACAGACCCCCGGCAGTCCGCACAGACCTCCGGCAGCTGGCACAGACCCCCGGCAGGCCCGTACAGACCCCCGGCAGTCTGCACAGACCCCCGGCAGGCCCGTACAGACGCACGGCAGGCCCGCACAGACCCCCGGCAGTCCGCACAGACCCCCGGCAGCCGGCACAGACCCCCGGCAGGCCTGCACAGACCGCGCATCATGATGACATCATTTCAGCAGCCAATCACAGCCACAACATTGGCTCATTGCATTATGGGAACTTCTGATTCCGGTATCCGATATTGTAAAAATATCGGTACTCAGTATCGGAATTCCGATACAGCGAATATCGGCCGATACCCGATATTTGCAGTATCGGAATGCTCAACACTAGTCACATGTCATCTCGTTGTCCACAGTGTACATCCTTGCTCATTGGCTGAAAAAAAGGCACCTGTAAGCATTCTGGGAAATCTGTTTTTGCGCTGGTTTTTCCGACCACATGGCCGTCTTCATTCTATGGTTGGGTTTCGGTCGACGAAACTTACCCCCTGGTCGGGTTTCGGTTGGCGAAACCTGAATTTGGGAAAAGTTGGCGACTTATGAATCTGGCCAACCTGTTTCGTTCAGCTCTAGTCCTGAGTATGCTGATACCTGATATGTGGGGGGAACCACTGTTTCGGCACATGGCAGAGGTCAGAAGGGAATATGCGCCGTTTTACTTTTTCAACTCAAAATTGGCTGGAATTCACATCAGACACCATGTCACGTTTGGAGAGCCCCTGATGGCCTAAACAATGGAAACCCCCCACAAGTGACCCCATTTTGGAAGCTAGACCCCCCCAAGGAACTTATCTAGATATGTGGGGAGAACTTTGAACCCCCAAGGGCTCCACAAAAGTTTATAACGTACAGCCGTACAATTAAAAAATTATATCTTTTCCACAAAAATGATCTTTTCAACCCCAATTTTTAATTTCCCAAGGGTAACAGGACCCCAAAAGTTATTGTGCAATTGAGTACGCTGATACCCCATATGTGGCGGTAAACAACCATTTGGGCGCATGGCAGAGCTCGAAACGGAAGCAGCGCCATTTGACTTTTTTGGCTGGAATTGAGATCGGACACCATGCCGCGTTTGGAATGCCCCTGATGTGCCTAAACAGTGGAAACTCCCCACAAATGACACCATTTTGGAAATTAGACCCCCCAAGTAACTTATCTAGATGTGTGGTGAGCACTTTGAAACCCCAAGTGCTTCACAGAAGTTTATAACGCCCGGGCGTGAAAATAAAAAAATTATATTTTTTCCACACACATGATCTTTTAGTCACCAATTTTTTATTTTCCCAAGGGTAACAGGAGAAATTGGACCCCAAAAGTTGTTGTCCAATTTGTCTTGAGTACGCCGATACCCCATATGTGGGAGAAAACTACTGTATGGGCACAGGTCAGGGCTTGGAAGGGAAGTAGTGACGTTTTGGAATGCAGACTTTGTTGGAATGGTGTGCGGGTGTCATGTCGCATTCGGAGAGCCGCTGATGTGCTTAAACTGTTAAAACCCTTCAAAACTGACCTCATTTTGGAAACTTGACCCTCCCAAGGAACTTATCTAGCTGTGTGGTGAGCAAGTGCTTCACAGAAGTTTATAACGCCCGGTCGTGAAAATAAAAAAGTCATATTTTTTCCACTAACATGATCTTTTAGTCCCCAATTTTTTTATTTTCCCAAGAGCAACAGGAGAAAATGGACCCAAAAGTTGTTGTGCAATTTGTCTGGAGTACGCTGATACCCCATATGTGGGAGAAAACTGCTGTGTGGGCACACGTCGGGGCTCGGAAGGGAAGTGGTGACGTTTTGGAATGCAGACTTTGATGGAATGGTCTGCAGGTGTCATGTTGCCTTTGGAGAGCCCCTGATGTGCTTAAATTGTGGAAACCCCCCACAAGTGACCCCATTTTGGAAACTAGACCCCCCAAGGAACTTATCTAGATGTGTGGTGAGCATTTTTAACCCCCCAGTGCTTCACAGAAGTTTGCCCGGGCATGAAAATAAAAAATCATATTTTTTCCACAAGCATGATCTTTTAATCCCCAATTTATTTATTTTCCCAAGGGTAACAGGAGAAATTGGACACCAAAATTGTTGTCCAATTTGTCCTGAGTACGATAATACCCATATGTGAGAGAAAACTACTGTATGGGCACACATCGGGACTTGGAAGAGAAGTAGTGACTTTTTGGAATGCAGACTTTGATGGAATGGTCTGCGGGTGTCATGTCGCGTTTGGAGAGCCTCTCTTGTGCCTAAACTGTTGAAACCCCTCACATGTGACCCCATGTTGGAAGCTAGACCCACCAAGGAACTTATCTAGAGGTGTGATTAGCACTTTGAACCCCCAAGTGCTTCACAGAAGTTAACGTAGAACCATAAAAATAAAAAAATCATATGTTTTCCTCAAAAATTATATTTTTGCCCCCAATTTTTTTATTTTCCCAAGGGTAACAGGAGAAATTGGACCACAAAAGTTGTTGTGCAATTTGTCATGAGTAGGCTGATACCCAATATGAGGGGGTAAAACACTGTTTGGATGCATGGCAGAGCTTGGAAGAGAAGGAGCACCGTTTGACTTTTTCAACGCAGAAATGGCCGGAAATGCGATCAGACGCCATGTTGCGTTTGGAGAGCACCTGATGTGCCTAAACAGTGGAAACCCCCAAATTCTAACTCCAACCCTAACTCCAACTCACCCCTAACCCTAATCTCAGCCCTAACCCTAGCCCTAGCCCTAACCCTAGCCCTAACTCTAGCCCTAACCCTAGCCCTAACTCTAACCCTAACCCTAATGGGAAAATGGAAATAAATACATTTTTAAAATTTTATTATTTTTCCCTAACTTAGGCTAATTTCACACTTGCTTTTTTTTGCAGCGCGTTTTTCCCGCAAAAAAAACGCACTGAAAAAACGCATACAAACGCATACAAATGCTGCGTTTTTTTCAAGCATTTTTATGAGCATGCATGAAAAAAACGCAGCGTTTTTATGCATCTGTATGCGTTTTTAGTGCGTTTTTACCGCGTTTGCGTTTTTTCCCAACATTAGGTGGCCCCTCACACTAACCCAAACCATGACTTTACTAACCCTAACCCTAACCCTGACCCTAACCCTAACCCTGACCCTAACCCTAACCCTAACCCTGACCCTAACCCTGACCCTAACCCTAACCCTGACCCTAACCCTAACCCTAACCATGACTTTACTAACCCTGACCCTAACCCTGACCCTAACCCTAACCCTAACCCTGACCCTAACCCTAACCCTGACCCTAACCCTAACCCTAACCCTGACCCTAACCCTGACCCTAACCCTAACCCTGACCCTAACCCTAACCCTAACCCTAACCCTGACCCTAACCCTTAACCAAACCATACTAACCCTAACCCTAACCCTGACCCTAACCCTTAACCAAACCATACTAACCCTAACCCTAACCCTGACCCTAACCCTAACCCTAACCCTGACCCTAACCCTAACCCTAACCCTGACCCTAACCCTTAACCAAACCATACTAACCCTAACCCTAACCCTGACCCTAACCCTAACCCTTAACCAAACCATACTAACCCTAACCCTAACCCTGACCCTAACCCTAACCCTTAACCAAACCATACTAACCCTAACCCTAACCCTAAACCCTAGCTAACCCTAACCCTAGCCCTAAACCCCCTTAACTAACCCTAACTCTAACCCAAACCCCTAAATTCCATTGTCCAACTAATGGTAAAAAAAAAACGCATGCGCAAAAAAACGCATACATAAGCATGCCAATGCGCACATATGCGCACCCATAGACTTATAATGGGTGTCTTGCTGTAAAAAAACGCATTGCGCGCGCATGCGTTTTTTTGAGGCAAGTCGGACGCCCAAAAAATGCAACAGGATGCATTTTGTGCGCCCGAGCGCATACTGCAAAAAAACGCATGTGCAGAAAAACGCGTACAAACGCATGTGTATGCGCACATAAGCGCATCCCATGCAAAGTATAGGAAAAAAAAATGCATGCGCTATTTAGCGCTAAAATACCGCGAAAAAAACGCAAGTGTGAAACCAGCCTAAGGGTGTGATAAGGGGGGTTTGATTTACTATTTTTAGCGGGGTTTTAAGGTTGGCAGCTGTCATATGCTAAAAGACCCTTTTTATTGTAATTGCAATAAATAATTGCATCACCACATTTTGAGAATTATAATTTTTCCATATTTTGACCCACCGAGTCATGTGAAGTCTTATTTTTTTGCGGGACGAGTTGACATTTTTACTGGTACCATTTTCGGGCACGTGACGTTTTTTCAATCGCTTTTTATTCCGATTTTTGGGACGCAGAATGTACAAAACCAGCATTTCATGAATTTCTTTTGGGGGTGCGTTTACACTGTTCCGCGTGTGGTGAAATTGATAAAGCGATTTTATTCTTCGGGCCAGTACGATTACAGTGATACCTCATTTATGTCTTTTTTATGTTTTGGTGCGTTTATGCAATGAAAGCAATTTTATATAAAACATAATTATTTTTGCATCACTTTATTCTGCGAGCTATAACTTTTTTATTTTTTCGCTGATGATGCTGTGTGGTGGCTTGTTTTTTGCAGGACAAGAAGACTTTTTCAGCGGTACCATGGTTATTTATATTTTTTTTTATTGCGCGTTATTGCACTTTTTGTTCGGCGGTATAATGATAAAGCATTGTTTTTTGCTTTGCTTTTTATTTTTATTTTTTAAGGGGTTCACTAAAGGGGTTAACTAGTGGGACAGTTTTATAGGGCGGGTAATTACGGATACGGCGATACGAAATATGTGTACTTTTATTGTTTTTTTTTATTATTTCCAAAACATGAATTTATTAGAGAATTTTTTTTTTTATTTAGGGATTTTTTTTATAAATTATTTTTACATTTTTTTTTACTTTATTTTATTGTCCCGGGGGGGACATTACTGTAATGTGTCAGATCGCTGATCTGACACTTTACATAGCGCTGTGTCAGATCAGCGATCTGACAGGCGCTGCACAGGCTTCCTCCTTGCCTGCTCTCTGCCCCTAAAAGCCCCCGCGGCCATCTTGGATCCAGGGACCTGCAGGGAATGAGACCCTCGAACAGTGCAGGACAGCAGGCTGCTCCAGGGGTCTCAGGGAAGCACGGAGGGAGCCCCGACCCTGCCTATGCTTCCCTAATCCCCCGGGGGTTAACGTGCCGAAGGCGGTCCGTGTCCGTGACTGCCCCTGACACATAGTGCCGGGTGTCAGCTGTGATAATCAGCTGACACCTGGGCACGATCAGCGGCTCCCCCCAGGAGCGCAGCTGATCGCTTAGACGTACTATCCCATCCCCGGTTATATGGGCCCGGGTACCATGGATGGGATAGTACGTCTGATGTCAGAAAGGGGTTAATGGGCTCCTTACACTTTTTTCAAAAGAAACTCAGGCGTCCTAGGTGAATGCAAGAACTGTAGCCCATTAGCGACTGCTGAATGGCTGCAATGGTCATGTGGCATTATGACGCCATGCCAGGGTGCTGAAGCCCTGCTATGTATAGTACACATCACAGCTTCAAGTCTCCTAATTAAAAAAGCAGAAAAGTTCAAACCACTCCCATTTGCCCCATTACAAATAAATCAATAAAACAAAAGTACACATATTTGGTATCACTGCATTCAGAAATGTCTAATCTATGAAAATATATAGTAATTTAGAAATTAAAAGATTGTCCTTAAATTAGTATCACATATTTAGCGTCATTGTTTAGATGGCATAATAAATTAGTTTTGCTCAGTTCACTATATTGGTATAATCAAGCACCAACAGCATACATTTAAATAGCATAACAATTCTTTATCGATGAAACATTAGTTAACAAAATTACATGAATAAACAATATTAAAAAGGTGCCTCACATTGTGAGGGACATTAAAATCAACCCCCTACTTTCTAAATAAAGTCCTCGTGTATGAAAGCTGTTATTTGTCTCAATCTGAAAAAATAATCCTTACTGGATCTTTAAATATATTCACTGTATAGCTGGTCACACTGCCTGACAACATAATACAGGTGCCGCTCACAAAATAAGAATATCATCAAAAAGTTAATTTCAGTTCTTAAATATAAAAAGTGAAACTAATATATTATATAGAGTCATTACAAAGAGAGTGATCTATTTCAAGTATTTATTTCTGCTAATGTTGATGATTATGGCTTACAGCCAATGAAAACCTAAAAGCCATTATCTCAGTAAGCTAGAGTACTTTATAACACCACTTTATTTTAAAATCCGAAATGTTGGCCTACTGAAATGTATAAATGAGAAACTAGGTCTGAACTGAAAAAGTAAATTAATGGGTATGCAAAATGTAAATGCATATAAACACATGACCTTTACACAGAGAAAACCAAAAACAAAAAACAAATGTCCTAAAATATCCTAAAATAAAAAAGGGTTGCCTTGACATGGCGGGATGGCTTGCACATTCTTTTGATCAAAATTGTGTTTACTAAATACCCTTATCATTATTTCTACCGTCATGCAATTTTTGCAATTTATTTTTTACTATTTTATTTTAGGATATTTGTTTTTTGTTTTCTCTGTGAAAAGGTCATGTGTTATATGCATTTACATTTTGCATACACATTAATTTACTTTTTCAGCTCAGACCTAGTTTCTCATTTAGTTCAATGTGCATTCTGTGCATATACAGTAAGGGTGTGACCGCCATGTTTCTGAGTTGGGAAATCCATCCTGTCTGGCATGTGCTTTTACTGGTGGTTCAGTCCCTCGGTCCTTGTTCACATTTACGTAACTTGACAAGTGGAAAGGTTTTAAATACAAGAGTTAGTACTGTCCCACAAGGGTTGCCTTGACGTGGCAGAATGGCTTATACATTCTTTTTATCAAAAATTATGTTTTCTAAATACCCTTATTATTATTACTACCTTCGTGCAATTTTTGCAATTTATTTTTTACTTTTTTATTTTAGGATATTTGTTTTTGGTTTTCTACTGAAATGTATGTTCAGTAAATGCACTCAATACTTGGTCGGGGTTCCTTTTGCATCAATTGCTGCATCAAAGCGGCGTGGCATGGAAGCGATCAACCTGTGGCACTGCTGAGATGTTATGGAAGCCCAGGTTGCTTTGATAACAGCCATCAGCTCTTCTGCATTGTTGGCTCTCATGTCTCTCATCTTCCCACGAGAAGTGGTGAGTTCTCCTTCAATGGAAGTCTTCAAACAGAGGCTGGACAGACATCTGACTGGGATGATTTAGCGAATCCTGCTTTGAGCAGGGGGTTGGACCAGATGGCCCAGGAGGTCCCTTCCAACTCTTCGATTCTATGATTCTATGATTCCTCTTGACAATACCTCATAGATTCTCTATGAGGATAAGGTCAGGCGAGTTAGCGGGCCAATCAAGCACAGTGATACTGTTGCTTTTACACCAGGTATTGGTACTTTTGGCAGTGTGGACAGGTGCCAAGTCCTGGTGGAGAATTAAATTTTCATCTCCAAAAAGTATATTTTCAGAGGGAAGCATGAGGTGCTCTAAAATTTCCTGGTAGACGACTGCGCTGACTTTGGTCTTGATAAAACACAGTGGACCAATACCAGCAGATGATATGGCTCCCGAAACCATCATTGCTTGTGGATACTTCACACTAGGCCTTGGAAATCAAGGTCCCAGAGTCTGGAGGAAGAGTGGCAAGACAGACAATCCAAGCTCCTTGAGGTCTAGCGTTAAGTTTCTACAGTAAGTGATGCTTTGGGGAGCCTTGTCATCTGTTGATAAAGGTCCACTGTGTTTTATCAAGACCAAAGTCAGCGCAGCCATCTACCACGAAATTTTAGAGCACTTCATGCTTCCCTCTGCCGACAAGCTTTTCGGAGATGGAAATTTAATTCTTCAGCAGGACTTGGCATCTGTCCACACTGACAAATGTACCAATACCTGGTGTAAAAACAACAGTATCACTGTGCTCGATAGGCCTGCAAACTTGCCTGATCTTTACTCCATATAGAATCTATGAGGTATTGTGACAGATTGATTGCCTCTATGCCACGCCGCATTGATGCAGTAATTGATGACAAAGGAACCCCGACCAAGTATTGAGTTCATTTACTATATATACATTTCTTTTTTGGGAGAAGGGACCAGTATCTGCATGGAGAAACCCATTATTGATAAAGACATGGGTGAGATCCTTCCTTAATATATGCCATATATGCAAACTTGAAAAAGAGAGGGTTTAAGTATTTATTTGATATATTCCCTGTGGGAAATGAATCATATATATCAAGAGTGAACCCCAGTTTGCATAGTTATGCCACCAATCTGTATATTTTGCTATCATTTTTTTGCTGCTATATTTGTATATACATTTCAGTAGGCCTACATTTCAGATTTTAAAATCATTTTTCAAGCTGGTGTTTGCTAATATTCTAATTTACTGAGATAATGACTTTTGGGTTTTCATTGGTTGTAAGCCATAATCATCAACATTTACAGAAATAAACACTTGAAATAGATCACTCTGTTTGTAATGACTCTATATAATATATGAGTTTCACTTTTTGCATTGATGAACTGAAATAAATTAACTAGTGATGAGTGAGTACTAAAATGCTTGGGTTGAGCAAATTGGAATACTTGGGAACTCGGACAGAACAACGAGCCCAATGTAAGTCTATGGGAGACCAGAGCATTTTTATCGTGATCCCCTACGTGGGTCCTTTTAATTTCTAAAAACATCTGAAAATAATGGAAATACTGCTCAAATGACACGGGAACATCATGGCAAATGCCCCTGCAAGCATGTATGACTCCTAGGTCACAGCTGTAAACAATATTGTCAGAGTTTCACACCATTTTTACAGGCGCACCCAAAAACATACCAAAACGAAACCAAAATGGATTTTGCTGGGAAATATGTTAAGGAACATCGTTTCCTGGTTAATGATTTATATATTAGGCAAAAGAATTAACCTAAAACAAAAATGTTCCTCCACCAATTGGTCTATGTTCACACACACCGTTTGTGATGCGTTTTTCTACTTTAGCATTGATTTCAACCAATACAAATGCATTCACTGGGAAATGTCATTGTAACATTTAACAACCCAAGCTGGCCATGTGGTGTGTGACACATAATCAGACACATCTTGTTTCATTTATGAAGGAGGGACTCTTAAAGTCACAGAGCCTATTTTTAGAGGGGCATCAGGCGGCATTAATCTTCTTAAAGAGACATTCTAAAACAATGGATCTCCTATAGGGTTATGGCCTATGCAATGAGTGGATGGGCTGCCAAGAATTACGACGCACCCCTATTCCCCTTTCACGATAGGTACACGAGGGCTTCATGAAAAAAATTTTGAAGCCACGTACTGGATGGCCACAGGAAAATCCACTTCACATTATTCATTTTGTATTCCCATACTGTTTTCTTATGCACTGACTGCAAGGCCTACCCTGCTACCAATCCATATGCGCCCCAATAAGCCTTTGAACCCACATACTGGATGGGCACAGGAAAATCAACTTCACATTATTCATTTTGTACTCCCAAACTCTTTTCTTATGCATTGACTGCAAAGCCTGCCCTGCTACCAAGTCATATGCACCCCAATAAGCCTTTGAACCCACAAACTGGATGGGCACAGGAAAATCCATTTCACATTCTTCAGTTGATCCTGCCATACTGTTTCGTTATGCATTGAATGCAAGCGCCTCCTTGATCCAAATCCAACATTAAGTGTATGGGCAGGCAAACATTTTCCCCTGTGGAGGAAGGCCTCATTAAAAAATATGCCCAATTTAAAGGAGAAAATTTATGGACTTCAGTGTGCTGCTTGACAAATTCACGAATCCGGGTTATGAGAAAGATTAACTGTTTATTTCCCAACGTGTTTCGAAGTGTATACCACTTCTTCCTCAGGGGATGACATATATGAACAGATAGAGCTGTCACAGATTATATACATCCATGATTCAAAAAATTGGCACCAATGATCACATGTCATACGGTACAAAAGTCAAAGTTCAAAGTACACCAAGTAACATGTCATATTAATCTTTGTTCATTAAAAAGTATTATTTTTATTAATTCACATATAAAAAAACTCAAGGAAAGCTAAAAAATCAAGAAAAGAAAAATATATATATATTTAAAAACGAACTCCTGCTGTTGAAAAGAGAGAAAAAGTACAATCTTTGCTCAAGCTACTACACCAAAGTCAGATCATGTCTGAAGGGAAGGAGAAAAAGAACGGTTGTTAAAAAATGTGTGTATAAAAATAATGAATAAAAATGATTAAAATGATTAAAAAATGGGGAAAAATATTGAATAAAAATATATTAAAAAAGTATGTATATATATATACATATATGTATATATATATATAATTTATATGATAATAAAAAGACCTTTTATAATGAAAATGTGTGTGTCAATGGATTAATGCCGGGATATATCCATTCACAATTTACTGGCTCATATATATAATCGTCAGTAGCAGCCAAACAGAGAAGCAGACTACAGGAAATTCCAGTGCCTCCCGGAGAGAAGAACCACCCAACCATTACATCTAAGGGTTAATTCACATAGATATAATATTAAAAGAGGTTTTTTACAGCATGGTCTCTCTAGGCATTTTACTATCAAACATAATAAGGATTTTAATGGACTGAAAATTAGTCCAATTGAACATATTCCTGGTGACATTCCTGACAGAATGGGACAACTAAACAGAAAAGAGTTTTTTTGGATTTATAGGTTAAATACTCTTAAACCCAATGGATTGAACTAAATTACGGACGTTTTTCTTTAAAATAGGGTGAATTCATTAATTTTCATTCTGAATAATTTTCTACTATGTATTCACATTTTTTATAAATCAATTTTCATCATTTTTTAATGTAATATTTTATGTGCAACTCTTTATTCTGGTAACATGTTGGAACCCAATCTTGATATCACTTTCTGTATATTTCCCATATTTTTCATGTTGTGACTATTGATTTTATTACAAGTTCTCAAAAGGTATTAGTGTTATTGAACTACAAGTGAGTTTCCTTTTTTTCCTCTTGCAATGAAGTTATACGGGAGGCGATCCTGGTTTCTTTGGGAAGCGCTAGTTGAATTTTTTGTAGTCTGTGTCTCTGGTCTCTGGACTTTTTGATTTATGAGCAAGTAATTTGTGAATGGAGACAACGCTGGTCTCTCCGGGAGGCGCTGGAATTTCCTGTAGTCTGCTTCTCTGTTCGGCTGCTACTGACGATTGGATATATGAGCCAGTAAATTGTAAATGGATATATCCCGGCATTAATCCATTGACACACACATTTTCATTATAAAAGGTCTTTTTATTATCATAAAAATTATATACATATATATATATATACACTCACTGGCCACTTTATTAGGTACACCTGTCCAACTGTGTGTTAAGACTTAATTTCTAATCAGCCAATCACATGGCGGCAACTCAGTGCATTTAGGCATGTAGACATGGTCAAGACAATCTCCTGCAGTTCAAACCGAGCATCAGTATGGGGAAGAAAGGTGATTTGAGTGCCTTTGAACGTGGCATGATTGTTGGTGCCAGAAGGGCTGGTCTGAGAATTTCAGAAACTGCTGATCTACTTGGATTTTCACGCACAACCATCTCTAGGGTTTACAGAGAATGGTCCAAAAAAGAAAAAAAATCCAGTGAGCGGCAGTTCTGTGGCCGGAAATGCCATGTTGATGCCAGAGGTCAGAGGAGAATGGGCAGACTGGTTCGAGCTGATAGAAAGGCAACAGTGACTCAAATTGCCACCCGTTACAACCAAGGTGGCCAGAAGAGCATCTCTGAACGCACAGTGCGTCGAACTTTGAGGCAGATGGGCTACAGCAGCAGAAGACCACACTGGGTACCACTCCTCTCAGCTAAGAACAGGAAACTGAGGCTACAATTTGCACAAGCTCATCGAAATTGGACAGTAGAAGATTGGAAAAACGTTGCCTGGTCTGATGAGTCTCGATTTCTGCTGCGACATTCGGATGGTAGGGTCAGAATTTGGCGTAAACAACATGAAAGCATGGATCCATCCTGCCTTGTATCAAGGGTTCAGGCTGGTGGTGGTGGTGTCATGGTGTGGGGAATTTTTTCTGGGCACTCTTTGGGCCCCTTGGTACCAATTGAGCATCGTTGCAACGCCACAGCCTACCTGAGTATTGTTGCTGACCATGTCCATCCCTTTATGACCACAATGTACCCAACATCTGATGGCTACTTTCAGCAGGATAATGCGCCATGTCCTAAAGCTCGAATCATCTCAGATTGGTTTCTTGAACATGACAATGAGTTTACTGTACTCAAATGGCCTCCTCAGTCACCAGATCTCAATCCAATAGAGCATCTTTGGGATGTGGTGGAACGGGAGATTCGCATCAGGGATGTGCAGCCGACAAATCTGCGCCAACTGTGTGATGCCATCATGTCAATATGGTCCAAAATCTCTGAGGAATGCTTCCAGCACCTTGTTGAATCTCTGCCACGAAGAATTGAGGCAGTTCTGAAGGCAAAAGGGGGTCCAACCCCTTACTAGCATGGTGTACCTAATAAAGTGGCCAGTGAGTGTATATATATAAACACACTTTTTTAATATATTTTTATTCAATATTTTTCCCCATTTTTTAATCATTTTTAATCATTTTTATTCATTATTTTTATACACATTTTTTAACAACCGTTCTTCTTTTTCTCCTTCCCTTCAGACATGATCTGACTTTGGTGTAGTGGCTTGAGCGCAGATTGTGCTTTTTCTCTCTTTTCAACAGCAGGAGTTCGTTTTTAAATATATATATTTTTCTTTTCTTGATTTTTTAGCTTTCCTTGAGTTTTTTTTATCTCTGAATTAATAAAAATAATACTTTTTAATGAGCAAAGATTAATTAATATGACATGTTACTTGGTGTACTTTGAACTTTGACTTTTGTACCGTATGACATGTGTTGTGAGTTCATTTTCCCCTTCGTCACTGAGGTCTGGTGAACTCCCTATTCTGGTAAAGGAAGGTAATGAGCCTGATTATCAGGCACCTGAGCCTAATGAGGATGACTGGCTGAGTGGAGTAACGGACTGGATATAAGGCTGCCGACGCCCTTCTGCCCTGCGGGTGATTTCTCTGTGGACTTCTAGGACACCAGTCTGTTTCCTGCTCCTCTAAAGCTCAGTTTTCTGCTTTGCCTGTTAGCATTTGTGTTTTTTTTTGTTTTCCTTGCTTTTCTGGATTCTGCCATTCCCTGCTGGGGTGAGCTGAATCTCCTTTTGCCGGTTGCTCTGTCTTCAGAATATTCCTGAGTACTGACATAGCTTTTTTGAAGCCTAGCGTCTTCAGGGCCTTTTTCACTGTCAGTCTGTTGGCTCTTATTTTCATAGGGTTTTTCATGGATTGCAGACAGCAGCCTTCCTGTCCTTTCCTATCTAGTTAGCTTGGGCCCCGTCTTTGCTCAGTCTATCTTTCTGTCTGTGTGTCTTGCTTCACCGTCATTATATGTTGGGGGCACCCTATTGCTTTGGGGTCTGCTCTGGGGCAGTTTAGATTTCCCCTTTCTTTCTTTAGGTCTATTTAATTCTCCGGCTGTGATTGAAGGGTCTAGGGCATCGTAGGAACCCCCCACGGCTACTGTTAGTTGTTGTGGATAGGATCAGGGGTCTGCAATCCGATAGCTGCCAACCTCTCTGGTTTTTCTGGACTTAGCTAGCATTTCTGTTTTTGCCTCCTACAGTGACTCAATCATAACAGAATCACCCGCCATACCACAGATCCTAGGGTACTCAATAGCAGGAAAGAATTGTGTTAAAAAAAAAAAAAAAAGTGTGTGTATATTCTTTCCTCTATATCTCTGAGGCCATAGGGGGATTTTTTTTTTCTCTCAATGGAGATAAAGCAATTGTCTGATCGTGTGGAGCAGCTCGCTGCGGAAGTGCGGGGAATTTCCGCCTACCTTGCTCGTTCGCATGCTGTTGAACCAAAGATCCCTACACCTGATGCATTTATTGGGGATTAGAGTTGAGCGAAACGGGTCGAAAAAATTCAAAAGTCGCCGACTTTTGGCAAAGTCGGGTTTCATGAAACGAAACCCGACCCTAGGATGACGTCGGCCACGAGGTCGGCGACTTACGCGCCAAAGTCGCGTTTCAAAACTTTGTTTTGCGCTCTTTTTCAGCCAATCAGGATCCACGGACACTGTGGGCAACGTGATGACATAGGCACGGGTCACCACCATCTTTCAGAAGGGCATGCAAGTGATTGGCTTGCTTTGGGGGGCGTCACAGGGGGTATAAAAGGGCGTGCACGCCGACCGCCATGTTACTCATGCTGATCTCAGAATAGGGAGAGCTGCTGCTGCTGCTGATTTTGTAGGGAGAGCGTTAGGCAGGGAAGAAGACACCAAAAACTGCTTCTGCTGCTAGCGATTTTGCCTGTACAACACACCAGTCACTGTTCAGTGCAAGGGGAGGTTATATAGTGGTGTATCAGTGGTGTTGGTTGTTGGGCTGCCTTCTAAGGCTTCCTGACATTCCTGCATTGCTGTTTACCCACTGCTCCGCAAACTGCTTTTTTAAAAGCAATCACAATTTTTTTTTTGTCCTGCTGAGAAGAAGAAAAAAAAACTGCTTCTGCTGCTAGCGATTTTGCCTGTACAACACACCAGTCACTGTGCAGTGCAAGGGGAGGCTATATAGTGGTGTATCAGTGGTGTTGGTTGTTGGGCTGCCTTCTAAGGCTTCCTGACATTTCTGCATTGCTGTTTACCCACTGCTCCGCAAACTGCTTTTTTAAAAGTAATCACAATTTTTTTTTTTGTCCTGCTGAGGTACTGAGCGTGCATTTTTTCACACCATACAGCGGTGCACGCTCCTCACACAGTACTGTGTAACGGCTGTTATCACAGCCACAGTGAAGTTATCAGTGAGTCACTCTGTAAAAATAAGTCGAGGACATGTTCCGTTCTTACAGACCTGCACTCTAGGGAGATTCCAATTCTGCCCAATTCTACATACACCTTGTAGTTTGTGATACACTAGCCAATTTCTGCCTGTGACATAGCGCTCAGATACTCAGTGGGCCTCACACAATCCATAAGTGTCCAGTGTCCACAAGTGTGTGCAGAAATTAAAAATCTCCCTTATCCTCTAGTCACTTTGGTCACAGCTCTGCCATCGAGCCTGTGACAGAGCGCTCAGATACTCAGTGGGCCTCACACAATCCATAAGTGTCCAGTGTCCACAAGTGTGTGCAGAAATTAAAAATCTCCCTTATCCTCTAGTCACTTTGGTCACAGCTCTGCCATCGAGCCTGAGACAGAGCGCTCAGATACTCAGTGGGCCTCACACAATCCATAAGTGTCCAGTGTCCACAAGTGTGTGCAGAAATTAAAAATCTCCCTTATCCTCTAGTCACTTTGGTCACAGCTCTGCCATCGAGCCTGTGACAGAGCGCTCAGATACTCAGTGGGCCTCACACAATCCATAAGTGTCCAGTGTCCACAAGTGTGTGCAGAAATTAAAAATCTCCCTTATCCTCTAGTCACTTTGGTCACAGCTCTGCCATCGAGCCTGTGACAGAGCGCTCAGATACTCAGTGGGCCTCACACAATCCATAAGTGTCCAGTGTCCACAAGTGTGTGCAGAAATTAAAAATCTCCCTTATCCTCTTGTCACTTTGGTCACAGCTCTGCCATCGAGCCTGTGACGGGGCGCTTAGATACTCAGTGGGCCTCACACAATCCATAAGTGTCCAGTGTCCACAAGTGTGTGCAGAAATTAAAAATCTCCCTTATCCTCTAGTCACTTTGGTCACAGCTCTGCCATCGAGCCTGTGACAGAGCGCTCAGATACTCAGTGGGCCTCACACAATCCATAAGTGTCCAGTGTCCACAAGTGTGTGCAGAAATTAAAAATCTCCCTTATCCTCTAGTCACTTTGATCACAGCTCTGCCATCGAGCCTGTGACAGAGCGCTCAGATACTCAGTGGGCCTCACACATTCCATAAGTGTCCAGTGTCCACAAGTGTGTGCAGAAATTAAAAATCTCCCTTATCCTCTAGTCACTTTCGTCACAGCTCTGCCATCGAGCCTGTGACAGAGCGCTCAGATACTCAGTGGGCCTCACACAATCCATAAGTGTCCAGTGTCCACAAGTGTGTGCAGAAATTAAAAATCTCCCTTATCCTCTAGTCACTTTGGTCACAGCTCTGCCATCGAGCCTGTGACAGAGCGCTCAGATACTCAGTGGGCCTCACACAATCCATAAGTGTCCAGTGTCCACAAGTGTGTGCAGAAATTAAAAATCTCCCTTATCCTCTAGTCACTTTGGTCACAGCTCTGCCATCGAGCCTGTGACAGAGCGCTCAGATACTCAGTGGGCCTCACACAATCCATAAGTGTCCAGTGTCCACAAGTGTGTGCAGAAATTAAAATCTCCCTTATCCTCTAGTCACTTTGGTCACAGCTCTGCCATCGAGCCTGTGACAGAGCGCTCAGATACTCAGTGGGCCTCACACAATCCAAAAGTGTCCATTGTCCACAAGTGTCTGCAGAAATTCAAAATCTCCCATGTCCTATAGACACCTTGTACCTTGTTTTACATTACTATATAGTTTGTTGGATTTTGTCTACATTTCTACCAAAAATGAGGAAGGTTGGTGGAAGAGGCCGTGGAATTGGGCGGGGGTTGGCAGCTGGTAATGATGGTGTTGGTGGTGGATCTGATGGTAGTGGCAAGAGCAAAATAGGACCGAATGCAGGAGGTGTTGAGCCTGCGTCATCGTCTGGCTACATAAGGCCTCAAACGCTTAGTTTTCTAGGAGTTGGCAAACCGCTTTTAAAGCCAGAGCATCAGGAAAAAGTTTTGTCTTACATTGCTCACTCAGCCTCCAGCTCTATCGCCTCCTCTTCTTCAGTTGTAAAAAGTAAAAGCCCTGAGTCGTCATTGGAGGCTCATGTTCATGAACCACACCTTTCCTTGTGTCCTTCACCCCAACCAAGATTTAAGGATGACGCAGGCCATACTACTGATTACTCTATGGAGCTGTTTTCACATACCATGCCTGGATTATCAAGTGAAATGGTGAATTACCCAGGCCAAGATGAATCTGACATGGAGTGCACTGATGCACAGCCGCTGATGGATGATTCTGCTGGTACATTCACTCAGAGCACTACATTGTCCTCACAGTGTACAGAGCCAGATTCTGACCCTGATGAGACTCAGGTGCCCCTTCCCGCACACTATACCACCATACACGGTGACACAGAGGAAGGTGCACATGACATAGAAGAGGAGGTGATGGATGACCCAGTTGTTGACCCAGATTGGCATCCATTGGGGGAAGAGGGTGCTGCTTCCAATAGCTCAGATGAGGAGCATCCACAGCAGACATCGACATCGCAACAGCTGTTATCTGGCAGGCCCGGAGCACTCCAAAGACAGGTTCCAAACATCAAAAGAGTTGCTGGACAGCTTGTCCAGAGGGTCAAAAGATCACAGCGTGCTAGGCCACAAAATGTCTGCCAAAGTAGGAAGAGTGCAGTGTGGCACTTTTTTGAACAAATTCCTCATGATCAGGCCAAGGTTATCTGTAAGAAGTGCGCAAAGACCTTTAGCCGAGGGAAAAATCTGAAAAATTTGAATGCCAGTTGCATGTTTAGACATTTAACCAGCATGCACTTGCAAGCGTGGACACAACACCAAACCTCAAGTGCCACATGTGCAACTGATCACAACGAAGGTAGTCAGCAATGCTACATTGTTTCCCCCACTGTAAGCCCACCGGTTAGCACAGCAGCAAATGTTGAGGTGTCGTTGCAATGCCACAGCAGTCAGGGAATCCCACTGTTATATCAACGAAAGACTGATTCTAGGCCATCAGAAAGAACAACAACTCCATCACCATCATCAACCCTCTCTCAGTCCTACCTGTCCACCGCTACTTCCACCATATGCAGCTCTCAAGTCCAGCTCACCCTCCCAGACACTATGAGTAGGTCAAGAAAGTACTCAGTCTCTCATCCGCGTACACTGGGTTTGAACGCCCACATTGCCAAACTAATCTCGTTTGAGATGATGCCCTTTCGGTTGGTGGAAAGCGCAGCTTTCCGCGAACTCATGGCCTATGCAGTACCACGCTATGACCTACCCAGTCGCCACTTCTTCTCTCGCAAAGCCATCCCAGCCCTCCACCATCATGTGAAAGACCGCATTGTCCATGCACTCAAGCAGTCAGTTTGCGGGAAGGTGCACCTCACAACTGATGCATGGTCCAGTCGGCATGGCCAGGGCCGTTACGTGTCCATCACTGCGCACTGGGTTAATGTGGTGGATGCAGGGTCCACAGGGGACAGCGGTGGTGGGACAGTGCTGCCTAGCCCACGGTATAGGAAACAGTTGGCTGTAGGCGTTCCACCCTCCTCCTCCTCCTCCTCCTCCAGAAGCGAAAGCTCGTCCACAGAGCGCAGTCGTACGAGCACTCCATCTGCAGCTGCCACTGTTGCACACGATGTGTCCCCCTATCGAGCAGCTAGTGGAAAGCGTCAACAGGCTGTGTTGCAGATGATGTGTTTGGGCAACAGACACACCGCCGAGGTACTGGCCGAGTACTTGAAGCGACAAACTGAGTCATGGCTGGGCAGTGTACATCTTGAGGCAGGCAAGGTAGTTAGTGATAACGGCCGTAATTTTGTGGCAGCCATAGCCCTTTCAAAACTCCGCCACATACCTTGCTTGGCTCACACCTTGAACCTGGTGGTGCAGTGCTTCCTCAAAAATTATCCGGAGTTAACAGCCCTGCTCCAGAAGGTGCGAAGACTGTGCGCGCACATCCGCCGGTCACCTGTACACTCCGTTCGTATGCAGAAGCTGCAGCGATTGCTCCACCTTCCCAACCACTGCCTCATTATCGACATTGCAACAAGGTGGAACTCCACCCTGCACATGGTGGAGCGGCTGTGCGAGCAGAGGCAGGCCATAATGCATTTGTGGGAGGATACACGGCCATGCACTTTGAGAGCAGACATGGAGTTGACAGGTGTGCAGTGGTCGAAGCTGAAAGACCTCTGTAAAGTCCTTTAGTGTTTTGAGGAATGCACACGGCTGGTAAGCGCAGACGACGCCATCCTAAGCATGAGCATCCCACTTATGCGTCTGCTCATGCAAACTTTGACGCACCTTAAGGAGCAGGCGTCTGCAGCCAATGTTGATGAGGAGGAAGAGGAGGAGGGAATCCTTGATGACATTCAGCCATTGTCTGCTCAGGGACCTCTCCTGGACGAGGTGGAGGAAGAAGAGGAGGAGGAGGATGATGATGGGGATGATTACTTAGGGGAGGAGGATGCATCTCGTGGGGCAAGTGAAAATGTTGGCGTGGCAAGGTCTGGTACAGGGTTTGTGCGTGACTGGAGGGATGTGGATTTGCCAGAAAGTGCTCCTCCAACCAGCACTCGCAGTGCATCATTGACACCGGGAACATTGGCCCACATGTCAGATTATGCCTTGCAGATCCTTAAAAGGGACCCCCGCATTGCCAAAATGATGAACGATGACAACTACTGGTTGGCCAGCATCCTGGATCCACGCTATAAAGGCAAATTACAAAACATCATGCCACAGGAGAACCTTGACCTAATATTGGCTAATAAACAAGCAACTCTTGCTGACAACTTTATCTTCCAAAAGGTAAGGGAGAAAACAAGGGGAACTGCTACCTTGGATCTAATCCTTATAAACAGGGAGGAAATGGTTGAGGAGGTAAAAGTGGCTGGGACCCTAGGAGGTAGCGACCATGCTATTTTAGAATTTTGGATTACTAGAGGTGGAAGACCTGTGAAGACTCAGACGTCAAGGTTAGATTTCAGAAAGGCAAATTTTAAGGGATTCAGAAAGAGAATTGGAGGGATCCAATGGCTGGATATCCTTAAAGACAAAAATGTCCAGGAAGGATGGGAAATCTTGAAAAATGAAATTCTCAAAGCACAGTTGTTAACAATTCCGAAAAGAGGGAAGAATAGGAAGCATTTAAGGAAACCAGGATGGATGAACACAGAACTTAAGCACATGCTAAAAAGGAAGAAAAAAATGTTTATAAAATGGAAAGAGGGAGACATATCTAAAGAAGAATATAATGCTGTCTGCAGAACCTGCAGGGCACAAATCAGATTATCTAAAGCTGAAAATGAACTGAGGCTTGCAAGAGATGTCAAAAGCAATAATAAAGGATTTTGGGGATATGTCAAAAGTAAAAGAAAAGTCAAAGATGCTATAGGATTTTTACAGGATGAAAATGATGAAATGGTAAGACAGGATGTTGAGAAGGCTGAACTTTTAAATTCCTATTTTGCATCTGTTTTCTCTCAGAAAGGAAATGCAACATCAACTGTTATTCACTGTCCTATTAAGGGAATAGAAGAATCCAGGATATCTATAAACAGAAAGATAGTGAGGAAACACTTAGCTAACCTAAATGAATTCAAGTCTCCAGGTCCAGATGAATTACACCCCAGAGTACTGAAGGAGATAGCAGAAGAAATTTTTGAACCCCTCTCCATAATCTTTGAAAATTCTTGGAGAACAGGAGAAGTGCCAGAAGACTGGAGAAGAGCAAATGTTGTTCCTATCTTCAAAAAGGGGAAGAAGGTGGACCCAGGCAACTATAGGCCGGTGAGTCTGACTTCTATACCAGGAAAGATCTTTGAACAAATTATTAAACAACATGTATGTCAATACCTGGATAAGAATGAAGTGATTAAACAGAGTCAGCATGGGTTTCTAACTAATAAGTCATGTCAGACTAACTTAATTTCCTTCTATGACGGTATCACTGATTGGGTGGATCAAGGAAATGCTGTAGATATAATATATCTTGACTTCAGCAAAGCATTTGACAAAGTCTCTCATACAATCCTTATTGAAAAAATGACTAAGTATGGAATTTACAAGGCAACTGTTAGGTGGATTCATAACTGGCTTAGTGATCGGACCCAAAGAGTGGTCGTAAATGGCTGCACATCCAGTTGGAAGAATGTCTCAAGTGGGGTACCACAGGGCTCTGTCCTGGGCCCTGTATTGTTCAACATCTTTATCAACGATTTAGATGAAGGAATTGAGGGTAAACTGATTAAATTTGCTGATGACACAAAGCTAGGAGGGATAGCTAATACTAGAGAAGAGAGAGAGAGGATTCAAAAAGATTTAAATAAACTGGAGAAGTGGGCAGCAACTAACAGAATGGTTTTTAACAGGGAGAAATGCAAAGTACTACATCTGGGCAATAAAAATGAAAAAAGCATATATAGAATGGGAGGAATAGGGCTAAGTGACAGCACATGTGAAAAAGACTTGGGTATACTAATAGATCACAGACTGAATATGAGTCAACAGTGTGATGCAGCAGCAAAAAAGGCAAATGCAATTCTAGGATGTATTAACAGAAGCATACAGTCTAGATCACGTGAAGTCATTATTTCCCTCTACTCCTCTTTGGTCAGACCTCATCTGGAATATTGTGTCCAGTTTTGGGCACCACATTTTAAAAAAGACATCAACAAACTGGAGCAAGTTCAGAAAAGAGCGACCAGAATGGTGACCGGTCTGCAAACCCTGTCTTATGAGGAAAGGTTGCAGGATTTGGGAATGTTTAGTTTGCAAAAGAGAAGACTGAGAGGAGACTTAATAGCTGTCTACAAATATCTAAAGGGCTGTCACATTGTAGAAGGATCAACTTTATTCTCATTTGCACAAGGAAAGACTAGAAGCAATGGGATGAAACTGAATGGGAAGAGACACAGATTAGATATTAGAAAAAACTTTTTGACAGTTAGAGTGATCAATGAGTGGAACAGGCTGCCACGAGAAGTGGTGAGTTCTCCTTCAATGGAAGTCTTCAAACAGAGGCTGGACAGACATCTGACTGGGATGATTTAGCGAATCCTGCTTTGAGCAGGGGGTTGGACCAGATGGCCCAGGAGGTCCCTTCCAACTCTACGATTCTATGATTCTATGATTCTCTGGTAAATCGGTTGCTTGAGGCATTCCCAGCACACAGCAGCGGTGATGGTTCTCACACGAGCCGTACGGGCCTGGGGCAGCTTGGCAGAGGTGTTCGTGGTGCACACAGCAGAAGTGGCGTTGGAGACAGGGGTTTCATGACAATGTTGTGGACTGATTTTTCAATTACCGCTCACACAACTGGTAATACTGCATCGATGGAAATTGACAGTAGACAGCAGTTGTCAACTATGGTTACAAACTACTTTTCCTCCCATATCGATGTTCTCCCACACAGGTCATTCCCCTTTGACTATTGGGCCGCTAAACTGGACACCTGGCCTGAATTGGCCCAATATGCCTTACAGGAGCTCGCTTGCCCAGCTGCAAGTGTGCTATCGGAAAGAGTCTTCAGTGCAGCTGGATCAATCCTGACAGAAAAAAGGACCCGTCTGTCAACCCAAAATGTGGATGATCTAACCTTCATTAAAATGAACCATGCATGGGTTTCCAAGGATTTTGTCCCACCTTCCCCTGATGACACATAGGGTGACAGAAAAATGGCTTGCTTTGGTCCATCTCTTCCTGGGACTTCACCTATTTTGCCTTTTGCATCAGCTGAATGTCCAACATCAACATATGCCACTTTCTAAAACTCCCTAACTGTGCTGCCTCCCCCCCATGGCCGGGGTCACCACCTAGCACATGACACCGTGCGAGTGCCGTTGCCCTGGACAGGTGGGTAGGCCGACTCTTGGGCGCGGGCACTGGCACAGGGTCCCTCATAGTGGAATCAAGTGTCTCTGACGGTGGTGGTGCACACCCGCCGTCAGACACCGCTGTACTATGAGGGGCCCAGTGCCAGTACCGACGCCCACGAGTGGGCCCCCCTTGCTTGGGCAGGGCCCCAGCATTTGTAATCTTAGCAATTTGCAATTTTACCTCTCCCTGCTCCTTCGCTGTGTAATCTGGGCCGTCAAATCCATACTGTGCCTGACACCGTCTGAGCCTGCCTCCTGATGTATAGACATATATTTTGAATGTGTACACTATCCATACATGTTATCAGGGGATACGGTACCCTTTCTAACCTTTGTGCAATCACGTGCAATCCATACTGGGCCTAACACCGTCTGAGCCTGCCTCCTGATGTATAGACATATATTTTGAATGTGTACGCTATCCATACATGTTATCTGGGGATACGGTACCCTTTCTAACCTTTGTGCAATCACGTGCAATCCATACTGGGCCTAACACCGTCTGAGCCTGCCTCCTGATGTATAGACATATATTTTGAATGTGTACGCTATCCATACATGTTATCTGGGGATACGGTACCCTTTCTAACCTTTGTGCAATCACGTGCAATCCATACTGGGCCTAACACCGTCTGAGCCTGCCTCCTGATGTATAGACATATATTTTAAATGTGTACGCTATCCATACATGTTATCTGGGGATACGGTACCCTTTCTAACCTTTGTGCAATCACGTGCAATCCATACTAGGCCTAACACCGTCTGAGCCTGCCTCCTGATGTATAGACATATATTTTGAATGTGTACGCTATCCATACATGTTATCTGGGGATACGGTACCCTTTCTAACCTTTGTGCAATCACGTGCAATCCATACTGGGCCTAACACCGTCTGAGCCTGCCTCCTGATGTATAGACATATATTTTGAATGTGTACGCTATCCATACATGTTATCTGGGGATACGGTACCCTTTCTAACCTTTGTGCAATCACGTGCAATCCATACTGGGCCTAACACCGTCTGAGCCTGCCTCCTGATGTATAGACATATATTTTGAATGTGTACGCTATCCATACATGTTATCTGGGGATACGGTACCCTTTCTCACCTTTGTGCAATCACGTGTAATCCATACTGGGCGTGAGAACGGCTGGCGAGCTGTTAAGCAAGCTACAGCACCTGTGGTTTGCACACGTAAGTTTTTCATTTTTTCAGGAATGACGGTTAGGCCTAATTCCGGAACTGCGGTTGACCTGCACTTACTGGGAAATCATCGTTCGCGGGTAATAATTGTAATCAGTGATCCCCATCACTAACGTTGTTCAGCGGGTTATCTGCACCTGTAAGCGACAAACGCTGGCCTTTTCAGTGTAGCGCACATGCAGCCACGGACATGTAAGGGCATGACACACCAGTTATTGGCCAATCTCATGTGCCAGAGCCTCACGTGTCCCTCTAGTAAGCCGGACTCGGACCGCGGGGCATGACGGAGTCTCGTTCGTTAACGGAATTAAGCTTGCAATGTGTGCATCTGTTCTGTAGCTGGCATGGTTGAGGTTTCCCAGGTGGAGTCGAATTTAACCGTAGGCTCCACTCCTGGTGGTGCCCTTCTGGACATTCCTTTAAGGTTCAGCTTTGCAACCATACTGCCCACGTAAAACAAACACTTTGCCTTCATGAACGCTGTTTGGAGGGTCATGACTCGTGGGAATAACGCCGCCCAATCAGTTAACCTGCTAGAGAGATCCTTCGTTGCTCCCAAGCATGACATCACACTCCCTAGGAGGAAGGTAATGCCACTGTGGCGACCGTACTCCTGGGGGCGACACAAGTGCACTGATGCCCAGCCACTGCTCAATGAATCTGCTGGTACATTGACCCAGACCACTACATTCCCCTCGCACGCTACACGGCCTGAATCTGACCCTGATGAAACTCAGGTTACCCTTCCCATATACAGTTCCATCTTACACAGTGACAAAGAGGAAGCTGCAGATGAAAGTGCAAGTTCGGCCCACCCGCCATCAGACACACCACCGTACTATCAGGGGCCCTGTGCCAGTGCCGTCGCCAACGAGTGGGCCCCCCCTGCTTGCTCAGGATCACAGCACTTGCAAGGTTGAAATACTGTGCAGTGAGATGGAAGATGGGGACGACGAGGAGTCCAGACTAGTACAGGGATTCCCTAGCGAGGAGACTTATTTGATTGTTTTCAATGTTGGGACAGCAATTTTTGGGGAGCACTATACTCTGGAGAATGATAGATGGGGCCCACCATACACTGGAACATTCCAAAGGTGGACATCAGACACTGGAGCAGCATTTACAGGGCCCATTATACACTAGAGCATTAGAAATGGGGCCCATTATGTTTGGAGCATTATTTGGGCCCATAAGACAGTGGAGCTTCATCCATGGGGACCAACATATACTGTAGCATTATGTGGAGCTCATCATATACTGTTTCAAACATTATATGGGACCAATGATTCTGTATGGAGAAATAGATGGGCCTCGTCATGAGATGTAAAAAGTGAAGTATTTTTCATTGTACTATACCGCTATTTCTCTGCCGTATCGGAGCATGACGAGTTGTGGTATTATGTGTTAAAGGGGCGCTCTTTCGCCCAGGGCACATGAAAACCTGGAGCCAGCCCTACCCCCCCACAACTTTAGCCAAATAACCCCCATTTTTCAGTGCGTAACTTGTATTATGAAGTTAATTAAGGTTGACAAGCTTAAGTAAGAAGAATTGATGCTTTTGGCATTCAAATGGGCACTGTAGGTGTGTTTCCTGTCCTCCTCTCACTGCCGACTTTTATTCCCCATTGACTTACATTGGGTTTCGTGTTTCGGGACGACCCCGACTTTTCCCTATAATCGGACGATCTTGCTCGACCCGACTTTTGGAAAAGTCGGGTTTCACGAAACGAAACTCGACCCTAAAAAACCAAAAGTCGCTCAACTCTATTGGGGATCGATCTAAATTTTTGAGTTTCAAAAATAATTGTAAATTATTTTTTGCCTTGAAGCCTAACTCATCAGGGAGCTCCACGCAGCAGGTTAAAATTGTCATCTCTTTGCTGCGTGGAGATCCCCAGGATTGGGCGTTTTCTTTGAAACCAGATGATCCTATTCTGACTAATGTGAACGCATTCTTTCAAGCTTTGGGGTTGTTGTATGACGAACCTAATGCTATTGATCAGGCTGAAAAGACCCTGTTGGCATTGAACCAGGGTCGAGATTCTGCAGAGTTGTACTGTCAAAAGTTCCGAAAGTGGGCGGTCCTTACTACCTGGAATGATAATGCCTTGGCTGCTCTCTTTCGGAAGGGTTTGTCAGAAGCCGTAAAAGATACTATGGTGGGATTTCCTGTTCCCTCTGGACTGGACGATTCTATGTCATTAGCCATTCAGGTTGATCGGCGTTTACGTGAAGGCAGGACTGCACGAGAGGTGTTGCCACCGGTTGAACAGACGTCTGAACCTATGCAATGTGATAGAGTTTTGTCTAAGGCGCAACGTCAGGAGTTCAGAAGGCGTAATAAGCTGCATTTTTTCTGTGGAGATGCCTCGCATATTATTTCTGTTTGTCCTAAACGAGAGAAACGCTTTGCACACACGTTTTCTGTTGGTGGTGTTCAACCTAAGTTTCTTCTGGCAATTACTCTGATCTGCTCCCTGTCCACATTTTCCGCCAAGGCTTTTGTGGATTCGGGAGCAGCGCTAAACCTAATGGACTTGGATTTTGCTAAACGTTGTGGATTTCCGATGACACCTCTGTAGACGCCTATTCCTTTGAGTGGGATTGATGCTACTCCTTTGGCTAAAAATAAACCTCAGTTTTGGACCCAGGTGGTCATGCGAGTCGCCCCAGACCATCAAGAAAATTGCAGATTTTTGGTGTTACATGGTCTGCATGATGCTGTTGTTCTGGGGTTTCCCTGGTTGCAAATTCATAATCCAGTTCTGGATTGGAAATCTGTGTCTGTGGTGAGTTGGGGTTGTCGGTGCGCCTTTAGTGAGGCTCCAGTTTTTTCCACCTCTCCTCAGTCACATGATGTTCCTGACTATTTGGCAGACTGTTATGATGTATTTGTTAGGCGTCGGACTCCTGGCACTGCACAGCGGGAATCCAGAGCCAGACATCTTGCGGTCTCTTATTCTCCTCCGACCGCTCAGACTCGTGCTCAGCAATCACAGCAAGCCAGGCATTTCCCTCAGACTCGTTCTGTGAGCCTGGATGTTGCTGTCACCTCTGGTGCAGCAATGGTAGCGCAACCTGCTTTGCAGGGAACTGCTCCAGAGGCTAAGTCCTCGTGCCGTGCTACTGGGCATGCCCGCAACTTGTTCTCTCAGTGGAGAGCAGGGGTCACATGTGCAGGTCCTATGTCGGATCTGATTGGTCCTTCCCAAAGTACTGGAAGGTCCCGGAAGCGCATGGCTATAAAAAGCCCGCATGGCGGCTTGGCCATGCGCTAGTGTAGCATGTTATTCTGTGTGTGTATGGTGATGGATGTATGGACTGGTGTCTGACTCATTATGAAACCCCTACCCTCTGATATTACGAGTGGTGACCGAGTGTGAATAGTCAGCTCCAGGGTTGTGGCAAGCTACACACCACTTGCTCCACACCTACACTAGCGTCCGTCGGTGCCCGGTCCTCGGCGCCGACGCTTGCGGCTTTTCTCTGCCGCTGCGCTGTAGTAACAGCAACTATTGGTGTTCGCGGCTGCGACGCCACACGCAGGCCTCTGTGACGCTAACAGGGCCTGTGCCTTTGCTTTAGCGTTCTCCAAGCGACTCTGTGTTTGTACGGAGTCGCCCTTAGCGTTCGGGTGACGTTAACCCGAGCGCAGTCCCGCACCTACTAGGTGCATCTGCCATTGTTCAGCAGCGGTCTTGTCACCTACCGCACGGTGGACCCCGGGCGGCAAACGCACCTACTATTATTTATATTTGGTGCGTTCCACCGACCTTAACACTACACTAGCGCCAGGGTCTGGCTGGCAATGGCAGACGTGCAGCAGCTGCAGCGCCACATTCGGCAGCTGGAGAGCAGGTTGGCGGCTATTGAGAGCACCAACTCAGCTGCGAATGCTGCGCTAGCTGCTGCTCAGACAGTCGCTGAGGCTGTCTCACGTGCGCCCACACTTTTGCCCTTGCCGACAATGTCTCGCCTGCCGCTCCCCGATAAGTTTTCGGGTGATAGTGCCTCCTTTAGGGGATTCGTTAGTCAGTGCTCCATTCAGCTGGAGTTGCTGGCTGCACGGTTTCCTACAGAGCGGGCTAAGGTGGGATTTATTGTCTCCCTGTTGTCTGGCCGGGCATTACAGTGGGCCACGCCATTGTGGGAACGTGATGATCCCGTGGTACAGGGAGCTGCTCAGTTCCTCGCGGCTCTGAAGCAAGTCTTCTTGGGACCACGGGTCACACACGATACGGCTCTCCAACTGTTATCCTTAACACAAGGGTCACTTTCGGTTAGCCATCATGCTGTCCAGTTTCGGACACTGGCTTCCGAGTTAGAGTGGCCGGACAAAGTGTTGGTCCCGGTGTTTTGGAGAGGCCTGGCTGAGCACGTAAAAGATGCTCTAGCTACTAGGGAAATTCCCACAAGTCTGGAGGAGTTGATCGCCGTTTCCACCCGCATTGATGTCCGCTTCACGGAGCGCGGGTTGGAACGAGCGCAATCCAGACGTAGGGTTAATTAGGCTCCCACCTTTACCGAGCCGCTGATATATCCCGCACAGGAGCTCCCTTCCTCTGAGCCTATGGAGGTGTCTCGCACCGGCACTAAGTCACGTCCGATGCGAAGCCCTGTGCGCTGTTATCAGTGCCGACAGGTTGGCCACTTGGCTGGCACATGCCCTCAGCGGCGAAAAGACGACCACGTTCAGTGGCCGTAGGTGGTGGTCAATCCAAGGTGGGACCCTTTGCACCCAAACCGGTGTTCCGGGGTACGTTAGATAGTGGGTCCTCAACCTGGGAGGCAGACGTCACCCTGGATTCCGGGGCCGAGGGGAGCTTTATGTCCTCGACTTTTGCCCAGAGACACACTATCCCTCTGGTGTTACTCTCCCAACCTCTGACCATTAGGGTGGTAAATGGGGCACCGTTACCGTCTCAGGTGACCCATCAGACAGCCCCACTCGGACTCTCTATTTCACCCTCACATCAGGAGACTCTGTCCCTTCTTATTATGCCCAATGGTATCGATCAGGTGCTCCTCGGAGTTCCCTGGCTTCGTTGCCACTACCCTCATATTGACTGGGCTTCGGGGAAGATACTGGGCTGGGGCAAGGACTGTGAGGGAAGGTGCCTGAGGGGCAGCGTTCAGGTGGCTTCCACTGAAGTGCCTGCGGATCTCTCCGCGCTCCCCAAACCCTACCACCAGTACTCGGACGTCTTCTCTAAGAAGTCTGCGGAGACGCTCCCGCCGCACCGTTCCTATGATTGCCCGATTGATCTCCTGCCAGGCACAGAGCCTCCCTGAGGCTGTGTTTACCCCTTATCACTCCCTGAGACGGAGGCTATGTCCCAATATATCCAGGAGAACCTGGCTAGGGGTTTCATCAGAAAATCTGTGTCACCGGCTGGTGCAGGGTTCTTCTTTGTACAGAAGAAGAACGGAGAGTTACGCCCCTGCATTGACTACCGAGGTCTCAATGCTATCACGGTTAAAAACAAATACCCCCTACCGTTGATCTCGGAGTTATTTGACAGGTTGCGGGGGGCCCGGATCTTTACTAAATTAGATCTGCGGGGTGCATACAACCTGATCCGCATTCGCGAAGGAGACGAATGGAAGACAGCTTTTAATACCAGGGATGGCCATTACGAATACCTGGTTATGCCCTTTGGCCTTTGTAATGCGCCAGCTGTCTTCCAAGACTTTGTCAACGACGTCTTCCACGACATGCTCTCTACCTCGGTGGTGGTCTATCTGGATGACATACTCATCTTTTCGCCAGATTTGATCACCCACCGGAGAGACGTCTGCAGGGTCTTCGACCGTCTGTGGGCGAACTCGCTATTTGCCAAGCTGGAGAAGTGCCAGTTTGAGCAGGAGTCCTTGCCGTTCCTGGGCTATATCATCTCGGCCCAGGGGCTGGCCATGGATCCTGCCATACTACAAGCGGTAATGGACTGGCAGGAACCCCATTCCCTCAAAGCGGTGCAGCGCTTTTTGGGGTTCGTGAATTACTACCGCCAGTTCATACCACACTTTTCCACACTGGTGGCTCCTTTGGTTGCACTCACCAAGAAAGGAGCTAACCCCAATGCTTGGTCATAACATGTCTCCAAGGCCATCTCGGCTATAAAATCACATTTTGCTGGCGCTCCCATATTACATCGTCCCGATGTGGATAAGCCGTTTATCCTTGAGGTAGACGCTTCTTCCGTCGGTGCAGGAGCAGTCCTTTATCAAAAGGATGCTCAAGGTCGGAAGCATCCCTGCTTCTTCTATTCCAAGACCTTCTCACCAGCGGAGAAAAATTACTCCATCGGCGACAGGGAGCTGCTAGCCATGAAGTTGGCTTTTTCTGAGTGGAGACATCTCCTGGAGGGAGCCCGGTTTCCCTTTCAGGTATATACGGACCATAAAAACCTGGTCTATCTACAGACGGCCCAACGCCTGAATTCCCGTCAGGCCAGGTGGTCGCTCTTCTTTTCCCGATTCTGCTTCACCCTCCACTACCTCTCTGGAGAGAGGAACGTCCGTGCGGATGCTCTCTCACGTTCAGTGGTCTCAGCAGAAGAAGGAGAAGCTGAGCCTCGGTTAATTCTCCCGCCGGAGAGTTTTACGACCGTGGCCCCAGTTGCTCTCGAGTCGGTACCACCAGGCAAGACCTTGGTGCCTCCTCAGCTACGGCCGGAGGTCCTCGCCTGGGCACATGCCTCCAGGGTGGGTGGCCATTTTGGTAATAAACGGACCGCCGAACTCCTGGCAAGGTCATATTGGTGGCCACATATGGCTCGAGATCATAGAATCATAGAATCATAGAATCATAGAATCGTAGAGTTGGAAGGGACCTCCTGGGCCATCTGGTCCAACCCCCTGCTCAAAGCAGGATTCGCTAAATCATCCCAGTCAGATGTCTGTCCAGCCTCTGTTTGAAGACTTCCATTGAAGGAGAACTCTCGTGGCAGCTTGTTCCACTCATTGATCACTCTAACTGTCAAAAAGTTTTTTCTAATATCTAATCTGTGTCTCCTCCCATTCAGTTTCATCCCATTGCTTCTAGTCTTTCCTTGTGCAAATGAGAATAAAGTTGATCCTTCTACAATGTGACAGCCCTTTAGATATTTGTAGACAGCTATTAAGTCTCCTCTCAGCCTTCTCTTTTGCAAACTAAACATTCCCAAATCCTGCAACCTTTCCTCATAAGACAGGGTTTGCAGACCGGTCACCATTCTGGTCGCTCTTTTCTGAACTTGCTCCAGTTTGTTGATGTCTTTTTTAAAATGTGGTGCCCAAAACTGGACACAATATTCCAGATGAGGTCTGACTAAAGAGGAGTAGAGGGAAATAATGACTTCACGTGATCTAGACTGTATGCTTCTGTTAATACATCCTAGAATTGCATTTGCCTTTTTTGCTGCTGCATCACACTGTTGACTCATATTCAGTCTGTGATCTATTAGTATACCCAAGTCTTTTTCACATGTGCTGTTGCTTAGCCCTATTCCTCCCATTCTGTATATGCTTTTTTCATTTTTATTGCCCAGATGTAGTACTTTGCATTTTTCCCTGTTAAAAACCATTCTGTTAGTTGCTGCCCACTTCTCCAGTTTATTTATATCTTTTTGAATCCTCTCTCTTCTCTAGTATTAGCTATCCCTCCTAGCTCTGTGTCATCAGCAAATTTAATCAGTTTACCCGCAATTCCTTCATCTAAATCATTGATAAAGATGTTGAACAATACAGGGCCCAGGACAGAGCAAGGAATGTCAAGGAATACGTGCAAGCATGTGTTTCGTGTGCTCGGAACAGAACCTCTAGACAGAGGCCGGCGGGGCTGTTGTTTCCCCTGCCAGTGGCGGATAGACCTTGGGAGATGGTTGGCATGGATTTCATAGTTGGCCTGCCCAAGTCTGGTGGCAGTACGGTCATCTGGGTGGTCACCACTCGCACGCCTGCCTTCCACTCGAGGTCTGGCCACCTTGTTCATTAAGCACGTATTCCGTTTACATGGCATGCCGGACAAAATTGTGAGTGACCATGGTCCCCAGTTTGCGTCTCGGTTTTGGAGGGAGCTCTGCAGTTTACTCAGCATCGAGCTAAATCTATCCTCTGCTTACCATCCCGAGACGAATGGCTTGGTCGAGAGAGCCAATCAGACCTTGGTCACCTATTTACGGCATTTTGTCTCTGCCAGGCAGGATGACTGGGCATCCTTGCTACCTTGGGCTGAATTTGCCCTAAACAATGCGGTGGCTGATTCCACTGGTCAGACGCCCTTTCTCCTAAACTATGGTCAACATCCACGCGTCCCTGTCCCGATGCCAGTGTCCTCCACCGACTCCAGGGTGGCAGACTGGGCAGTGGAGGCCCGGGACATTTGGGATCGCACTCAGGATGCTATCCGGGCATATAAAGAAAGGATGAGGGCGTCCGCCGACACGCATCAGCGGCCCGCGCCAAGCTTCTCCCCTGGCGACATGGTATGGCTCTCCACCCGAAACATTAAACTGCGGGACAAGTCTCCCAAGTTCGCACTGCGATACATTGGACCATTCAAGGTCCTCGAGCGACTTAGCTCGGTGGTCTACCGCCTGGCTCTTCCTCCACATTTGGCCATTTCGGACATGTTCCATGTGTCCCTCCTCAAACCAGTTCACATGGTCCGGTTTTCTGAGTCATCTGCTGGGTCATCAGACTTATCGTCTGATGAGTTTGAGGTTAACACCATCGTGGGGCGCAGATTTGTCTGTGGCAAAAAATTTTCTTTGGTGGACTGGAAGGGTCATGGTCTCAAGGCTCGGACCTGGGAGCCGTTGGAAAACATTCATTCACCGCTCCTGATGGCAGCCTTTGAGCGCAGTGAGGCTCAGAGGGGGGGGCCCTAGGAGGGGGGGTAATGTTAGGCGTCGGATTCCTGGCACTGCACAGCGGGAATCCAGAGCCAGACATCCTGCGGTCTCTCATTCTCCTCCGACCGCTCAGACTCGTGCTCAGCAATCACAGCGAGCCAGGGATTTCCCTCAGACTCGTTCTGTGAGCCTGGATGTTGCTGCCACCTCTGGTGCAGCAATGGTAGCGCAACCAGCTTTGCAGGGAACTGCTCCAGAGGCTAAGTCCTCGTGCCGTGCTACTGGGCATGCCCACAACTTGTCCTCTCAGTGGAGAGCAGGGGTCACATGTGCAGGTCCTATGTCAGATCTGATTGGTCCTTCCCAAAGTACTGGAAGGTCCCGGAAGCGCATGGCTATAAAAAGCCCGCATGGCGGCTCGGCCATGCGCTAGTGTAGCATATTATTCTGTGTGTGTATGGTCATGGATGTATGGACTGGTGTCTGACTCATTATGAAACCCCTACCCTCTGATATTACGAGTGGTGACCGAGTGTGAATAGTTAGCTCCAGGGTTGTGGCAAGCTACACGCCACTTGCTCCACACCTACACTAGCGTCCGTCGGTGCCCGGTCCTCGGCGCCGACGCTTGCGGCTTTTCTCTGCCGCTGCGCTGTAGTAACAGCAACTATTGGTGTTCGCGGCTGCGACGCCACACGCAGGCCTCTGTGACGCTAACAGGGCCTGTGCCTTTGCTTTAGCATTCTCCAAGCAACTCTGTGTTTGTACGGAGTCGCCCTTAGCGTTTGGGTGACGTTAACCCGAGCGCAGTCCCGCACCTACTAGGTGCATCTGCCATTGTTCAGCAGCGGTCTTGTCACCTACCGCACGGTGGACCCCGGGCGGCGAACGCACCTACTATTATTTATATTTGGTGCGTTCCGCCGACCTTAACAGTATTTAGTGAGAATGAGTCTGCGTCCTTGCCTCCTCATAGGAGTTATGACTGTGCAATTGAACTAAGCCCGGGGTGTAAATTTCCCAAGGGTCGGCTCTTCAATTTATGTGTACCCGAGCACGAGGCTATGCGGTCCTATATTAAGGAGGCGTTGGAGAAGGGTCATATTAGACCATCCTCTTCACACTTAGGTGCCGTTTTTTTTTTGTGGCCAAAAAGGATGGTTCTTTAAGGCCTTGTATTGATTATCGTGCCCTCAATAAAATTACTATTAAATATCAGTATCCGTTACCCCTGATTTCGGATCTATTCTCTAGAGTTAGAGGTGCTTGCTGGTTTACCAAGCTTGACCTCAGGGGGGCGTATAATCTTATCCGCATTAAGCAGGGGGATGAATGGAAGACGGCGTTTAATACTCCAGAGGGACATTTTGAGTACCTGGTGATGCCTTTTGGGCTCACTAATGCCCCTTCTGTCTTCCAGTGCTTCATGAACGATATTTTCCGAGACGTTGTCAATAAATTTTTGATTATCTATCTGGATGATATTTTGATCTTCTCCAAGGATTGGGATTCTCATGTGGAACATATTCGGACTGTGTTCCGGATCTTGAGGGAGAATTCCCTGTATGTCAAAGGATCGAAATGCCTTTTTGGAGTACAGAGGATTTCATTTTTGGGATTTATTTTGTCTCCGTCAACTATTGAAATGGACCCGGACAAGGTACAGGCCATTTATGATTGGGTTCAGCCCACTTCTTTGAAAGCCCTCCAGAAGTTTTTGGGTTTTGCTAATTTTTATCGGAAATTTATAGCAAAATTTTCTAGTATTGCCAAGCCATTGACTGATCTGACTAGGAAGGGTGCTGATGTGTTGAATTGGTCTCCGGAGGCTGTTGTTTCCTTTCAGGAGCTGAAGCAAAGATTTACCTCTGCCCCGGTTTTGCTGCAACCTGATGTCTCATTCCCGTTCCAGGTAGAGGTGGATGCTTCTGAGATTGGTGCAGGAGCTGTTTTGTCTCAAAAGGATCCTGTAACATCTAAAATGAATCCCTGTGCTTTCTTTTCCCGAAAGTTCTCTCCATCTGAACGTAACTATGATGTGGGGAATCGGGAACTGTTGTCCATGAAATGGGCATTTGAGGAGTGGAGACATTGGTTGGAGGGAGCTAAACATCAAGTTGTGGTCCTCACTGACCACAAGAATTTGATTTACCTAGAGTCGGCTAAACGCTTGAACCCTAGACAGGCTAGGTGGGCCTTGTTTTTTACACGTTTTGATTTTGTGGTCTCTTTTCTTCCTGGAACTAAGAATGTCAAGGCTGACGCCCTCTCTAGGAGTTTCTTTGCTGATTCTCCTGTGGTGACCAAGCCTGCTACCATCTTAGGCGATGGGGTAGTTCTTTCTGCCATCTCGCCCGATTTGAGACTTGCTCTGCAAGAGTTCCAGGAGAACAAACCTGAGCGTTGTCCCAGTGGAAAGTTGTATGTTCCTGACCAGTGGAAGAAGAGAGTGATGTCTGAAGTTCATTGCTCTGCATTGGCTGGTCATCCAGGTATTTTTGGTACTAGAGATCTGGTGAATTGCTCTTTTTGGTGGCCCACCTTGTCTCATGATGTCAGGAATTTTGTGCAGTCCTGTGGGACTTGCTCCCGGTCTAAATCTTGTTCTCGCTCTAGTGGGTTGTTGATGCCTTTGCCGGTCCCCAGGAGGCCATGGACCCATATTTCAATGGATTTCATCTCTGATATGCCAGTCTCTCAAAGAATGACTGTTATTTGGGTGATTTGTGATAGGTTCTCTAAGATGGTTCATCTTGTACCACTCCCTAAGTTGCCATCTTCCTCTGAGTTGGTGCCCCTGTTTTTGCAACAGGTGGTTCGCTTACACAGGATTCCTGAGAACATTGTATCTGACAGAGGAGTTCAGTTTGTGTCTAGATTTTGGAGGACCTTCTGTTCCAAGCTGGGAATTCAGTTGTCCTTCTCCTCTGCTTTTCACCCTCAGACCAATGGGCAGACAGAGAGAACAAACCAGACCTGGGAGTCGTATTTGAGATGTTTTATTTCCGCTGATCAGGATGATTGGGTTTCATTTTTGCCCTTGGCCGAATTTGCTTTAAATAATAGAGCTAGTTCTGCCACTTTGATGTCACCTTTTTTTTGTAACTTTGGGTTTCATCCTCGATTTTCTTCAGGGCAGGTGGAGCCTTCTGCCTGCCCAGGTGTTGACACTGTGGTGGAGAGAATGCACCAGATCTGGGACCAAGTGGTGGATAAGTTATCTCTCTCCCAGGAAAAGGCCCAGCGGTTTTCCAATCGACATAGGACCATTGGTCCCCAGTTTAAGATTGGTGATATGGTGTGGTTATCATCAAAAAATATCGCTATGAAGGTGGCTTCTCCTAAGTTTAAGCCTAGATTTATTGGACCTTACAAGATTTTGGAGATTATTAATCCGGTCTCTTTTCGTTTGGCTCTTCCTGTCACATTTAAAATCCATAATGTGTTCCATAAGTCCTTGTTGAAGAGGTTTATTGAACCAGTTGTTCCTGGGGTGGCACCTCCAGACCCTGTATTGGTTGAAGGTAACATGGAATATGAGGTAGAGAAAATACTGGATTCCCGTCTGGCTAGACAGAGACTCCAGTATTTGGTTAAGTGGAAGGGTTATGGTCAGGAGGATAATTCCTGGGTCTCTGCCTCTGATATTCATGCCAAAAGATTGGTTTGTGCCTTTCATCGGGCTCACCCTGATCGCCCTGGTGGCGTGGTTGAGGGTTCGGTGACCCCTCCTCAAGGGGGAGGTACTGTTGTGAGTTCATTTTCCCCTTCATCACTGAGGTCTGGTGAACTCCCTATTCTGGTAAAGGAAGGTAATGAGCCTGATTATCAGGCACCTGAGCCTAATGAGGATGACTGGCTGAGTGGAGTCACGGATTGGATATAAGGCTACCGACGCCCTTCTGCCCTGCGGGTGATTTCTCTGTGGACTTCTAGGACACCAGTCTGTTTCCTGCTCCTCTAAAGCTCAGTTTTCTGCTTTGCCTGTTAGCATTTGTGTTTTGTTTTTGTTTTCCTTGCTTTTCTGGATTCTGCCATTCCCTGCTGGGGTGAGCTGAATCTCCTTTTGCCGGTTGCTCTGTCTTCAGAATATTCCTGAGTACTGACATAGCTTTTTTGAAGCCTAGCGTCTTCAGGGCCTTTTTCACTGTCAGTCTGTTGGCTCATATTTTCATAGGGTTTTTCACGGATTGCAGACAGCAGCCTTCCTGTCCTTTCCTATCTAGTTAGCTTGGGCCCCGTCTTTGCTCAGTCTATCTTTCTGTCTGTGTTAGTGTTTTCATCTTGCTTCACCGTCATTATATGTTGGGGGCTGCCTATTGCTTTGGGGTCTGCTCTGGGGCAGTTTAGATTTCCCCTTTCTTTCTTTAGGCCTATTTAATTCTCCGGCTGTGATCGAGGGGTCTAGGGCATCGTAGGAACCCCCCACGGCTATTGTTAGTTGTTGTGGATAGGATCAGGGGTCTGCAATCCGATAGCTGCCAACCTCTCTGGTTTTTCTGGACTTTGCTAGCATTTCTGTTTTTGCTTCCTACGGTGACTCAATCATAACAGACATGTGATCATTGGCGCCAATTTTTTGAATCATGGATGTATATAATCTGTGACAGCTCTATCTGTTCATATATGTCATCCCCTGAGGAAGAAGTGGTATACACTTCGAAACGTGTTGGGAAATAAACAGTTAATGTTTCTCATAACCCGGATTCGTGAATTTGTCAAGCAGCGCACTGAAGTCCATGAATTTATTCCAGAAAAATCTGAAGTTCTGGCGGTCACGGAGTTGACCTTTGGACGTGCAGCAAGCTGACTACGGATCTTATATGCCTGAACCACTCCTGGAAAGGGTGAGTGAATTTTTATTCATTCTTCTAACAATATCCCGGATAAGACCCTATTGCGCTTTTTGTTCCTGTAGTTTATTTGCAATTTAAATGAGAGGGTCTCCTAGACTTGTAATGCCCATACACTAAGTGTATGGGCTGGCAAACATTTGCCCCTGTGGGGTACACCTCAACCTTTTTCATGACAATTATTTTACGGCCAACATAACCACCCACCCTTGTCAAGAATTCAACACTGGCTGTAGCAGCACGGAACACGTTAACCCTGGTGATCTAGTGGCAGTGGATGATGAGACTTGGAGGAAGGCCTCATTAAAAAATACGCCCAATTTAAAGGAGCAGGTCTCCTAGACTTGTAATGCCCTTACACTTAGGTTGGCAAACATTTTCCCCTGTGGGGTACACCTCAACCTTTTTCATAACCATTATTTTAAAGCCAGCATAACCACCCACCCTTGTTAAGAATTCAACACTGGCTGTAGCAGCATGGAACACGTTAACCTTGGTGATTGAGTGGTGGTGGATGATGAGACGTGGAGTAAGGCCTCATTAAACAATATGCCCAATTTAAAGGAGCGGGTCTAGACTTGTAATGCCCATACACTAAGTATATGGGCTGGCAAACATTTGCCCCTGTGGAGTACACCTCAACCTTTTTCATAACAATTAATTTATGGCCAGCCTAACCACCCACCCTTGTTAAGAATTCAACACTGGCTGTAGCAGCACAGAACATGTTAACCAAAAAGGGGACAAAAACTGACCTTGGAAATTATAGGCCAGTGAGCTTAATCTCTACTGTGGGTAAAATCCTGAAGGGTTTTCTAAGAGATACTATATTGGAGTATCTGAAGAAGAATAACCTCATGACCCAATATCAACATGGGTTTACAAGGGACCGTTTCTGTCAGACTAATCTGATAAGATTTTATGAAGAGGTAAGTTCTGGTCTAGACCAATGAAATGCAGTGGACGTGGTGTACATGGACTTTTCAAAAGCTTTTGATAGGGTGCCACACAAACTACTATCAAATTAATGTCCACGATAAAGGTCAAATGGCACTTCAAACTCAGAATGAACAACACTAATCCTTTCTTACCATGAGAAGGAAAAAGCTGAAGAGATCCATAAAATAATCATATTTATTTAAATCTGATATTAAAACCAAAAAAATATATAAATAAGCAAAATTCCTCAAAGCAAAGGACTGGACAGCTCATGTATAAATCCATATATTCAATAATACATGATTGTATATATAAGACATAGACATATCTGCCACAATATCCTCCAAAATGTTAAGTGCTGACATACCACAATGTTAATATGTTGTAAAAGTGCATAGCACAAAAATGATACTACTATGGGATATGCATATTCAGTAAATGAAAAAGAAAGGGGATTTTAAGGCGTGAACTCTGCTTTTAAATATATGAAAAAATCTGAACACTAAGAAGGCACAGTCTAATCTCAGCCACCATGGATAGAAACATATGTATAAACACCATACAGGGCTAGATGAGTGAACGCTCCATATACCCACATTATAATGAAGAAATCAAATGGAAAAAAGGTTTTAACCATAAAGAGGCAAAACGATTCACCTGGTGTAGAGCTGAAGTATCCGTCCAGATGCCCCGATGCTCGTTTCACCACTCGGCTTCTTCCTTTTTTCCGTAAGAAAGGATTAGGATTAGTGGTGCCACACAAAAGGTTGATACATAAAATGAGAACAATGGGGAAAGGGGGATAGGGGGAAATATGTGTAAGTGGGTTAAGAGCTGGCTAAGGAATAGGAAACAAAGGGTGGTTATTAATGGAGCACACTCGCATTGGGTCATGGTTAGCAGTGGGGTACCACAGGGGTCAGTACTGGGCCCGCTTCTTTTTAACATATTTATTAATGACCTTGTAGGGAGCATAGAGAGTAGAATTTCAATATTTACAGATGACACTAAACTCTGCAGGGTAATCAATACAGAGGAGGACAATTTTATATTACAGGAGGATTTAAGTAAACTAGAAGCTTTGGCTGATAAATGGCAAATGAGCTTTAATGGGGATAAATGTAAGGTCAAAAAATGTGCTAAATTGTAAAACACTGGACAAAACTGTCACTGAAAAAGACCTGGGTGTATGGGTGGACGACAAACTCACATTTAGTGGCCAGTGTCAGGCAGCTGCTGCAAAGGCAAATAAAATAATGGGATGCATTAAAAGAGGCATAGATGCTCATGAGGAGAACATATTTTACCTCTATACAAGTCACTAGTGCGACCACACTTAGAATATTGTGTACAGTTCTGGTCTCCGGTGTATAAGTAAGACAAAGCTGAACTGGAGAGAGTGCAGAGAACAGCGACCAAGGTTATTAGGGAACTGGGGGGGTCTGCAATACCAAGACAAGTTATTACAATTGGGGTTATTTAGTTCGGAAAAACGAAGGCTTAGGGGTGATCTTAGGGGTGATCTTATTACAATGTATAAATATATGCAGGGACAGTACAAATGTTGGCTAATGTGTCAATCACTGTCAATCATAAGACCCCCGGCAGGCCCGCACAGACCACCGGCAGCCGGCACAAGGCCCCCGGCAGGCCCATACAGACCCCCGGCAGGCCAGCACAGACCCCCGGCAGGCCTGCACAGACCACCGGCAGCCGGCACAGACCCCCCGAGAGGCCCGCACAGACCACCGGCAGCCGGCACAGGCACCCGGCAGGCCCCCACAGACCCACGACAGTCGGCACAGACCCCCTGCAGTCGGCCCAGACCGCGCATCATGATGACGTCATTTCAGCAGCCAATCACAGCCATGCCAATAGTTAACATGCCTAACAGGATGTGCCCACACTTCTGAGGATTCCCATTGGCTGACTCAAATCGAGCAGGCTGATAGCTTTATGGGAACTTCCGATTCCGGTATCCGATACGAAAAAAATCAGAAGTCAGTATCGGTATTCCGATACAGCTAATATCGGCAGATACCCGATACTTGCGGTATCGGAAAGCTCAACACTACTCCTCAGTAAAGTCAGTATCCTCTGTGCAATTTTTTCATATACGCCAATATTGCCCGTATGGAATGTTCTGAATCCACTTGGGTAGATGACCACTGCTGAAACTAAGGTCGCTGTTCACATCTACTTCTTTAAAATGTGTGGTGGTGAAAAATCGTCCCAATTTGTCACCATGTACCAACAGGTCCAGGAACTGGATGGACGTAGTGGAGGTATTAGCTGTGAAGCGGAGGCCCCAGGCATTCAAATTTAGATTGCGGATGAATTCAAGAGCTTCCTCCTCGTTGCCGGTCCAGATAATGAACAGATCTATAAGGCGTCGATAAAAGGCTATTTTGCCAAATGCCAGGTTGGATTGCGCGCTGAAGAGATTCAAATGCCCCCATGAAGAGATTTGCATAACTGAGGGCAAATCTCGTGCCCATCGCGCAGCCCTTGACGTGGCGAAAGAAGGAATGTTCAAAAGAAAACACATTATTATTAAGCACAAAATGAATAGCATTTTTTAGAAATTCCCTTTGAAGAGGGGGCAATAATGCATCAGTGGAAAGGAATTGGTCTACAGCAGGGGTGGGGAACCTCTGGCCTGCGGGCCACATGCGGCCCACAGTGACTTTTCATGCAGCCCGCGGGCAGGTCCCTGGAGTCCCCAATGCTCAGGCAGCAGATGTATCCTGTCAGCTGCAGGCCCTTTAACCCCCAAGAGTACGGCACGCAGCGTTCATTACAAAATGCTGCCTGCCCTGCACATGAATGATGATGTCATCTGGGTGGGTGGGGTTAGTGTCTGGGTGGGCGGGATTAGCGCCTAATGCTCTCCCGTTCACATGTCCCGGAAGAGGAGATGCTGCCAGAGAGTTCACAGTGATCTCTGTGCATGCCCGCAGCTCTCTGCCTCCCCGGGGATCTCTGTGCTGGCAGCTGTGTGCTTTTCTACTTGTAATCTGTGCCCCTCAGCTATGTGTCCCCCCAGCTATGTAGCTATGTGCCCCCCCAGCTATGCAGCTATGTGCCCCCCAGCTATGTTTCCACATGTGATCTGTGCCCCCAACCTATATATACCCCCTGTGATCTGTGCCACCCCAGCTATATGCCCCCTGTGATCTCTGTGCCCTCCATCTATGTGCCCCCCAGCTGTTTCCCGATGTGATATCTATGCCCCCTGTGATCTGTGCCCTCCACTTATATGCCCCCTGTTATCTCTGTGCCCCCAGCTATGTTTCCACATGTGATCTGTGCCCCCCACCTATATATACTCCCAGTGATCTGTGCCCTCCAGCTATGTGCCCCCTGTGATCTGTGCCACCCCAGCTATATGCCCCCCTGTGATCTCTGTGCCCTCCATCTATGTGCCACCCCAGATGTTTCTCCATGTGATATCTATGCCCCCTGTGATCTGTGCCCTCCAGCTATATGCCCCCCATGAGCTCTGTGCCCCCAGCTATGTGCACCCCTGTGATATCTTTGGCTCCCAGCTTCGTGTCCCCTGTGATATATGTGCCCCCTGTGATTTTTTTCCTGTGATCTGTGCCCCTAGCTATATGCCCCCCGTGATCTCTGTGCCCCCAGTTATGTGCACCCCAGTGATATCTGTGGCTCCCAGCTTTGTGCTCCCTGTTGTCTATGTGCCCCCCTGCTATGCAACCCCTGTGATGTTTGTGCTCCCATGTGACCCCTGTGATCTGTCACCCAAAGCTATGTGCCCCCTCAGCTATATGCACCCCTGTGATTTCTGTGCCCCACCACTGTGATCTTCGTGTCACCCCTCTATGATCTGTCCCCCACCCGGTGATCTATGAGCCTCCCCGATGATCCCTGTCCCCCCAGTGCTATATATCCCCCCACAGCTGTATGTGCCCCCCAAGTGATGTGTATATTTCCCAGTGCTGCATTTACCCCGAAAGTGCTGTATATCCCCCCGAGTACTGTATATCCTACCGCCTGTGATATATATAGCCCCCAGTGATGGAGAAGCAGCTCCAGCTGTTAAATTAAGGGTGAGTTACCGTAATTAATTGTTTGACTAAATATACCGGGGTAATTTTCAAGGTGATCATTTTTGTGTGGCCCTCGAATGATGGTAGAAATTTTCAAATGGCCCCCGGATGGAAAAAGGTTCCCCACTCCTGGTCTACAGCCTCTATGCCTCGATCATGAGATATATTCGTATAGAGTGCTTGAACATCCATTGTGACAAGAAGGCAATTAGCAATAGGTGGTATTCTTTGAAGGAAATCAATGAGGTGGGAGGAATCTTTAAGATACGAGTCTAAACCCATAACATACTTCTGAAGGAAGGGATCTACATAATGGGATAGATTACTTGTAATTGAGCCAATGCCGAAAATGATAAGGCGTCCAGGAGGGTTAAGCGGGTTCTTATGGATTTTTGGTAGAAAGTAAAAGAATGGAGTTTTGAAATGGGGGATGTTGAGGAATTTAAATTCTTTTTTATTTAAGATACCTGAAGAGTGAGCTCCCTTAATGAATGCAGTGTACTCAAGAAAAATATCGATAGAGGTATCATGGTCCAACCTAGAATAGAAATCCGAATGCCTGGGGCCTCCGCTTCACAGCTAATACCTCCACTACGTCCATCCAATTCCTGGACCTGTTGGTACATGTTGACAAATTGGGACGGTTTTTCAACACCACACATTTTAAAGAAGTAGATGTGAACAGCTACCTTAGTTTCAGTAGTGGTCATCTACCTAAGTGGGTTCAGAACATTCCATACGGGCAATATTGGCATATACGAAAAAATTGCACAGAGGATACTGACCTTATTGAGGAGGCAAGAGTTTTGAAACAGCGGTTTCAGCAGAAAGGGTACCCTAAAAACTGGTCCAAGATGCATTCCTGAGAGCCAAAACATTCACACAGAAAGACTGTATAAGCATGATTATGAGTAATAAAACCGCTTGTTCTTCTGGTACCGATGTATGTAGATGGAGTTTTGTTACCACTTTCAACCAATCCTATGGGTTGATTAAGAAGCTCCTTACCAAGTACTGGTTCATCTTGAAAGGGGACCCAGTTTTGACCCATCATATTCCTCCCCAACCTAAAATGGTATTGCGCAGAAACCGCACGTTACGGAACCTTGTTGCACCAAGCAACACCACCTTGAGTTCAGGCTCCCTATCCTCTCTCCCAATTTCTCTAAACCCTGGTTGCTATGCATGTAGAGCCCCCAAATGTGTTTGCTGCACCTCTATTTTAAATGGGGTACATGAATTTAGATACAACACTACAGGTACCTCATATAAAATTAATTTTCAAGTTAACTGTCAATCCATTTTTGTGGCATACTTGATTGAATGTGGCTACGGCCTACAGTACGTAGGTCGAAACATACAATCGATGCATGCTAGATTGAACAAGCATCGACAGAATATCCGAAATGGCTTTCTCCTGCACAGCCTTTCTAAACATTTTTTAACTGTGCAACAAAAAAATCCAAAAACTTTGAAACTAGCGATTATTGACCACATACCTGATGCCGTGGCTGATCGCTTCAACAGTTTAATCAATAGAGAAAGCTTTTGGATATTCAAGCTTGGCACACTTTGCCCTGAAGGTCTGAATTTAACTATTGATAAAGTGACCAGATAACTTTATTTGCCTTTTCTATCATCAGTGCGTTTTACTTAGATGCTATTGTTTACACGCTTTTATTATTAATATGGGTTATCGCTTTCTTATTGGTCTTTTTACTGGTCTACTAACCTGTTAATAATTTTATTTATTTTTATCTATATTTACTTTATTGCTCCTTTTTGCACATTTTATACATTTAAAACTTGTTTAACTCACGCTGTTTTAGCTCACATTTTATATAGGTTATTTATATTTAGGTTGTTTTTATCTCCTTTTTGATTATAATATATGATGTCATCTTGTCGCAACATGTGACTATCATAACATGTGACTGTTTTGACTGTTGTGATTGGCTGCTTCACATTTAAATACACCATCCCCTATGTCATTAATAAACATCTACCTGATGAAGATGGATCGTCTGTCGAAACGCGTTGTGGTTTAAACCCATCTCTTGTCTGAGTCTCTTTCCTGCACTCCTAGACCATTTTCCATTTACTCATAGGACCTCTTTGATGTCACAGTCATGTGATCAATCACATGTACTGGGTTTAAAAAGCTGGACTTTAGAAGCAGTTTGTGTATTGTGGTTTGGAAAGATAAGACTCCAAGCAGTGGCTTCAGGACACATGGTGGGCTGAGCGGGAGAATCTCTCAAAAAATGGACTTTGTTATATGTTATCTTTTTGTTTTGCCATTATGCCAGAAAGGACTTGTTTATTTTGCGGAACCCTGCTATGGGGTGTCATGATCTGAAGTGATCTGACAGTTTTAAAAGCACAGAGTGAACTTTTTTTCCTTTTGGCAAGTTGCCAAAGTGACTTTACTGTCCCCGGTGGTGGTTAGTGGTATCACACCTTAGGTTTCAGTTAATGTGCACGTAATTAGGAATCAGGTGTGGGGCTCTATAAATGAGTCTCAGGGTGTGTAATCACGGCTGGTGATATTCATTCATTCCCTATATTCTGAGTTGGTGAGAGCCTGGTGGAAGGATGGAGCTGAGGAAGAGTCCTGTGCAGCTTAGCCAGGGGGGACGTGTGTCAGCTATGGTGTCTGGATGAAGGGCTGGCATGGCGTGGTGGGGTCGCAGTGATGGTGTCGGCGGGAAGTGTTCGCATGGACTGGTGGAGTGGCGACTATGGAGAGTGGCACTCACCATGTGGGACTTGGCTGCTGAGCTGGACTCAAGCATGCTTGACTTCATGGCAGAAGCTGAACTCATCCTTGGGACTCGGTTACTAAGCAGCAGCAACTGGTGGTGGACTCTGCTCCAAGGCTGCACTATGGTGAAGGATCCTGTTATGGTGATGGATCCGGGTGGAGGAAAAGACGCACGCAGGTGGAGGGCTCTGTTGCAGGAGCATAAGCACAGAGCATAAAGCTAAGTGGTGTCCCCCTGTATTGTCTCTTTCCCTCATGTGTGTTATTAGTGCAGTGGTGGGATTAGTCTCCGCACCGCCCAATTCCCTAGTGAGGGTTTAGGGTCAGGGCGAGCAAGGGTTTAAGGTTCGCGTGCGGCGACAGGTGCGGAGCCTGTATAGGGAATGTGAGGAGTGCAGGGACACTGGCTCAGGGGAGCTTAGGAGGTCTCCTTGTCCCCATTCCCTATCGCAGGGCCCACCATTGTTAATGTTTCCCAGGTCCCCCTTATTATTTAATTTGCCTTACTGGAGGCGAGGTTTCCAGAATGTATGTATAATGTGTAATTCCTAAATTCGCCAGGTGGAGGCGGTGTATCCATCTGCACGTTTTATTATTTAAATTCGCCCCACTGGAGGCGCTGTATCCATGGTCACGTGTGTTATGGGTCCGCCTTGCGGTATCATCTGCGTCCAGACACACGTGGCCGTGACATGGGGTATGCTGTTCGACAATAAACCAGCAGGTGATTTACCACAAGAAGCGTTCCTATGTCTACCTTTGGAAGCAGCTGAATGAGTCAACCTCTCACACATGGTGTTTTGAATGTGGGCAGCGATCCAGGAACACGCATAGAGGCTGTGGACAACTGCATGTCCTAGGTAAAATCCTCCATTCAGCACGAGACGTCCGGCAGAATGAAGGAGCTTGTGAAGCATCTGGACCAGGTCCAACAGCAGCACCAGCTTGCCAGTCAACAGCAGCAAATGGTGCAACAGGTGACAAATAAACTGTTGGCACAGCAACTTCAACAACAGCAGCAGTGACAGCAACAGGAGGTGCTAACGCGGATAATGGAGTTCCTTGCAGAGGCGATTGTGGGAGGCTGACAGTCTCCTCCCCAACTCCAGGTGATCACTCGTACGTTTGGAAAACGGTAACACAAGCCATGCAAAAAATGACTCCAGAGGATGATGTGGAAGCCTTTCTGGCTGTTTTCGAGTGGGCGGCTGAACGGGAGAAACTTCCACCAGAGCAGTGGACAGAGGTGTTGGCGCCATATTTGTCAGGAGAACCTCAAAAGGTGTATTATTACTTTTCTCTCCAGGATGCCAAAGAATATGCCAACTTTAAAACTGAAATCTTGACACGCCTGGAAGTCACGATGTCTCTTGTGAATTCCCTGGCTCAGACTTCTGAGTCGAAGCTCCCCCTGCTCCCTCCGGTGGTTATAGAGGTCTGCCACCTGATGATGATGATGACGATTGGAGATCTGGGGTTACTGATTGGAGTATTTAAGTCTGCAGACTTCCTGCAATCCCTGCTGGTGATTGCTTTCCTGTGCATTCAGAGGTCTGATGTCTCCTGCCCTGATCCTGCATTGTTCAGCTAAGTGGTTCATTTGCTAATCCTTTGCATCTGATCTGGTTTTGTCTCTCTCTGCTTGTTGTGCGGGTTCTGCTTGCTCCTCTGGGAGTTGTACTGGACCACCGCTCCATATGTTACAGCCTGTGTCAGTTTGTTCAGTCCCCTGTTATATTGGTCTCTTTTGCTTTGCTTCCAGTTCATACCGGAGTTCTGATATAGTGGGGGCGAAGTCGTGTGACTTCAGTGTTTTTTTGTACATCAGACGTGTTGGTTTTTGCAGGGTTTTTGCGTGATTGCAGACAGTGTCTTTCCTTTCCTGTTCTGTCTAGTCAGTTTGGGCCCCATCATTTGCTCAGTCTATTTTTCTGCCTGTGTTTGTATTTCATCTTGTCTCACTGACAATATGTTTGGTGGCTATCTATTCCTTTTGGGGTCTGCTCCGGGGAAGTTTAGATTTCACCTTTCTTGCTTTAGGCTTAGTTAGCTCTCCGGCTGTGCCGAGGCGTCTAGGGCATTGTAGGTACGCTCCACGGCTACTGCTAGTTGTGTGGATAGGATCAAGGGTCTGCAATCCACTTAGTTACCAACCTCTCTGGTTTTCTGGTGGCTTAGCCTTTTCCTGCCATCCTCCTCGGTGACCCATTCATAACAGATGTCCGTCAGAGCTCAGTGAGTCCACCCCTGGGCGTATGCTGGTGACAAACCCCCTTCGCTTGCAAATGTTTGACTTGTTGCACCTAGTCCAAAAGTGGTTGCAGTCAGAGACTTCCACTCCTGCCCAGGTGGTCGAGAAGGTGGTGATGGACAGGTTCATCCACTCCCTTGCCAGGTCAATACAGACCTGGGAAGCCCAGGGCAAATCTCGGAATGCAGATGACCTGGTTGGCCTTGTTGAGAGATACCAGGTTGTGGAGAAATCCCTCGGGAAACCAGACATTGCCACGTCCCTGTAGTGGGATATCCAAAGGGGCTCACCAGGGCAGGTAGCTAGATTGACAAATGGGGGGTGTCCCAACCCGCTAAGTGGTCCCTTAAGGCTGTTATTAAGGACGTCTTCTGTTGGCATTGTCACAATCCTGGAACGTAATCACCTGATGTCATATGCCTCCTGATCCCATGGACTGCAGTCTAGGCAGGCACTGCTCCTATTATGCCTATTCGGCCTGCAGTGTGGACTGTCAACTTGGTGAAGGGTCCTAGTCGTGTACCGTGTCCGTCAATGAGGTAATGGTTCTTGGACTTTTGGACTTTGGCATTCTAGTGATCATAATCAGTGCTACACTGCCCCATGAGTTGATCCCTAATAAGTTTGTGGGCGTCCACTACATACATGGAGATGCCAAGGACTACCCTGTAACCAGAGAGACCATGGGAACAGACTGTAGTACTAAGTCTCTGTCATACTGGGGCAGGAGTTTTCACTGGTTTGGAACTTGTGGTAAAAGGGGGCTGCACAGAGTGTCCCAGACAAAAGAAAGGTCCCTCTGGAAGAGACTCCGTCATAAGCAAAGATGGAGGAGTTTCCCCTATGTGTCCTCGCTGGAGAGGAGGACAAAACGGTGATAGTGGTGCCCATCTTGCCTGGGTTACAAGTGCCTGAAGAGAACTTTTGGACTGCTCAACTTAGAGATATTACATTGAAGGGGGCATTTGATAATGTTACTGTATGTAATGTGGTTACTCAAGAGCTGGGGGCTGTCACCAGGTTACTTCACTTTGTGGTCAATAGCGATTTGCATTGGGTGACCAAACTGAGGGGGGATAGTGGAGCAGCTGTTAGTTCTGGGACACTACGGGCGGGGGGTTTTAGACATGGCTCATTCACATGTTTTGGGGGGACATCTGGGGGTGGGGAAAACTCAGTAGAGAGTAATGCAGAAGTTCTATTGGCCAGGATGTTACCAAGAGATCCTAAATTATTGAAGGTCCTGCCTCACCTGTCAGATAAACGCTCTTACTTCTCACTTCCAAAGCCACATAGTCTTGTTGCCTGTGATCCTTTGAGAGGATTGCCATGGACTTTGTAGGCCCCCTAGCTAAATCTGCATGGGACCATGAGTACATCCTAGTGGTCATGGGCTATGCGACCCGGTACCCTAAAGAGGTCCCACTAAGGAACTCTTTGGCTAAGAGTATGGCCCAGGAGCTTGTACATATCCTTGCCTGGATGGGCCTCACAAATTAAATTTTGATGAACCAGGGACCCCCTTTATGAGCAAAGTGATGAGGGAACTATGTAGAGTCCTCCAGATTGCAATGCTGCGAACCTCAGTTTACCATCCGCATACCGATGGCCTGGTGGAGCACTTCAAGAAGACCTTGAAGGCCATGCTCAAGAAGGTCGTTGAGAAGGATGGTTGAGACTAGGTTTATCTGCTTCCATTTCTGCTTTTTCATCAGAGAATTCCT